>NC_143384.1:76089743-76405993 GCF_980474605.1 Leiobunum rupestre | reverse complement strand
CATTCGAAATTTGCTTTTCGCGTACCATATTATTTTTCGGTTTTCTTTCGCGTATTGAAAGATAGCGAGTTTTGCTTTTCGTCCGCATTCTTTACCGTATTATTTTTCGGTATTCATTCGAAATTTGCTTTTCGCGTACCATATTATTTTTCGATTTTCTTTCGCGTATTGAAAGAGCGAGTTTTGCTTTTCGTCCGCATTCTTTCCCGTATTATTTTTCGGTATTCATTCGAAATTTGCTTTTCGCGTACCATATTATTTTTCGGTTTTCTTTCGCGTATTGAAAGATAGCGAGTTTTGCTTTTCGTCCGTATTTTTTTCCGTATTATTTTTCGGTTTTCTTTCGCGTATTGAAAGATAGCGAGTTTTGCTTTTCGTCCGCATTCTTTACCGTATTCTTTTTCGGTATTCATTCGAAATTTGCTTTTCGCGTACCTTATTATTTTTCGATTTTCTTTCGCGTATTGAAAGATAGCGAGTTTTGCTTTTCGTCCGCATTCTTTACCGTATTATTTTTCGGTATTCATTCGAAATTTGCTTTTCGCGTACCATATAATTTTTCGATTTTCTTTCGCGTATTGAAAGATAGCGAGTTTTGCTTTTCGTCCGCATTCTTTACCGTATTATTTTTCGGTATTCATTCGAAATTTGCTTTTCGCGTACCATATTATTTTCCGGTTTTCTTTCGCGTATTGAAAGATAGCGAGTTTTGCTTTTCGTCCGCATTCTTTACCGTATTATTTTTCGGTATTCATTCGAAATTTGCTTTTCGCGTACCATATTATTTTTCGGTTTTCTTTCGCGTATTGAAAGATAGCGAGTTTTGCTTTTCGTCCGTATTTTTTACCGTATTATTTTTCGGTTTCTTTCGCGTATTGAAAGATAGCGAGTTTTGCTTTTCGTCCGCATTCTTTACCTTATTATTTTTCGGTATTCATTCGAAATTTGCTTTTCGCGTACCTTATTATTTTTCGGTTTTCTTTCACGTATTGAAAATTAGCGAGTTTTGCTTTTCGTCCGTATTTTTTACCGTATTATTTTTCGGTATTCATTCGAAATTTGCTTTTCGCGTACCATATTATTTTTCGGTTTTCTTTCACGTATTGAAAGTTAGCGAGTTTTGCTTTTCGTCTGTATTTTTTACCGTATTATTTTTCGGTATTCCTTCGAAATTTGCTTTTCGCGTACCATATTATTTTTCGATTTTCTTTCGCGTATTGAAAGATAGCGAGTTTTGCTTTTCGTCCGCATTCTTTACCGTATTATTTTTCGGTATTCATTCGAAATTAGCTTTTCGCGTACCATATTATTTTTCGGTTTTCTTTCGCGTATTGAAAGATAGCAAGTTTTGCTTTTCGTCCGTATTTTTTACCATATTATTTTTCGGTTTTCTTTCACGTATTGAAAGATAGCGAGTTTTGCTTTTCGTCCGTATTTTTGACCGTATTATTTTTCGGTTTTCTTTCACGTATTGAAAGTTAGCCAGTTTTGCTTTTCGTCCGTATTTTTGACTGTATTATTTTTCGGTTTTCTTTCGCGTATTGCAAGATAGCGAGTTTTGCTTTTCGTCCGTATTTTTTACCATATTATTTTTCGGTTTTCTTTCACGTATTGAAAGTTAGCCAGTTTTGCTTTTCGTCCGTATTTTTGACCGTATTATTTTTCGGTTTTCTTTCGCGTATTGAAACATAGCGAGTTTTGCTTTTCGTCCGCATTCTTTACCGTATTATTTTTCGGTATTCATTCGAGTTTTGCTCTTCGCGTACCGTATTATTTTTCGATTTTCTTTCACGTATTGAAAGTTAGCCAGTTTTGCTTTTCGTCCGTATTTTTTACCGTATTATTTTTCGGTTTTCTTTTGCGTATTGAAAGTTAGCGAGTTTTGCTTTTCGTCCGTATTTTTTACCGTATTATTTTTCGGTATTCATTCGAAATTTGCTTTTCGCGTACTATATTATTTTTCGGTTTTCTTTCGCGTATTGAAAGATAGCGAGTTTTGCTTTTCGTCCGCATTCTTTACCGTATTATTTTTCGGTATTCATTCGAAATTTGCTTTTCGCGTACCATATTATTTTTCGGTTTTCTTTCGCGTATTGAAAGATAGCGAGTTTTGCTTTTCGTCCGTATTTTTTACCGTATTATTTTTCGGTTTTCTTTCGCGTATTGAAAGATAGCGAGTTTTGCTTTTCGTCCGCATTCGTTACCGTATTATTTTTCGGTATTCATTCGAAATTTGCTTTTCGCGTACCATATTATTTTTCGGTTTTCTTTCGCGTATTGAAAGATAGCGAGTTTTGCTTTTCGTCCGCATTCTTTACCGTGTTATTTTTCGGTATTCATTCGAAATTTGCTTTTCGTGTACCATATTAATTTTCGGTTTTCTTTCGCGTATTGAAAGTTAGCGAGTTTTGCTTTACGTCCGTATTTTTTACCATATTATTTTTCGGTATTCATTCGAAATTTGCTTTTCGCGTACCATATTATTTTTCGGTTTTCTTTCGCGTATTGAAAGATAGCGAGTTTTGCTTTTCGTCCGCATTCTTTACCTTATTATTTTTCGGTATTCATTCGAAATTTGCTTTTCGCGTACCATATTATTTTTCGGTTTTCTTTCGCGTATTGAAAGTTAGCGAGTTTTGCTTTTCGTCCGTATTTTTTACCATATTATTTTTCGGTTTTCTTTCGCGTATTGAAAGTTAGCGAGTTTTGCTTTTCGTCCCTATTTTTTACCGTATTATTTTTCGGTTTTCTTTCGCGTATAAAGTTAGCGAGTTTTGCTTTTCGTCCGTATTTTTTACCATATTATTTTTCGGTTTTCTTTCGCGTATTGAAAGTTAGCGAGTTTTGCTTTTCGTCCCTATTTTTTACCGTATTATTTTTCGGTTTTCTTTCGCGTATTGAAAGTTAGCGAGTTTTGCTTTTCGTCCGTATTTTTTAATATATTATTTTTCGGTTTTCTTTCGCGTATTGAAAGTTAGCGAGTTTTGCTTTTCGTCCCTATTTTTTACCGTATTATTTTTCGGATTTCTTTCGCGTATTGAAAGTTAGCGAGTTTTGCTTTTCGTCCGCATTCTTTACCGTATTATTTTTCGGTATTCATTCGAGTTTTGCTCTTCGCGTACCGTATTATTTTTCGATTTTCTTTCACGTATTGAAAGTTAGCCAGTTTTGCTTTTCGTCCGTATTTTTTACCCTATTATTTTTCGGTTTTCTTTCGCGTATTGAAAGTTAGCGAGTTTTGCTTTTCGTCCGTATTTTTTACCGTATTATTTTTCGGTATTCATTCGAAATTTGCTTTTCGCGTACCATATTATTTTTCGGTTTTCTTTCGCGTATTGAAAGATAGCGAGTTTTGCTTTTCGTCCGCATTCTTTACCTTATTATTTTTCGGTATTCATTCGAAATTTGCTTTTCGCGTACCATATTATTTTTCGGTTTTCTTTCGCGTATTGAAAGTTAGCGAGTTTTGCTTTTCGTCCGTATTTTTTACCATATTATTTTTCGGTTTTCTTTCGCGTATTGAAAGTTAGCGAGTTTTGCTTTTCGTCCGTATTTTTTACCATATTATTTTTCGGTTTTCTTTCGCGTATTGAAAGTTAGCGAGTTTTGCTTTTCGTCCGTATTTTTTACCGTATTATTTTTCGGTTTTCTTTCGCGTATTGAAAGATAGCGAGTTTTGCTTTTCGTCCGTATTTTTTACCATATTATTTTTCGGTTTTCTTTCGCGTATTGAAAGATAGCGAGTTTTGCTTTTCGTCCGCATTCTTTACCGTATTATATTTCGGTATTCATTCGAAATTAGCTTTTCGCGTACCATATTATTTTTCGGTTTTCTTTCGCGTATTGAAAGATAGCGAGTTTTGCTTTTCGTCCGTATTTTTTACCGTATTATTTTTCGGTTTTCTTTCGCGTATTGAAAGTTAGCGAGTTTTGCTTTTCGTCCGTATTTTTTACCATATTATTTTTCGGTTTCCTTTCACGTATTGAAAGTTAGCCAGTTTTGCTTTTCGTCCGTATTTTTGACCGTATTATTTTTCGGTTTTCTTTCGCGTATTGAAAGATAGCGAGTTTTGCTTTTCGTCCGCATTCTTTACCGTATTATTTTTCGGTATTCATTCGAGTTTTGCTCTTCGCGTACCGTATTATTTTTCGATTTTCTTTCACGTATTGAAAGTTAGCCAGTTTTGCTTTTTGTCCGTATTTTTTACCGTATTATTTTTCGATTTTCTTTCGCGTATTGAAAGTTAGCGAGTTTTGCTTTTCGTCCGTATTTTTTACCATATTATTTTTCGGTATTCAATCGAAATTTGCTTTTCGCGTACTATATTATTTTTCGGTTTTCTTTCGCGTATTGAAAGATAGCGAGTTTTGCTTTTCGTGCGCATTCTTTCCCGTATTATTTTTCGGTATTCATTCGAAATTTGCTTTTCGCGTACCATATTATTTTTCGGTTTTCTTTCGCGTATTGAAAGATAGCGAGTTTTGCTTTTCGTCCGTATTTTTTACCGTATTATTTTTCGGTATTCATTCGAAATTTGTTTTTCGCGTAGCATATTATTTTTCGGTTTTCTTTCACGTATTAAAAGTTAGCGAGTTTTGCTTTTCGTCTGTATTTTTTACCATATTATTTTTCGGTATTCCTTCGAAATTTTACTTTCGCGTACCATATTATTTTTCGATTTTCTTTCGCGTATTGAAAGATAGCGAGTTTTGCTTTTCGTCCGCATTCTTTACCGTATTAATTTTCGGTATTCATTCGAAATTTGCTTTTCGCGTACCATATTATTTTTCGGTTTTCTTTCGCGTATTGAAAGATAGCGAGTTTTGCTTTTCGTCCGCATTCTTTACCGTATTATTTTTCGGTATTCATTCGAAATTTGCTTTTCGCGTACCATATTATTTTTCGATTTTCTTTCGCGTATTGAAAGAGCGAGTTTTGCTTTTCGTCCGCATTCTTTCCCGTATTATTTTTCGGTATTCATTCGAAATTTGCTTTTCGCGTACCATATTATTTTTCGGTTTTCTTTCGCGTATTGAAAGATAGCGAGTTTTGCTTTTCGTCCGCATTCTTTACCGTATTATTTTTCTGTGTTCATTCGAAATTTGCTTTTCGCGTACCATATTATTTTTCGATTTTCTTTCGCGTATTGAAAGAGCGAGTTTTGCTTTTCGTCCGCATTCTTTCCCGTATTATTTTTCGGTATTCATTCGAAATTTGCTTTTCGCGTACCATATTATTTTTCGGTTTTCTTTCGCGTATTGAAAGATAGCGAGTTTTGCTTTTCGTCCGTATTTTTTACCGTATTATTTTTCGGTATTCATTCGAAATTTGTTTTTCGCGTACCATATTATTTTTCGGTTTTCTTTCACGTATTGAAAGTTAGCGAGTTTTGCTTTTCGTCTGTATTTTTTACCGTATTATTTTTCGGTATTCCTTCGAAATTTTCCTTTCGCGTACCATATTATTTTTCGATTTTCTTTCGCGTATTGAAAGATAGCGAGTTTTGCTTTTCGTCCGCATTCTTTACCGTATTAATTTTCGGTATTCATTCGAAATTTGCTTTTCGCGTACCATATTATTTTTCGGTTTTCTTTCGCGTATTGAAAGATAGCGAGTTTTGCTTTTCGTCCGCATTCTTTACCGTATTATTTTTCGGTATTCATTCGAAATTTGCTTTTCGCGTACCATATTATTTTTCGATTTTCTTTCGCGTATTGAAAGAGCGAGTTTTGCTTTTCGTCCGCATTCTTTCCCGTATTATTTTTCGGTATTCATTCGAAATTTGCTTTTCGCGTACCATATTATTTTTCGGTTTTCTTTCGCGTATTGAAAGATAGCGAGTTTTGCTTTTCGTCCGCATTCTTTACCGTATTATTTTTCTGTATTCATTCGAAATTTGCTTTTCGCGTACCATATTATTTTTCGATTTTCTTTCGCGTATTGAAAGAGCGAGTTTTGCTTTTCGTCCGCATTCTTTCCCGTATTATTTTTCGGTATTCATTCGAAATTTGCTTTTCGCGTACCATATTATTTTTCGGTTTTCTTTCGCGTATTGAAAAATAGCGAGTTTTGCTTTTCGTCCGCGTTCTTTACCGAATTATTTTTCGGTATTCATTCGAAATTTGCTTTTCGCGTACCATATTATTTTTCGGTTTTCTTTCGCGTATTGAAAGATAGCGAGTTTTGCTTTTCGTCCGTATTTTTTACCGTATTATTTTTCGGTTTTCTTTCGCGTATTGAAAGATAGCGAGTTTTGCTTTTCGTCCGCATTCTTTACCGTATTATTTTTCGGTATTCATTCGAAATTTGCTTTTCGCGTACCTTATTATTTTTCGGTTTTCTTTCACGTATTGAAAGTTAGCGAGTTTTGCTTTTCGTCCGTATTTTTTACCGTATTATTTTTCGGTATTCATTCGAAATTTGCTTTTCGCGTACCATATTATTTTTCGATTTTCTTTCGCGTATTGAAAGATAGCGAGTTTTGCTTTTCGTCCGTATTTTTTACCGTATTATTTTTCGGTTTTCTTTCGCGTATTGAAAGTTAGCGAGTTTTGCTTTTCGTCCGTATTTTTTACCATATTATTTTTCGGTTTCCTTTCACGTATTGAAAGTTAGCCAGTTTTGCTTTTCGTCCGTATTTTTGACCGTATTATTTTCGGTATTCATTCGAAATTTGTTTTTCGCGTACCATATTATTTTTCGGTTTTCTTTCACGTATTGAAAGTTAGCGAGTTTTGCTTTTCGTCTGTATTTTTTACCGTATTATTTTTCGGTATTCCTTCGAAATTTGCTTTTCGCGTACCATATTATTTTTCGATTTTCTTTAGCGTATTGAAAGATAGCGAGTTTTGCTTTTCGTCCGCATTCTTTACCGTATTATTTTTCGGTATTCATTCGAAATTTGCTTTTCGCGTACCATATTATTTTTCGATTTTCTTTCGCGTATTGAAGAGCGAGTTTTGCTTTTCGTCCGCATTCTTTCCCGTATTATTTTTCGGTATTCATTCGAAATTTGCTTTTCGCGTACCATATAATTTTTCGGTTTTCTTTCGCGTATTGAAAGATAGCGAGTTTTGCTTTTCGTCCCCATTCTTTACCGTATTATTTTTCTGTATTCATTCGAAATTTGCTTTTCGCGTACCATATTATTTTTCGATTTTCTTTCGCGTATTGAAAGAGCTAGTTTTGCTTTTCGTCCGCATTCTTTCCCGTATTATTTTTCGGTATTCATTCGAAATTTGCTTTTCGCGTACCATATTATTTTTCGGTTTTCTTTCGCGTATTGAAAGATAGCGAGTTTTGCTTTTCGTCCGCATTCTTTACCGTATTATTTTTCTGTATTCATTCGAAATTTGCTTTTCGCGTACCATATTATTTTTCGATTTTCTTTCGCGTATTGAAAGAGCGAGTTTTGCTTTTCGTCCGCATTCTTTCCCGTATTATTTTTCGGTATTCATTCGAAATTTGCTTTTCGCGTACCATATTATTTTTCGGTTTTCTTTCGCGTATTGAAAAATAGCGAGTTTTGCTTTTCGTCCGCGTTCTTTACCGAATTATTTTTCGGTATTCATTCGAAATTTGCTTTTCGCGTACCATATTATTTTTCGGTTTTCTTTCGCGTATTGAAAGATAGCGAGTTTTGCTTTTCGTCCGTATTTTTTACCGTATTATTTTTCGGTTTTCTTTCGCGTATTGAAAGATAGCGAGTTTTGCTTTTCGTCCGCATTCTTTACCGTATTATTTTTCGGTATTCATTCGAAATTTGCTTTTCGCGTACCTTATTATTTTTCGGTTTTCTTTCACGTATTGAAAGTTAGCGAGTTTTGCTTTTCGTCCGTATTTTTTACCGTATTATTTTTCGGTATTCATTCGAAATTTGCTTTTCGCGTACCATATTATTTTTCGATTTTCTTTCGCGTATTGAAAGATAGCGAGTTTTGCTTTTCGTCCGTATTTTTTACCGTATTATTTTTCGGTTTTCTTTCGCGTATTGAAAGTTAGCGAGTTTTGCTTTTCGTCCGTATTTTTTACCATATTATTTTTCGGTTTCCTTTCACGTATTGAAAGTTAGCCAGTTTTGCTTTTCGTCCGTATTTTTGACCGTATTATTTTTCGGTTTTCTTTCGCGTATTGAAAGATAGCGAGTTTTGCTTTTCGTCCGCATTCTTTACCGTATTATTTTTCGGTATTCATTCGAGTTTTGCTCTTCGCGTACCGTATTATTTTTCGATTTTCTTTCACGTATTGAAAGTTAGCCAGTTTTGCTTTTTGTCCGTATTTTTTACCGTATTATTTTTCGATTTTCTTTCGCGTATTGAAAGTTAGCGAGTTTTGCTTTTCGTCCGTATTTTTTACCATATTATTTTTCGGTATTCAATCGAAATTTGCTTTTCGCGTACTATATTATTTTTCGGTTTTCTTTCGCGTATTGAAAGATAGCGAGTTTTGCTTTTCGTGCGCATTCTTTCCCGTATTATTTTTCGGTATTCATTCGAAATTTGCTTTTCGCGTACCATATTATTTTTCGGTTTTCTTTCGCGTATTGAAAGATAGCGAGTTTTGCTTTTCGTCCGTATTTTTTACCGTATTATTTTCGGTATTCATTCGAAATTTGTTTTTCGCGTACCATATTATTTTTCGGTTTTCTTTCACGTATTGAAAGTTAGCGAGTTTTGCTTTTCGTCTGTATTTTTTACCGTATTATTTTTCGGTATTCCTTCGAAATTTGCTTTTCGCGTACCATATTATTTTTCGATTTTCTTTCGCGTATTGAAAGATAGCGAGTTTTGCTTTTCGTCCGCATTCTTTACCGTATTAATTTTCGGTATTCATTCGAAATTTGCTTTTCGCGTACCATATAATTTTTCGGTTTTCTTTCGCGTATTGAAAGATAGCGAGTTTTGCTTTTCGTCCGCATTCTTTACCGTATTATTTTTCTGTATTCATTCGAAATTTGCTTTTCGCGTACCATATTATTTTTCGATTTTCTTTCGCGTATTGAAAGAGCGAGTTTTGCTTTTCGTCCGCATTCTTTCCCGTATTATTTTTCGGTATTCATTCGAAATTTGCTTTTCGCGTACCATATAATTTTTCGGTTTTCTTTCGCGTATTGAAAGATAGCGAGTTTTGCTTTTCGTCCCCATTCTTTACCGTATTATTTTTCTGTATTCATTCGAAATTTGCTTTTCGCGTACCATATTATTTTTCGATTTTCTTTCGCGTATTGAAAGAGCTAGTTTTGCTTTTCGTCCGCATTCTTTCCCGTATTATTTTTCGGTATTCATTCGAAATTTGCTTTTCGCGTACCATATTATTTTTCGGTTTTCTTTCGCGTATTGAAAGATAGCGAGTTTTGCTTTTCGTCCGCATTCTTTACCGTATTATTTTTCTGTATTCATTCGAAATTTGCTTTTCGCGTACCATATTATTTTTCGATTTTCTTTCGCGTATTGAAAGAGCGAGTTTTGCTTTTCGTCCGCATTCTTTCCCGTATTATTTTTCGGTATTCATTCGAAATTTGCTTTTCGCGTACCATATTATTTTTCGGTTTTCTTTCGCGTATTGAAAAATAGCGAGTTTTGCTTTTCGTCCGCGTTCTTTACCGAATTATTTTTCGGTATTCATTCGAAATTTGCTTTTCGCGTACCATATTATTTTTCGGTTTTCTTTCGCGTATTGAAAGATAGCGAGTTTTGCTTTTCGTCCGTATTTTTTACCGTATTATTTTTCGGTTTTCTTTCGCGTATTGAAAGATAGCGAGTTTTGCTTTTCGTCCGCATTCTTTACCGTATTATTTTTCGGTATTCATTCGAAATTTGCTTTTCGCGTACCTTATTATTTTTCGGTTTTCTTTCACGTATTGAAAGTTAGCGAGTTTTGCTTTTCGTCCGTATTTTTTACCGTATTATTTTTCGGTATTCATTCGAAATTTGCTTTTCGCGTACCATATTATTTTTCGATTTTCTTTCGCGTATTGAAAGATAGCGAGTTTTGCTTTTCGTCCGTATTTTTTACCGTATTATTTTTCGGTTTTCTTTCGCGTATTGAAAGTTAGCGAGTTTTGCTTTTCGTCCGTATTTTTTACCATATTATTTTTCGGTTTCCTTTCACGTATTGAAAGTTAGCCAGTTTTGCTTTTCGTCCGTATTTTTGACCGTATTATTTTTCGGTTTTCTTTCGCGTATTGAAAGATAGCGAGTTTTGCTTTTCGTCCGCATTCTTTACCGTATTATTTTTCGGTATTCATTCGAGTTTTGCTCTTCGCGTACCGTATTATTTTTCGATTTTCTTTCACGTATTGAAAGTTAGCCAGTTTTGCTTTTTGTCCGTATTTTTTACCGTATTATTTTTCGATTTTCTTTCGCGTATTGAAAGTTAGCGAGTTTTGCTTTTCGTCCGTATTTTTTACCATATTATTTTTCGGTATTCAATCGAAATTTGCTTTTCGCGTACTATATTATTTTTCGGTTTTCTTTCGCGTATTGAAAGATAGCGAGTTTTGCTTTTCGTGCGCATTCTTTCCCGTATTATTTTTCGGTATTCATTCGAAATTTGCTTTTCGCGTACCATATTATTTTTCGGTTTTCTTTCGCGTATTGAAAGATAGCGAGTTTTGCTTTTCGTCCGTATTTTTTACCGTATTATTTTCGGTATTCATTCGAAATTTGTTTTTCGCGTACCATATTATTTTTCGGTTTTCTTTCACGTATTGAAAGTTAGCGAGTTTTGCTTTTCGTCTGTATTTTTTACCGTATTATTTTTCGGTATTCCTTCGAAATTTGCTTTTCGCGTACCATATTATTTTTCGATTTTCTTTCGCGTATTGAAAGATAGCGAGTTTTGCTTTTCGTCCGCATTCTTTACCGTATTAATTTTCGGTATTCATTCGAAATTTGCTTTTCGCGTACCATATAATTTTTCGGTTTTCTTTCGCGTATTGAAAGATAGCGAGTTTTGCTTTTCGTCCGCATTCTTTACCGTATTATTTTTCTGTATTCATTCGAAATTTGCTTTTCGCGTACCATATTATTTTTCGATTTTCTTTCGCGTATTGAAAGAGCGAGTTTTGCTTTTCGTCCGCATTCTTTCCCGTATTATTTTTCGGTATTCATTCGAAATTTGCTTTTCGCGTACCATATTATTTTTCGGTTTTCTTTCGCGTATTGAAAGATAGCGAGTTTTGCTTTTCGTGCGCATTCTTTCCCGTATTATTTTTCGGTATTCATTCGAAATTTGCTTTTCGCGTACCATATTATTTTTCGGTTTTCTTTCGCGTATTGAAAGATAGCGAGTTTTGCTTTTCGTGCGCATTCTTTCCCGTATTATTTTTCGGTATTCATTCGAAATTTGCTTTTCGCGTACCATATTATTTTTCGGTTTTCTTTCGCGTATTGAAAGATAGCGAGTTTTGCTTTTCGTCCGTATTTTTTACCGTATTATTTTTCGGTATTCATTCGAAATTTGTTTTTCGCGTACCATATTATTTTTCGGTTTTCTTTCACGTATTGAAAGTTAGCGAGTTTTGCTTTTCGTCCGTATTTTTTACCGTATTATTTTTCGGTATTCATTCGAAATTTGTTTTTCGCGTACCATATTATTTTTCGGTTTTCTTTCACGTATTGAAAGTTAGCGAGTTTTGCTTTTCGTCTGTATTTTTTACCGTATTATTTTTCGGTATTCCTTCGAAATTTGCTTTTCGCGTACCATATTATTTTTCGATTTTCTTTCGCGTATTGAAAGATAGCGAGTTTTGCTTTTCGTCCGCATTCTTTACCGTATTAATTTTCGGTATTCATTCGAAATTTGCTTTTCGCGTACCATATTATTTTTCGGTTTTCTTTCGCGTATTGAAAGATAGCGAGTTTTGCTTTTCGTCCGCATTCTTTACCGTATTATTTTTCGGTATTCATTCGAAATTTGCTTTTCGCGTACCATATTATTTTTCGATTTTCTTTCGCGTATTGAAAGAGCGAGTTTTGCTTTTCGTCCGCATTCTTTCCCGTATTATTTTTCGGTATTCATTCGAAATTTGCTTTTCGCGTACCATATTATTTTTCGGTTTTCTTTCGCGTATTGAAAGATAGCGAGTTTTGCTTTTCGTCCGCATTCTTTACCGTATTATTTTTCTGTATTCATTCGAAATTTGCTTTTCGCGTACCATATTATTTTTCGATTTTCTTTCGCGTATTGAAAGAGCGAATTTTGCTTTTCGTCCGCATTCTTTCCCGTATTATTTTTCGGTATTCATTCGAAATTTGCTTTTCGCGTACCATATTATTTTTCGGTTTTCTTTCGCGTATTGAAAAATAGCGAGTTTTGCTTTTCGTCCGCGTTCTTTACCGAATTATTTTTCGGTATTCATTCGAAATTTGCTTTTCGCGTACCATATTATTTTTCGGTTTTCTTTCGCGTATTGAAAGATAGCGAGTTTTGCTTTTCGTGCGCATTCTTTCCCGTATTATTTTTCGGTATTCATTCGAAATTTGCTTTTCGCGTACCATATTATTTTTCGGTTTTCTTTCGCGTATTGAAAGATAGCGAGTTTTGCTTTTCGTGCGCATTCTTTCCCGTATTATTTTTCGGTATTCATTCGAAATTTGCTTTTCGCGTACCATATTATTTTTCGGTTTTCTTTCGCGTATTGAAAGATAGCGAGTTTTGCTTTTCGTCCGTATTTTTTACCGTATTATTTTTCGGTATTCATTCGAAATTTGTTTTTCGCGTACCATATTATTTTTCGGTTTTCTTTCACGTATTGAAAGTTAGCGAGTTTTGCTTTTCGTCTGTATTTTTTACCGTATTATTTTTCGGTATTCATTCGAAATTTGTTTTTCGCGTACCATATTATTTTTCGGTTTTCTTTCACGTATTGAAAGTTAGCGAGTTTTGCTTTTCGTCTGTATTTTTTACCGTATTATTTTTCGGTATTCCTTCGAAATTTGCTTTTCGCGTACCATATTATTTTTCGATTTTCTTTCGCGTATTGAAAGATAGCGAGTTTTGCTTTTCGTCCGCATTCTTTACCGTATTAATTTTCGGTATTCATTCGAAATTTGCTTTTCGCGTACCTTATTATTTTTCGGTTTTCTTTCACGTATTGAAAGTTAGCGAGTTTTGCTTTTCGTCCGTATTTTTTACCGTATTATTTTTCGGTTTTCATTCGAAATTTGCTTTTCGCGTACCATATTATTTTTCGATTTTCTTTCGCGTATTGAAAGATAGCGAGTTTTGCTTTTCGTCCGCATTCTTTAACGTATTATTTTTCGGTATTCATTCGAAATTTGCTTTTCGCGTACCATATAATTTTTCGATTTTCTTTCGCGTATTGAAAGATAGCGAGTTTTGCTTTTCGTCCGCATTCTTTCCCGTATTATTTTTCGGTATTCATTCGAAATTTGCTTTTCGCGTACCATATTATTTTTCGTTTTTCTTTCGCGTATTGAAAAATAGCGAGTTTTGCTTTTCGTCCGCGTTCTTTACCGAATTATTTTTCGGTATTCATTCGAAATTTGCTTTTCGCGTACCATATTATTTTCCGGTTTTCTTTCGCGTATTTAAAGATAGCGAGTTTTGCTTTTCGTCCGCATTCTTTACCGTATTATTTTTCGGTATTCATTCGAAATTTGCTTTTCGCGTACCATATTATTTTTCGGTGTTCTTTCGCGTATTGAAAGATAGCGAGTTTTGCTTTTCGTCCGTATTTTTTACCGTATTATTTTTCGGTTTCTTTCGCGTATTGAAAGATAGCGAGTTTTGCTTTTCGTCCGCATTCTTTACCGTATTATTTTTCGGTATTCATTCGAAATTTGCTTTTCGCGTACCTTATTATTTTTCGATTTTCTTTCGCGTATTGAAAGATAGCGAGTTTTGCTTTTCGTCCGCATTCTTTACCGTATTATTTTTCGGTATTCATTCGAAATTTGCTTTTCGCGTACCATATTATTTTTCGATTTTCTTTCGCGTATTGAAAGATAGCGAGTTTTGCTTTTCGTCCGCATTCTTTACCGTATTAATTTTCGGTATTCATTCGAAATTTGCTTTTCGCGTACCATATTATTTTTCGGTTTTCTTTAGCGTATTGAAAGATAGCGAGTTTTGCTTTTCGTCCGCATTCTTTACCGTATTATTTTTCGGTATTCATTCGAAATTTGCTTTTCGCGTACCATATTATTTTTCGATTTTCTTTCGCGTATTGAAAGAGCGAGTTTTGCTTTTCGTCCGCATTCTTTCCCGTATTATTTTTCGGTATTCATTCGAAATTTGCTTTTCGCGTACCATATTATTTTTCGGTTTTCTTTCGCGTATTGAAAGATAGCGAGTTTTGCTTTTCGTCCGCATTCTTTACCGTATTATTTTTCTGTATTCATTCGAAATTTGCTTTTCGCGT
Organism: Leiobunum rupestre; assembly: GCF_980474605.1. NCBI lineage: Eukaryota > Metazoa > Arthropoda > Arachnida > Opiliones > Sclerosomatidae > Leiobunum > Leiobunum rupestre. The sequence continues at coordinate 76,391,606 of NC_143384.1, read as the reverse complement.
ACCATATTATTTTTCGATTTTCTTTCGCGTATTGAAAGAGCGAATTTTGCTTTTCGTCCGCATTCTTTCCCGTATTATTTTTCGGTATTCATTCGAAATTTGCTTTTCGCGTACCATATTATTTTTCGTTTTTCTTTCGCGTATTGAAAAATAGCGAGTTTTGCTTTTCGTCCGCGTTCTTTACCGAATTATTTTTCGGTATTCATTCGAAATTTGCTTTTCGCGTACCATATTATTTTTCGGTTTTCTTTCGCGTATTGAAAGATAGCGAGTTTTGCTTTTCGTGCGCATTCTTTCCCGTATTATTTTTCGGTATTCATTCGAAATTTGCTTTTCGCGTACCATATTATTTTTCGGTTTTCTTTCGCGTATTGAAAGATAGCGAGTTTTGCTTTTCGTGCGCATTCTTTCCCGTATTATTTTTCGGTATTCATTCGAAATTTGCTTTTCGCGTACCATATTATTTTTCGGTTTTCTTTCGCGTATTGAAAGATAGCGAGTTTTGCTTTTCGTCCGTATTTTTTACCGTATTATTTTTCGGTATTCATTCGAAATTTGTTTTTCGCGTACCATATTATTTTTCGGTTTTCTTTCACGTATTGAAAGTTAGCGAGTTTTGCTTTTCGTCTGTATTTTTTACCGTATTATTTTTCGGTATTCCTTCGAAATTTGCTTTTCGCGTACCATATTATTTTTCGATTTTCTTTCGCGTATTGAAAGATAGCGAGTTTTGCTTTTCGTCCGCATTCTTTACCGTATTAATTTTCGGTATTCATTCGAAATTTGCTTTTCGCGTACCTTATTATTTTTCGGTTTTCTTTCACGTATTGAAAGTTAGCGAGTTTTGCTTTTCGTCCGTATTTTTTACCGTATTATTTTTCGGTTTTCATTCGAAATTTGCTTTTCGCGTACCATATTATTTTTCGATTTTCTTTCGCGTATTGAAAGATAGCGAGTTTTGCTTTTCGTCCGCATTCTTTAACGTATTATTTTTCGGTATTCATTCGAAATTTGCTTTTCGCGTACCATATAATTTTTCGATTTTCTTTCGCGTATTGAAAGATAGCGAGTTTTGCTTTTCGTCCGCATTCTTTACCGTATTATTTTTCGGTATTCATTCGAAATTTGCTTTTCGCGTACCATATTATTTTCCGGTTTTCTTTCGCGTATTTAAAGATAGCGAGTTTTGCTTTTCGTCCGCATTCTTTACCGTATTATTTTTCGGTATTCATTCGAAATTTGCTTTTCGCGTACCATATTATTTTTCGGTGTTCTTTCGCGTATTGAAAGATAGCGAGTTTTGCTTTTCGTCCGTATTTTTTACCGTATTATTTTTCGGTTTCTTTCGCGTATTGAAAGATAGCGAGTTTTGCTTTTCGTCCGCATTCTTTACCGTATTATTTTTCGGTATTCATTCGAAATTTGCTTTTCGCGTACCTTATTATTTTTCGATTTTCTTTCGCGTATTGAAAGATAGCGAGTTTTGCTTTTCGTCCGCATTCTTTACCGTATTATTTTTCGGTATTCATTCGAAATTAGCTTTTCGCGTACCTTATTATTTTTCGATTTTCTTTCGCGTATTGAAAGATAGCGAGTTTTGCTTTTCGTCCGCATTCTTTACCGTATTATTTTTCGGTATTCATTCGAAATTAGCTTTTCGCGTACCATATTATTTTTCGGTTTTCTTTCGCGTATTGAAAGATAGCAAGTTTTGCTTTTCGTCCGTATTTTTTACCATATTATTTTTCGGTTTTCTTTCGCGTATTGAAAGATAGCGAGTTTTGCTTTTCGTCCGCATTCTTTACCGTATTATTTTTCTGTATTCATTCGAAATTTGCTTTTCGCGTACCATATTATTTTTAAATTTTCTTTCGCGTATTGAAAGAGCGAGTTTTGCTTTTCGTCCGCATTCTTTCCCGTATTATTTTTCGGTATTCATTCGAAATTTGCTTTTCGCGTACCATATTATTTTTCGGTTTTCTTTCGCGTATTGAAAAATAGCGAGTTTTGCTTTTCGTCCGCGTTCTTTACCGAATTATTTTTCGGTATTCATTCGAAATTTGCTTTTCGCGTACCATATTATTTTTCGGTTTTCTTTCGCGTATTGAAAGATAGCGAGTTTTGCTTTTCGTCCGTATTTTTTACCGTATTATTTTTCGGTTTTCTTTCGCGTATTGAAAGTTAGCGAGTTTTGCTTTTCGTCCGTATTTTTTACCGTATTATTTTTCGGTATTCATTCGAAATTTGCTTTTCGCGTACCATATTATTTTTCGGTTTTCTTTCCCGTATTGAAAGATAGCGAGTTTTTCTTTTCGTCCGCATTCTTTACCGTATTATTTTTCGGTATTCATTCGCGTATTGAAAGATAGCGAGTTTTGCTTTTCGTCCGCATTCAATACCATATTATTTTTCGGTATTCATTCGAAATTTGCTTTTCGCGTACCATATTATTTTTCGGTTTTCTTTCGCGTATTGAAAGTTAGCGAGTTTTGCTTTACGTCCGTATTTTTTACCATATTATTTTCGGTATTCATTCGAAATTTGCTTTTCGCGTACCATATTATTTTTCGGTTTTCTTTCGCGTATTGAAAGATAGCGAGTTTTGCTTTTCGTCCGCATTCTTTACCGTATTATTTTTCGGTATTCATTCGAAATTTGCTTTTCGCGTACCATATTATTTTTCGGTTTTCTTTCGCGTATTGAAAGTTAGCGAGTTTTGCTTTTCGTCCGTATTTTTTACCGTATTATTTTTCGGTATTCATTTGAAATTTGCTTTTCGCGTACCTAATTATTTTTCGGTTTTCTTTCGCGTATTGAAAGATAGCGAGTTTTGCTTTTCGTCCGCATTCTTTACCGTATTATTTTTCGGTATTCATTCGAAATTTGCTTTCCGCGTACCATATTATTTTTCGGTTTTCTTTCGCGTATTGAAAGTTAGCGAGTTTTGCTTTTCGTCCGTATTTTTTACCCTATTATTTTTCGGTTTTCTTTTGCGTATTGAAAGTTAGCGAGTTTTGCTTTTCGTCCCTATTTTTTACCATATTATTTTTCGGTTTTCTTTCGCGTATTGAAAGTTAGCGAGTTTTGCTTTTCGTCCGTATTTTTTACCATATTATTTTTCGGTTTTCTTTCGCGTATTGAAAGTTAGCGAGTTTTGCTTTTCGTCCCTATTTTTTACCGTATTATTTTTCGGTTTTCTTTCGCGTATTGAAAGTTAGCGAGTTTTGCTTTTCGTCCGTATTTTTTACCATATTATTTTTCGGTTTTCTTTCGCGTATTGAAAGTTAGCGAGTTTTGCTTTTCGTCCGTATTTTTTACCGTATTATTTTTCGGTTTTCTTTCGCGTATTGAAAGTTAGCGAGTTTTGCTTTTCGTCCGTATTTTTTACCATATTATTTTTCGGTATTCATTCGAAATTTGCTTTTCGCGTACCATATTATTTTTCGGTTTTCTTTCGCGTATTGAAAGTTAGCGATTTTTGCTTTTCGTCCGTATTTTTTACCGTATTATTTTTCGGTATTCATTCGAAATTTGCTTTTCGCGTACCATATTATTTTTCGGTTTTCTTTCGCGTATTGAAAGATAGCGAGTTTTGCTTTTCGTCCGCATTCTTTACCGTATTATTTTTCGGTATTCATTCGAAATAAGCTTTTCGCGTACCATATTATTTTTCGGTTTTCTTTCGCGTATTGAAAGATAGCGAGTTTTGCTTTTCGTCCGTATTTTTTACCGTATTATTTTTCGGTTTTCTTTCGCGTATTGAAAGATAGCGAGTTTTGCTTTTCGTCCGCATTCTTTACCGTATTATTTTTCGGTATTCATTCGAAATTTGCTTTTCGCGTACCATATTATTTTTCGGTTTTCTTTCGCGTATTGAAAGATAGCGAGTTTTGCTTTTCGTCCGCATTCTTTACCGTATTATTTTTCGGTATTCATTTGAAATTTGCTTTTCGCGTACCATATTATTTTTCGGTTTTCTTTCGCGTATTGAAAGTTAGCGAGTTTTGCTTTTCGTCCGTATTTTTTACCGTAGTATTTTTCGGTATTCATTTGAAATTTGCTTTTCGCGTACCATATTATTTTTCGGTTTTCTTTCGCGTATTGAAAGATAGCGAGTTTTGCTTTTCATGCGCATTCTTTACCGTATTATTTTTCGGTATTCATTCGAAATTTGCTTTTCGCGTACCATATTATTTTTCGGTTTTCTTTCGCGTATTGAAAGATAGCCAGTTTTGCTTTTCGTCCGCATTCTTTACCGTATTATTTTTCGGTAATCATTCGAAATTTGCTTTTCGCGTACCATATTATTTTTCGGTTTTCTTTCGCGTATTGAAAGTTAGCGAGTTTTGCTTTTCGTCCGTATTTTTTACCGTATTATTTTTCGGTTTTCTTTCGCGTATTAAAAGTTAGCGAGTTTTGCTTTTCGTCCGTATTTTTTACCATATTATTTTTCGGTTTTCTTTCGCGTATTGAAAGTTAGCGAGTTTTGATTTTCGTCTCTATTTTTTACCATATTATTTTTCGGTTTTCTTTCGCGTATTGAAAGTTAGCAAGTTTTGCTTTTCGTCCGTATTTTTTACCATATTATTTTTCGGTTTTCTTTCACGTATTGAAAGTTAGCGAGTTTTGCTTTTCGTCCGTATTTTTTAACGTATTATTTTTCGGTTTTCTTTCGCGTATTGAAAGTTAGCTTGTTTTGCTTTTCGTCCGTATTTTTTACCATATTATTTTTCGGATTTCATTCGAAATTTGCTTTTCGCGTACCTAATTATTTTTCGGTTTTCTTTCGCGTATTGAAAGATAGCGAGTTTTGCTTTTCGTCCGCATTCTTTACCGTATTATTTTTCGGTATTCATTCGAAATTTGCTTTCTGCGTACCATATTATTTTTCGGTTTTCTTTCGCGTATTGAAAGTTAGCGAGTTTTGCTTTTCGTCCCTATTTTTTACCATATTATTTTTCGGTTTTCTTTCGCGTATTGAAAGTTAGCTTGTTTTGCTTTTCGTCCGTATTTTTTACCGTATTATTTTTCGGTTTCTTTCGCGTATTGAAAGTTAGCGAGTTTTACTTTTCGTCCGTATTTTTTACCATATTATTTTTCGGTTTTCATTCGAAATTTGCTTTTCGCGTACCTAATTATTTTTCGGTTTTCTTTCGCGTATTGAAAGATGGCGAGTTTTGCTTTTCGTCCGCATTCTTTACCGTATTATTTTTCGGTATTCATTCGAAATTTGCTTTCTGCGTACCATATTATTTTTCGGTTTTCTTTCGCGTATTGAAAGTTAGCGAGTTTTGCTTTTCGTCCCTATTTTTTACCATATTATTTTTCGGTTTTCTTTCGCGTATTGAAAGTTAGCGAGTTTTGCTTTTCGTCCGTATTTTTTACCATATTATTTTTCGGTTTTCTTTCGCGTATTGAAAGTTAGCGAGTTTTGCTTTTCGTCCCTATTTTTTACCGTATTATTTTTCGGTTTTCTTTCGCGTATTGAAAGTTAGCGAGTTTTGCTTTTCGTCCGTATTTTTTACCATATTATTTTTCGGTTTTCTTTCGCGTATTGAAAGTTAGCGAGTTTTGCTTTTCGTCCGTATTTTTTACCGTATTATTTTTCGGTTTTCTTTCGCGTATTCAAAGTTAGCGAGTTTTGCTTTTCGTCCCTATTTTTTACCGTATTATTTTTCGGTATTCATTCGAAATTTGCTTTTCGCGTACCATATTATTTTTCGGTTTTCTTTCGCGTATTGAAAGTTAGCGAGTTTTGCTTTTCGTCCCTATTTTTTACCGTATTATTTTTCGGTTTTCTTTCGCGTATTGAAAGTTAGCTTGTTTTGCTTTTCGTCCGTATTTTTTACCGTATTATTTTTCGGTTTCTTTCGCGTATTGAAAGTTAGCGAGTTTTACTTTTCGTCCGTATTTTTTACCATATTATTTTTCGGTTTTCATTCGAAATTTGCTTTTCGCGTACCTAATTATTTTTCGGTTTTCTTTCGCGTATTGAAAGATAGCGAGTTTTGCTTTTCGTCCGCATTCTTTACCGTATTATTTTTCGCTATTCATTCGAAATTTGCTTTCTGCGTACCATATTATTTTTCGGTTTTCTTTCGCGTATTGAAAGTTAGCGAGTTTTGCTTTTCGTCTGTATTTTTTACCGTATTATTTTTCGGTTTTCTTTCGCGTATTGAAAGTTAGCGAGTTTTGCTTTTCGTCCCTATTTTTTACCATATTATTTTTCGGTTTTCTTTCGCGTATTGAAAGTTAGCGAGTTTTGCTTTTCGTCCGTATTTTTTACCATATTATTTTTCGGTTTTCTTTCGCGTATTGAAAGTTAGCGAGTTTTGCTTTTCGTCCCTATTTTTTACCGTATTATTTTTCGGTTTTCTTTCGCGTATTGAAAGTTAGCGAGTTTTGCTTTTCGTCAGTATTTTTTACCATATTATTTTTCGGTTTTCTTTCGCGTATTGAAAGTTAGCGAGTTTTGCTTTTCGTCCGTATTTTTTACCGTATTATTTTTCGGTTTTCTTTCGCGTATTGAAAGTTAGCGAGTTTTGCTTTTCGTCCCTATTTTTTACCGTATTATTTTTCGGTATTCATTCGAAATTTGCTTTTCGCGTACCATATTATTTTTCGGTTTTCTTTCGCGTATTGAAAGTTAGCGAGTTTTGCTTTTCGTCCCTATTTTTTACCGTATTATTTTTCGGTTTTCTTTCGCGTATTGAAAGTTAGCGAGTTTTGCTTTTCGTCCGTATTTTTTACCGTATTATTTTTCGGTTTTCTTTCGCGTATTGAAAGTTAGCTTGTTTTGCTTTTCGTCCGTATTTTTTACCGTATTATTTTTCGGTTTCTTTCGCGGATTGAAAGTTAGCGAGTTTTACTTTTCGTTCGTATTTTTTACCATATTATTTTTCGGTTTTCATTCGAAATTTGCTTTTCGCGTACCTAATTATTTTTCGGTTTTCTTTCGCGTATTGAAAGATAGCGAGTTTTGCTTTTCGTCCGCATTCTTTACCATATTATTTTTCGGTATTCATTCGAAATTTGCTTTCTGCGTACCATATTATTTTTCGGTTTTCTTTCGCGTATTGAAAGTTAGCGAGTTTTGCTTTTCGTCTGTATTTTTTACCGTATTATTTTTCGGTTTTCTTTCGCGTATTGAAAGTTAACGAGTTTTGCTTTTCGTCCCTATTTTTTACCATATTATTTTTCGGTTTTCTTTCGCGTATTGAAAGTTAGCGAGTTTTGCTTTTCGTCCGTATTTTTTACCATATTATTTTTCGGTTTTCTTTCGCGTATTGAAAGTTAGCGAGTTTTGCTTTTCGTCCCTATTTTTTACCGTATTATTTTTCGGTTTTCTTTCGCGTATTGAAAGTTAGCGAGTTTTGCTTTTCGTCCCTATTTTTTACCGTATTATTTTTCGGTATTCATTCGAAATTTGCTTTTCGCGTACCATATTATTTTTCGGTTTTCTTTCGCGTATTGAAAGTTAGCGAGTTTTGCTTTTCGTCCCTATTTTTTACCGTATTATTTTTCGGTTTTCTTTCGCGTATTGAAAGTTAGCGAGTTTTGCTTTTCGTCCGTATTTTTTACCGTATTATTTTTCGGTTTTCTTTCGCGTATTGAAAGTTAGCTTGTTTTGCTTTTCGTCCGTATTTTTTACCGTATTATTTTTCGGTTTCTTTCGCGGATTGAAAGTTAGCGAGTTTTACTTTTCGTTCGTATTTTTTACCATATTATTTTTCGGTTTTCATTCGAAATTTGCTTTTCGCGTACCTAATTATTTTTCGGTTTTCTTTCGCGTATTGAAAGATAGCGAGTTTTGCTTTTCGTCCGCATTCTTTACCATATTATTTTTCGGTATTCATTCGAAATTTGCTTTCTGCGTACCATATTATTTTTCGGTTTTCTTTCGCGTATTGAAAGTTAGCGAGTTTTGCTTTTCGTCTGTATTTTTTACCGTATTATTTTTCGGTTTTCTTTCGCGTATTGAAAGTTAACGAGTTTTGCTTTTCGTCCCTATTTTTTACCATATTATTTTTCGGTTTTCTTTCGCGTATTGAAAGTTAGCGAGTTTTGCTTTTCGTCCGTATTTTTTACCATATTATTTTTCGGTTTTCTTTCGCGTATTGAAAGTTAGCGAGTTTTGCTTTTCGTCCCTATTTTTTACCGTATTATTTTTCGGTTTTCTTTCGCGTATTGAAAGTTAGCGAGTTTTGCTTTTCGTCCGTATTTTTTACCATATTATTTTTCGGTTTTCTTTCGCGTATTGAAAGTTAGCGAGTTTTGCTTTTCGTCCGTATTTTTTACCGTATTATTTTTCGGTTTTCTTTCGCGTATTGAAAGTTAGCGAGTTTTGCTTTTCGTCCCTATTTTTTACCGTATTATTTTTCGGTATTCATTCGAAATTTGCTTTTCGCGTACCATATTATTTTTCGGTTTTCTTTCGCGTATTGAAAGTTAGCGAGTTTTGCTTTTCGTCCGTATTTTTTACCGTATTATTTTTCGGTTTTCTTTCGCGTATTAAAAGTTAGCGAGTTTTGCTTTTCGTCCGTATTTTTTACCGTATTATTTTTCGGTTTTCTTTCGCGTATTGAAAGATAGCGAGTTTTGCTTTTCGTCCGCATTCTTTACCGTATTATTTTTCGGTATTCATTCGAAATTTGCTTTTCGCGTACCATATTATTTTTCGGTTTTCTTTCGCGTATTGAAAGTTAGCGAGTTTTGCTTTTCGTCCGTATTTTTTACCGTATTATTTTTCGGTATTCATTCGAAATTTGCTTTTCGCGTACCATATTATTTTTCGGTTTTCTTTCGCGTATTGAAAGATAGCGAGTTTTTCTTTTCGTCCGCATTCTTTACCGTATTATTTTTCGGTATTCATTCGCGTATTGAAAGATAGCGAGTTTTGCTTTTCGTCCGCATTCGTTACCGTATTATTTTTCGGTATTCATTCGAAATTTGCTTTTCGCGTACCATATTATTTTTCGGTTTTCTTTCGCGTATTGAAAGTTAGCGAGTTTTGCTTTACGTCCGTATTTTTTACCATATTATTTTCGGTATTCATTCGAAATTTGCTTTTCGCGTACCATATTATTTTTCGGTTTTCTTTCGCGTATTGAAAGATAGCGAGTTTTGCTTTTCGTCCGCATTCTTTACCGTATTATTTTTCGGTATTAATTCGAAATTTGCTTTTCGCGTACCATATTATTTTTCGGTTTTCTTTCGCGTATTGAAAGTTAGCGAGTTTTGCTTTTCGTCCGTATTTTTTACCGTATTATTTTTCGGTATTCATTTGAAATTTGCTTTTCGCGTACCTAATTATTTTTCGGTTTTCTTTCGCGTATTGAAAGATAGCGAGTTTTGCTTTTCGTCCGCATTCTTTATTGTATTATTTTTCGGTATTCATTCGAAATTTGCTTTCCGCGTACCATATTATTTTTCGGTTTTCTTTCGCGTATTGAAAGTTAGCGAGTTTTGCTTTTCGTCCGTATTTTTTACCGTATTATTTTTCGGTTTTCTTTCGCGTATTGAAAGTTAGCGAGTTTTTCTTTTCGTCCCTATTTTTGACCATATTATTTTTCGGTTTTCTTTCGCGTATTGAAAGTTAGCGAGTTTTGCTTTTCGTCCGTATTTTTTACCATATTATTTTTCGGTTTTCTTTCGCGTATTGAAAGTTAGCGAGTTTTGCTTTTCGTCCCTATTTTTTACCGTATTATTTTTCGGTTTTCTTTCGCGTATTGAAAGTTAGCGAGTTTTGCTTTTCGTCCGTATTTTTTACCATATTATTTTTCGGTTTTCTTTCGCGTATTGAAAGTTAGCGAGTTTTGCTTTTCGTCCGTATTTTTTACCGTATTATTTTTCGGTTTTCTTTCGCGTATTGAAAGTTAGCGAGTTTTGCTTTTCGTCCGTATTTTTTACCGTATTATTTTTCGGTATTCATTCGAAATTTGCTTTTCGCGTACCATATTATTTTTCGGTTTTCTTTCGCGTATTGAAAGTTAGCGATTTTTGCTTTTCGTCCGTATTTTTTACCGTATTATTTTTCGGTATTCATTCGAAATTTGCTTTTCGCGTACCATATTATTTTTCGGTTTTCTTTCGCGTATTGAAAGATAGCGAGTTTTGCTTTTCGTCCGCATTCTTTACCGTATTATTTTTCGGTATTCATTCGAAATAAGCTTTTCGCGTACCATATTATTTTTCGGTTTTCTTTCGCGTATTGAAAGATAGCGAGTTTTGCTTTTCGTCCGTATTTTTTACCGTATTATTTTTCGGTTTTCTTTCGCGTATTGAAAGATAGCGAGTTTTGCTTTTCGTCCGCATTCTTTACCGTATTATTTTTCGGTATTCATTCGAAATTTGCTTTTCGCGTACCATATTATTTTTCGGTTTTCTTTCGCGTATTGAAAGATAGCGAGTTTTGCTTTTCGTCCGCATTCTTTACCGTATTATTTTTCGGTATTAATTCGAAATTTGCTTTTCGCGTACCATATTATTTTTCGGTTTTCTTTCGCGTATTGAAAGTTAGCGAGTTTTGCTTTTCGTCCGTATTTTTTACCGTATTATTTTTCGGTATTCATTCGAAATTTGCTTTTCGCGTACCATATTATTTTTCGGTTTTCTTTCGCGTATTGAAAGATAGCGAGTTTTTCTTTTCGTCCGCATTCTTTACCGTATTATTTTTCGGTATTCATTCGCGTATTGAAAGATAGCGAGTTTTGCTTTTCGTCCGCATTCGTTACCGTATTATTTTTCGGTATTCATTCGAAATTTGCTTTTCGCGTACCATATTATTTTTCGGTTTTCTTTCGCGTATTGAAAGTTAGCGAGTTTTGCTTTACGTCCGTATTTTTTACCATATTATTTTCGGTATTCATTCGAAATTTGCTTTTCGCGTACCATATTATTTTTCGGTTTTCTTTCGCGTATTGAAAGATAGCGAGTTTTGCTTTTCGTCCGCATTCTTTACCGTATTATTTTTCGGTATTAATTCGAAATTTGCTTTTCGCGTACCATATTATTTTTCGGTTTTCTTTCGCGTATTGAAAGTTAGCGAGTTTTGCTTTTCGTCCGTATTTTTTACCGTATTATTTTTCGGTATTCATTTGAAATTTGCTTTTCGCGTACCTAATTATTTTTCGGTTTTCTTTCGCGTATTGAAAGATAGCGAGTTTTGCTTTTCGTCCGCATTCTTTATTGTATTATTTTTCGGTATTCATTCGAAATTTGCTTTCCGCGTACCATATTATTTTTCGGTTTTCTTTCGCGTATTGAAAGTTAGCGAGTTTTGCTTTTCGTCCGTATTTTTTACCGTATTATTTTTCGGTTTTCTTTCGCGTATTGAAAGTTAGCGAGTTTTTCTTTTCGTCCCTATTTTTGACCATATTATTTTTCGGTTTTCTTTCGCGTATTGAAAGTTAGCGAGTTTTGCTTTTCGTCCGTATTTTTTACCATATTATTTTTCGGTTTTCTTTCGCGTATTGAAAGTTAGCGAGTTTTGCTTTTCGTCCCTATTTTTTACCGTATTATTTTTCGGTTTTCTTTCGCGTATTGAAAGTTAGCGAGTTTTGCTTTTCGTCCGTATTTTTTACCATATTATTTTTCGGTTTTCTTTCGCGTATTGAAAGTTAGCGAGTTTTGCTTTTCGTCCGTATTTTTTACCGTATTATTTTTCGGTTTTCTTTCGCGTATTGAAAGTTAGCGAGTTTTGCTTTTCGTCCGTATTTTTTACCGTATTATTTTTCGGTATTCATTCGAAATTTGCTTTTCGCGTACCATATTATTTTTCGGTTTTCTTTCGCGTATTGAAAGTTAGCGATTTTTGCTTTTCGTCCGTATTTTTTACCGTATTATTTTTCGGTATTCATTCGAAATTTGCTTTTCGCGTACCATATTATTTTTCGGTTTTCTTTCGCGTATTGAAAGATAGCGAGTTTTGCTTTTCGTCCGCATTCTTTACCGTATTATTTTTCGGTATTCATTCGAAATAAGCTTTTCGCGTACCATATTATTTTTCGGTTTTCTTTCGCGTATTGAAAGATAGCGAGTTTTGCTTTTCGTCCGTATTTTTTACCGTATTATTTTTCGGTTTTCTTTCGCGTATTGAAAGATAGCGAGTTTTGCTTTTCGTCCGCATTCTTTACCGTATTATTTTTCGGTATTCATTCGAAATTTGCTTTTCGCGTACCATATTATTTTTCGGTTTTCTTTCGCGTATTGAAAGATAGCGAGTTTTGCTTTTCGTCCGCATTCTTTACCGTATTATTTTTCGGTATTCATTCGAAATTTGCTTTTCGCGTACCATATTATTTTTCGGTTTTCTTTCGCGTATTGAAAGTTAGCGAGTTTTGCTTTTCGTCCGTATTTTTTACCGTATTATTTTTCGGTATTCATTCGAAATTTGCTTTTCGCGTACCATATTATTTTTCGGTTTTCTTTCGCGTATTGAAAGATAGCGAGTTTTGCTTTTCATCCGCATTCTTTACCGTATTATTTTTCGGTATTCATTCGAAATTTGCTTTTCGCGTACCATATTATTTTTCGGTTTTCTTTCGCGTATTGAAAGATAGCCAGTTTTGCTTTTCGTCCGCATTCTTTACCGTATTATTTTTCGGTAATCATTCGAAATTTGCTTTTCGCGTACCATATTATTTTTCGGTTTTCTTTCGCGTATTGAAAGTTAGCGAGTTTTGCTTTTCGTCCGTATTTTTTACCGTATTATTTTTCGGTTTTCTTTCGCGTATTAAAAGTTAGCGAGTTTTGCTTTTCGTCCGTATTTTTTACCATATTATTTTTCGGTTTTCTTTCGCGTATTGAAAGTTAGCGAGTTTTGATTTTCGTCCCTATTTTTTACCATATTATTTTTCGGTTTTCTTTCGCGTATTGAAAGTTAGCGAGTTTTGCTTTTCGTCCGTATTTTTTACCATATTATTTTTCGGTTTTCTTTCGCGTATTGAAAGTTAGCGAGTTTTGCTTTTCGTCCGTATTTTTTACCGTATTATTTTTCGGTTTTCTTTCGCGTATTGAAAGATAGCGAGTTTTGCTTTTCGTCCGCATTCTTTACCGTATTAATTTTCGGTATTCATTCGAAATTTGCTTTTCGCGTACCATATTATTTTTCGGTTTTCTTTCGCGTATTGAAAGATAGCGAGTTTTGCTTTTCGTCCGCATTCTTTACCGTATTATTTTTCGGTATTCATTCGAAATTTGCTTTTCGCGTACCATATTATTTTTCGGTTTTCTTTCGCGTATTGAAAGTTAGCGAGTTTTGCTTTTCGTCCGTATTTTTTACCGTATTATTTTTCGGTATTCATTCGAAATTTGCTTTTCGCGTACCATATTATTTTTCGGTTTTCTTTCGCGTATTGAAAGATAGCGAGTTTTGCTTTTCATCCGCATTCTTTACCGTATTATTTTTCGGTATTCATTCGAAATTTGCTTTTCGCGTACCATATTATTTTTCGGTTTTCTTTCGCGTATTGAAAGATAGCCAGTTTTGCTTTTCATCCGCATTCTTTACCGTATTATTTTTCGGTAATCATTCGAAATTTGCTTTTCGCGTACCATATTATTTTTCGGTTTTCTTTCGCGTATTGCAAGTTAGCGAGTTTTGCTTTTCGTCCGTATTTTTTACCATATTATTTTTCGGTTTTCTTTCGCGTATTAAAAGATAGCGAGTTTTGCTTTTCGTCCGTATTTTTTACCATATTATTTTTCGGTTTTCTTTCGCGTATTGAAAGTTAGCGAGTTTTGCTTTTCGTCCCTATTTTTTACCATATTATTTTTCGGTTTTCTTTCGCGTATTGAAAGTTAGCGAGTTTTGCTTTTCGTCCCTATTTTTTACCGTATTATTTTTAGGTTTTCTTTCGCGTATTGAAAGTTAGCGAGTTTTGCTTTTCGTCCGTATTTTTTACCGTATTATTTTTCGGTATTCATTCGAAATTTTCTTTTCGCGTACCATATTATTTTTCGGTTTTCTTTCGCGTATTGAAAGATAGCGAGTTTTGCTTTTCGTCCGCATTCTTTACCGTATTATTTTTCGGTATTCATTCGAAATTAGCTTTTCGCGTACCATATTATTTTTCGGTTTTCTTTCGCGTATTGAAAGATAGCGAGTTTTGCTTTTCGTCCGTATGTTTTACCGTATTATTTTTCGGTTTTCTTTCGCGTATTGAAAGATAGCGAGTTTTGCTTTTCGTCCGCATTCTTTACCATATTATTTTTCGGTATTCATTCGAAATTTGCTTTTCGCGTACCATATTATTTTTCGGTTTTCTTTCGCGTATTGAAAGATAGCGAGTTTTGCTTTTCGTCCGCATTCTTTACCGTATTATTTTTCGGTATTCATTCGAAATTTGCTTTTCGCGTACCATATTATTTTTCGGTTTTCTTTCGCGTATTGAAAGATAGCGAGTTTTGCTTTTCGTCCGCATTCTTTACCGTATTATTTTTCGGTATTCATTCGAAATTTGCTTTTCGCGTACCATATTATTTTTCGGTTTTCTTTCGCGTATTGAAAGATAGCGAGTTTTGCTTTTCGTCCGCATTCTTTACCGTATTATTTTTCGGTATTCATTCGAAATTTGCTTTTCGCGTACCATATTATTTTTCGGTTTTCTTTCGCGTATTGAAAGTTAGCGAGTTTTGCTTTTCGTCCGTATTTTTTACCGTATTATTTTTCGGTATTCATTCGAAATTTGCTTTTCGCGTACCTAATTATTTTTCGGTTTTCTTTCGCGTATTGAAAGATAGCGAGTTTTGCTTTTCGTCCGCATTCTTTACCGTATTATTTTTCGGTATTCATTCGAAATTTGCTTTCCGCGTACCATATTATTTTTCGGTTTTCTTTCGCGTATTGAAAGTTAGCGAGTTTTGCTTTTCGTCCGTATTTTTTACCGTATTATTTTTCGGTTTTCTTTCGCGTATTGAAAGTTAGCGAGTTTTGCTTTTCGTCCCTATTTTTTACCATATTATTTTTCGATTTTCTTTCGCGTATTGAAAGTTAGCGAGTTTTGCTTTTCGTCCGTATTTTTTACCATATTATTTTTCGGTTTTCTTTCGCGTATTGAAAGTTAGCGAGTTTTGTTTTTCATCCCTATTTTTTACCGTATTATTTTTCGGTTTTCTTTCGCGTATTGAAAGTTAGCGAGTTTTGCTTTTCGTCCGTATTTTTTACCATATTATTTTTCGGTTTTCTTTCGCGTATTTAAAGTTAGCGAGTTTTGCTTTTCGTCCGTATTTTTTACCATATTATTTTTCGGTTTTCTTTCGCGTATTGAAAGTTAGCGAGTTTTGCTATTCGTCCGTATTTTTTACCGTATTATTTTTCGGTATTCATTCGAAATTTGCTTTTCGCGTACCATATTATTTTTCGGTTTTCTTTCGCGTATTGAAAGATAGCGAGTTTTGCTTTTCGTCCGCATTCTTTACCGTATTATTTTTCGGTATTCATTCGAAATTAGCTTTTCGCGTACCATATTATTTTTCGGTTTTCTTTCGCGTATTGAAAGATAGCGAGTTTTGCTTTTCGTCCGTATTTTTTACCGTATTATTTTTCGGTTTTCTTTCGCGTATTGAAAGATAGCGAGTTTTGCTTTTCGTCCGTATTTTTTACCGTATTATTTTTCGGTTTTCTTTCGCGTATTGAAAGATAGCGAGTTTTGCTTTTCGTCCGCATTCTTTACCGTATTATTTTTCGGTATTCATTCGAAATTTGCTTTTCGCGTACCATATTATTTTTCGGTTTTCTTTCGCGTATTGAAAGTTAGCGAGTTTTGCTTTTCGTCCGTATTTTTTACCGTATTATTTTTCGGTATTCATTCGAAATTTGCTTTTCGCGTACCATATTATTTTTCGGTTTTCTTTCGCGTATTGAAAGATAGCGAGTTTTGCTTTTCATCCGCATTCTTTACCGTATTATTTTTCGGTATTCATTCGAAATTTGCTTTTCGCGTACCATATTATTTTTCGGTTTTCTTTCGCGTATTGAAAGATAGCCAGTTTTGCTTTTCGTCCGCATTCTCTACCGTATTATTTTTCGGTAATCATTCGAAATTTGCTTTTCGCGTACCATATTATTTTTCGGTTTTCTTTCGCGTATTGAAAGTTAGCGAGTTTTGCTTTTCGTCCGTATTTTTTACCGTATTATTTTTCGTTTTTCTTTCGCGTATTAAAAGTTAGCGAGTTTTGCTTTTCGTCCCTATTTTTTACCATATTATTTTTCGGTTTTCTTTCGCGTATTGAAAGTTAGCGAGTTTTGCTTTTCGTCCGTATTTTTTACCGTATTATTTTTCGGTTTTCTTTCGCGTATTGAAAGTTAGCGAGTTTTGCTTTTCGTCCGTATTTTTTACCGTATTATTTTTCGGTTTTCTTTCGCGTATTAAAAGTTAGCGAGTTTTGCTTTTCGTCCCTATTTTTTACCATATTATTTTTCGGTTTTCTTTCGCGTATTGAAAGTTAGCGAGTTTTGCTTTTCGTCCGTATTTTTTACCGTATTATTTTTCGGTTTTCTTTCGCGTATTAAAAGTTAGCGAGTTTTGCTTTTCGTCCCTATTTTTTACCATATTATTTTTCGGTTTTCTTTCGCGTATTGAAAGTTAGCGAGTTTTGCTTTTCGTCCCTATTTTTTACCGTATTATTTTTCGGTTTTCTTTCGCGTATTGAAAGTTAGCGAGTTTTGCTTTTCGTCCGTATTTTTTACCGTATTATTTTTCGGTATTCATTCGAAATTTGCTTTTCGCGTACCATATTATTTTTCGGTTTTCTTTCGCGTATTGAAAGATAGCGAGTTTTGCTTTTCGTCCGCATTCTTTACCGTATTATTTTTCGGTATTCATTCGAAATTAGCTTTTCGCGTACCATATTATTTTTCGGTTTTCTTTCGCGTATTGAAAGATAGCGAGTTTTGCTTTTCGTCCGTATTTTTTACCGTATTATTTTTCGGTTTTCTTTCGCGTATTGAAAGATTGCGAGTTTTGCTTTTCGTCCGCATTCTTTACCATATTATTTTTCGGTATTCATTCGAAATTTGCTTTTCGCGTACCATATTATTTTTCGGTTTTCTTTCGCGTATTGAAAGATAGCGAGTTTTGCTTTTCGTCCGCATTCTTTACCGTATTATTTTTCGGTATTCATTCGAAATTTGCTTTTCGCGTACCATATTATTTTTCGGTTTTCTTTCGCGTATTGAAAGATAGCGAGTTTTGCTTTTCGTCCGCATTCTTTACCGTATTATTTTTCGGTATTCATTCGAAATTTGCTTTTCGCGTACCATATTATTTTTCGGTTTTCTTTCGCGTATTGAAAGATAGCCAGTTTTGCTTTTCGTCCGCATTCTTTAACGTATTATTTTTCGGTAATCATTCGAGTTTTGCTTTTCGTCCCTATTTTTTACCGTATTATTTTTCGGTTTTCTTTCGCGTATTGAAAGTTAGCGAGTTTTGCTTTTCGTCCGTATTTTTTACCGTATTATTTTTCGGTATTCATTCGAAATTTGCTTTTCGCGTACCATATTATTTTTCGGTTTTCTTTCGCGTATTGAAAGATAGCGAGTTTTGCTTTTCGTCCGCATTCTTTACCGTATTATTTTTCGGTATTCATTCGAAATTAGCTTTTCGCGTACCATATTATTTTTCGGTTTTCTTTCGCGTATTGAAAGATAGCGAGTTTTGCTTTTCGTCCGTATTTTTTACCGTATTATTTTTCGGTTTTCTTTCGCGTATTGAAAGATTGCGAGTTTTGCTTTTCGTCCGCATTCTTTACCATATTATTTTTCGGTATTCATTCGAAATTTGCTTTTCGCGTACCATATTATTTTTCGGTTTTCTTTCGCGTATTGAAAGATAGCGAGTTTTGCTTTTCGTCCGCATTCTTTACCGTATTATTTTTCGGTATTCATTCGAAATTTGCTTTTCGCGTACCATATTATTTTTCGGTTTTCTTTCGCGTATTGAAAGATAGCGAGTTTTGCTTTTCGTCCGCATTCTTTACCGTATTATTTTTCGGTATTCATTCGAAATTTGCTTTTCGCGTACCATATTATTTTTCGGTTTTCTTTCGCGTATTGAAAGATAGCCAGTTTTGCTTTTCGTCCGCATTCTTTAACGTATTATTTTTCGGTAATCATTCGAAATTTGCTTTTCGCGTACCATATTATTTTTCGGTTTTCTTTCGCGTATTGAAAGTTAGCGAGTTTTGCTTTTCGTCCGTATTTTTTACCGTATTATTTTTCGGTTTTCTTTCGCGTATTAAAAGTTAGCGAGTTTTGCTTTTCGTCCCTATTTTTTACCATATTATTTTTCGGTTTTCTTTCGCGTATTTAAAGTTAGCGAGTTTTGCTTTTCGTCCGTATTTTTTACCATATTATTTTTCGGTTTTCTTTCGCGTATTGAAAGTTAGCGAGTTTTGCTTTTCGTCCCTATTTTTTACCGTATTATTTTTCGGTTTTCTTTCGCGTATTGAAAGTTAGCGAGTTTTGCTTTTCGTCCGCATTCTTTACCGTATTATTTTTCGGTATTCATTCGAGTTTTGCTCTTCGCGTACCGTATTATTTTTCGATTTTCTTTCACGTATTGAAAGTTAGCCAGTTTTGCTTTTCGTCCGTATTTTTTACCGTATTATTTTTCGGTTTTCTTTCGCGTATTGAAAGTTAGCGAGTTTTGCTTTTCGTCCGTATTTTTTACCGTATTATTTTTCGGTATTCATTCGAAATTTGCTTTTCGCGTACCATATTATTTTTCGGTTTTCTTTCGCGTATTGAAAGATAGCGAGTTTTGCTTTTCGTCCGCATTCTTTACCGTATTTTTTTTCGGTATTCATTCGAAATTTGCTTTTCGCGTACCATATTATTTTTCGGTTTTCTTTCGCGTATTGAAAGATAGCGAGTTTTGCTTTTCGTCCGCATTCTTTACCGTATTATTTTTCGGTATTCATTCGAAATTTGCTTTTCGCGTACCATATTATTTTTCGGTTTTCTTTCGCGTATTGAAAGATAGCGAGTTTTGAATTTCGTCCGTATTTTTTAACGTATTATTTTTCGGTTTTCTTTCGCGTATTGAAAGATAGCGAGTTTTGCTTTTCGTCCGCATTCTTTACCGTATTATTTTTCGGTATTCATTCGAAATTTGCTTTTCGCGTACCATATTATTTTTCGGTTTTCTTTCGCGTATTGAAAGATAGCGAGTTTTGAATTTCGTCCGTATTTTTTAACGTATTATTTTTCGGTTTTCTTTCGCGTATTGAAAGATAGCGAGTTTTGCTTTTCGTCCGCATTCTTTACCGTATTATTTTTCGGTATTCATTCGAAATTTGCTTTTCGCGTACCATATTATTTTTCGGTTTTCTTTCGCGTATTGAAAGATAGCGATTTTGGCTTTTCGTCCGTATTTTTTACCGTATTATTTTTCGGTTTTCTTTCGCGTATTGAAAGTTAGCGAGTTTTGCTTTTCGTCCGTATTTTTTACCGTATTATTTTTCGGTATTCATTCGAAATTTGCTTTTCGCGTACCATATTATTTTTCGGTTTTCTTTCGCGTATTGAAAGATAGCGAGTTTTGCTTTTCGTCCGCATTCTTTACCGTATTATTTTTCGGTATTCATTCGAAATTTGCTTTTCGCGTACCATATTATTTTTCGGTTTTCTTTCGCGTATTGAAAGATAGCGAGTTTTGCTTTTCGTCCGCATTCTTTACCGTATTATTTTTCGGTATTCATTCGAAATTTGCTTTTCGCGTACCATATTTGTTTTCGGTTTTCTTTCGCGTATTGAAAGTTAGCGAGTTTTGCTTTTCGTCCGTATTTTTTACCGTATTATTTTTCGGTATTCTTTCGAAATTTGCTTTTCGCGTACCATATTATTTTTCGGTTTTCTTTCGCGTATTGAAAGATAGCGAGTTTTGCTTTTCGTCCGCATTCTTTACCGTATTATTTTTCGGTATTCATTCGAAATTTGCCTTTCGCGTATTATATTATTTTTCGGTTTTCTTTCGCGTATTGAAAGATAGCGAGTTTTGCTTTTCTTCCGCATTCTTTACCGTATTATTTTTCGGTATTCATTCGAAATTTGCTTTTCGCGTACCATATTATTTTTCGGTTTTCTTTCGCGTATTGAAAGATAGCGAGTTTTGCTTTTCGTCCGCATTCTTTACCATATTATTTTTCGGTATTCATTCGAAATTTGCTTTTCGCGTACCATATTATTTTTCGGTTTTCTTTCGCGTATTGAAAGTTAGCGAGTTTTGCTTTTCGTCCGTATTTTTTACCGTATTATTTTTCGGTTTTCTTTCGCTTATTGAAAGTTAGCGAGTTTTGCTTTTCGTCCCTATTTTTTACCGTATTATTTTTTGGTTTTCTTTCGCGTATTGAAAGTTAGCGAGTTTTGCTTTTCGTCCGTATTTTTACCGTATTATTTTTTGGTTTTCTTTCGCGTATTGAAAGTTAGCGAGTTTTGCTTTTCGTCCCTATTTTTTACCGTATTATTTTTCGGTTTTCTTTCGCGTATTGAAAGTTAGCGAGTTTTGCTTTTCGTCCGTATTTTTTACCATATTATTTTTCGGTTTTCTTTCACGTATTGAAAGTTAGCGAGTTTTGCTTTTCGTCCGTATTTTTTACCTTATTATTTTCGGTATTCATTCGAAATTTGCTTTTCGCGTACCATATTATTTTTCGGTTTTCTTTCGCGTATTGAAAGATAGCGAGTTTTGCTTTTCGTCCGCATTCTTTACCGTATTATTTTTCGGTATTCATTCGAAATTTGCTTTTCGCGTACCATATTATTTTTCGGTTTTCTTTCGCGTATTGAAAGTTAGCGAGTTTTACTTTTCGTCCGTATTTTTTACCGTATTTTTTTTCGGTTGTCTTTCGCGTATTGAAAGTTAGCGAGTTTTGCTTTTCGTCCCTATTTTTTACCGTATTATTTTTCGGTTTTCTTTCGCGTATTGAAAGTTAGCGAGTTTTGCTTTTCGTCCCTATTTTTTACCATATTATTTTTCGGTTTTCTTTCACGTATTGAAAGTTAGCCAGTTTTGCTTTTCGTCCGTATTTTTTAACGTATTATTTTTCGGTTTTCTTTCGCGTATTGAAAGATAGCGAGTTTTGCTTTTCGTCCGCATTCTTTACCGTATTATTTTTCGGTATTCATTCGAGTTTTGCTCTTCGCGTACCGTATTATTTTTCGATTTTCTTTCACGTATTGAAAGTTAGCCAGTTTTGCTTTTCGTCCGTATTTTTTACCGTATTATTTTTCGGTTTTCTTTCGCGTATTGAAAGTTAGCGATTTTTGCTTTTCGTCCGTATTTTTTACCGTATTATTTTTCGGTATTCATTCGAAATTTGCTTTTCGCGTACCATATTATTTTTCGGTTTTCTTTCGCGTATTGAAAGATAGCGAGTTTTGCTTTTCGTCCGCATTCTTTACCGTCTTATTTTTCGGTATTCATTCGAAATTTGCTTTTCGCGTACCATATTATTTTTCGGTTTTCTTTCGCGTATTGAAAGATAGCGAGTTTTGCTTTTCGTCCGTATTTTTTACCGTATTATTTTTCGGTTTTCTTTCGCGTATTGAAAGATAGCGAGTTTTGCTTTTCGTCCGCATTCTTTACCATATTTTTCGGTATTCATTCGAAATTTGCTTTTCGCGTTCCATATTATTTTTCGGTTTTCTTTCACGTATTGAAAGTTAGCGATTTTTGCTTTTCGTCCGTATTTTTTACCGTATTATTTTTCGGTATTCATTCGAAATTTGCTTTTCGCGTATCATATTATTTTTCGGTTTTCTTTCGCGTATTGAAAGATAGCGAGTTTTGCTTTTCGTCCGTATTTTTTACCGTATTATTTTTCGGTTTTCTTTCGCGTATTGAAAGATAGCGAGTTTTGCTTTTCGTCCGCATTCTTTACCGTATTATTTTTCGGTATTCATTCGAAATTTGCTTTTCGCGTACCATATTATTTTTCGGTTTTCTTTCACGTATTGAAAGATAGCGAGTTTTGCTTTTCGTCCGTATTTTTTACCGTATTATTTTCCGGTATTCATTCGAGTTTTGCTTTTCATCCGTATTTTTTACCATATTATTTTTCGGTTTTCTTTCGCGTATTGAAAAATAGCGAGTTTTGCTGGATTTTTAAATCTTAGTTAGCTCTTCAGTCAGCTAATTAAAGAACAAACTCAAAGTTAGTCTTCCAAAAGTTATCAGGAAGAATCGTCAGAAGGAAAAAAAATACGAAGTTTTCTGAATTAGTTTTTGTTATGGTGCCGTACTTTTATTTCGTACAAATAAAAAAGGCCCTGGGCGAAGCCGGGTATTAAAGCTAGTCAATAACATTTTAAAACCTAAAAACTATTGAATCACTGAGATTCAACATCCGACTCCTCGGTTTATATCCCGAATATTTTCCAATTTTTTTAGTCGTTGTCTGGACAACTGAACGTTTCACGTATGCCGTATGGTTCGGTATGGTTTGAGATTAAAGAACCACTTTCGAAATGAAGTTGTATGTTTGTATTGATACTGAAGAGTGTTACCTCGTAGTGTAGGCGAAGGTAAACTAGGAAACAAAAATAAATTTTTGTAATAGGAATCGTGTGTTCGTGTGTGGGTGCTGGTTTGTCTCATATTGTTTATTGTTAGTAGTTATTTTAGTTTAAAGAGTGTAATTTAATATTTTAACAATATTTTTGGAAATTAAATACTATTATTAGTATTCTTAGTTATTTTTTGTAACGAGATGGTGTTGGGAGCCCATAATGAATTAAAATGACAAGAGAATGAATTTGAGGAATTTACTTAATATAAATTATTTGATATAAAAAGCAGATAAAATGTTCAAACTTAAAGTAAAATTAAAATGAAAAAATCCATTAAAAAATAAATTTGTGGCAGCGAGACTCGAACGCATGCCCGCTTCTTCATAGCATGTTTAGTTACTATGGAATTCCAACTCGACAAATCTTAGTTCCTGTACAAATCGCGGAGAAACGAAATCTTCATAGCCTCTTTAATTGTCATTACACCGTCCAAGGTTCTAGAGACACTGCCGTGAAACCATCACGAATTTCACGACCTAGTGATTGGCACTTAGAGAAAGCACATTTCCCCTGAGAACAAAAATTAGGCTATACTAATAATTCATTTTTATCGCCAATTATATTTTAAAATATATGTTTATAAAGATTAATCTGCCGGTCACAAACGTTAAATCAAGTAATTATTACCCTTAATTATTTGGTCAGTAGTCGTGGATATTATTCACCTACTCAAAATTTCAAGCGTGTTACGAATAGTCTCACAACCTTCTTTTATGTGTTGTCGCAAGTCCCCAACGACAAGTCTTTCTAGGTCACGAAATCCTTCAGATAGCCCAAGAGTAAACCATTGTGTGGGTTTAAATGTGGAGATTGGATGGGCCTCTCAACTACTCGACCCATCGACCTCAAAGGAAACGTAGCATTCAAAAAAGCTCAAACGTCTCGACTTGAATAGACTGAAGCTCTGTTGTGCCAAACCCACATGCACCGTCTGTTTTCTAACTCGGCAAAGTATCTTGTAGAAAACGATTTTAGCATCGGTGGTAGAATAAAAAGTGCAAATAAAGGACGACAACAATGCCACGCAAGACGTTAATGACCTTAAAGCTGTGAGGCTGTTCGAAACATCCATAAAATTTCCGCCAGTGTTAATGAAGCATTTGTTTGACGGGCCAATGCTTTAATTGGAGCCGGCGGTTTTCCATTCGAGAAATTAATGTTATTGCTTTGAGTTTGATTTGTTTTCCAAATCTTAAAATGAAACTAGTATCATAATTAATTTAATAAGAAAAATTACAATTTATTTTTGAAAGATATCAAGACATTTCAGGTTGGTATTATTTAATTCAAAATTTAACAAAGCATATTTCTAAAAACCACTAATTAAGCTCAATGCAGAATATCTTTATGTACATTTGAGGTTATTAAAAGGTATTAATCGCAAATAAGTGCCAAAATCCCAACGGCCGAAGACTTATTTAACAGTGTGTACATTTGAGGTTATTAAGTGGTATTTACGGTACTTTTTGGCATCTCATATACGTGAAACGATGCACTGCAGGACCCTTGCTCATTAGACATTATTAAATACTTGGAACCCTAACAACACGCCCTGGAATTTAAAACATATTTATAGGAAGCATCCTGTATAAACGTAGTGAAAATTTCATGATAATCAGCTTTTTTAATTTATAGAAACAACTAATTATTACTTGGGAATAAAAATGTCAAACCTAATTGGGAAGTTTTGTGTTTTTAAGACATCACATTTCAAATTAACAAGATATAAAAATGGAACTGTAGAAGGAAACTATGGAAAAGAATATAATATGCTTCAAAATTTGGCCACTACTCTCAATTTTAGGTGTATCTTTATGTTACTGTTTTGTCACTTATAACGTAACAAAATTAAGTAAACATCGAAAAATATGGTTAAATTCAGTGCGTTTATTAATCCACCAAAAATTTAAAAGACTTAATTTTGCTGTGTAGGAACATTAAACTATAACATATATTTTTTTCATTTAATGATGTATTTCCCATGGACTATTTTATTCTTTGAATAGCTAATTTAAAAAGAAAAGATATACCTATAAGATTTTGCCTATGAGGGAAGTCAATGGCTCAGCGGTAAACAATCCGCTTGCTAAAAATGTTACCCGGGTTCCATTTTTGGCCACAACCGTATAATATATTAAAATAATTTATTTTTTTTTAATTTTAATATAGAAGTAATAAAAATATTATAGAATAAACTGACGGTAATACGTTTATAAAAGGGTATGGGAAAACAGACTTTTGCCAAAACTGTTTTTCTTAATATTATCGGGTAGGCACGGACTAACACCCCGCCACTGTAAGCCCAACCAACGGTGATTGTTCAGACTGTGGCCACCAGCGCGTTGAAGCCCTACCATCGGCCGATCTGAACCATGGGCCTTGGGGTAAAATAACCCCGGGTCAGCCGGAGGGAAAGACACTCGCTGAATAAACCAAGCGCCTTAAGTGACCGCGGATACGTGCTTTGGCAAAGTTAAGGTTGTAAAAACCAATATCTTCGCGGTGTATTATTTTTATGTTATAAATAAATATTGTAAAATTGTATTTTTAATAAACCTCGTCGGTTAAAAACTCACCCAGCGGTCTTGATATTTTTACCCGTGACAACTGGTGGAGGCGCCGGCAACCTTCGTACCTCGCCGCCAATGAGCTGTTCTTACGATTCGGAAACGGAATCTGACTTTGCTCGATCGCTGGCCGATCTCTTCAAGTTCGCTCGTATCATCGCCATCGACGACATAGACAATATTTCTACGGCTTTTATCGACAACCCCCAGACATTTCTTTCAAGGAATGTCTCCACCACCTTGTAACAACGTTCCGACGCTCGCTATGTCTACAGCCGCCGAAATCGCAGCCGCAGTCACAGCGGCCCTTCAATCCATTAACCTCCACAAACCAAAGCCTCCATTTAACCCAGATTCCCCGGCACTTTTTGAATCAAGTACCGCTTACCATTCTGGCACGAATCGCATTGCCCTATTGCCAACTAATCTCCAGGTGAAAGCTCTAACCTGGTATTGGACGAAATTACGTAAACTCAACGGTGCTGCCTATACTTGGGCCCAATGAAAAGCTCCTCGGCCTGCTACGATTGCGGTCGTACGATCCATTTCGCAACAAACTGCCGTCAGTCGCGCAGAGAGCCCTTTTCCGAATGAAATAATAGCCCTTCACCGGATCAAGGAGGAAACCACTCCTCTTCTCCATGATACGCACAGCCAAGTTTCAATCAGATGCGATCCCGCATTCCGTCTCCAGGGCACTTCTAGGGCCAGTATCACCGGGGCAAAAATCAGTCCCCTCACCTGGCATCGAATTCCTCAGGAAACACCAACGGACGGAGGTGAACGGAGGCGCCTACCCGTCTACTCAAAAAACCATACCTTTCCTCCACAGTGCCCAACACAAACTATACTTTCCGGCTACGATCCAGGATGTCACCATTGATGTGATCATCGACTCCGGTAACCGGAAAAATATCATCAGCTCGGACCTCGTTCCAAAATTGAAGCCCAATATCGCTTCTGCTGGGATGGTTCGTCTGCAAGTTGCCAACGGTAAATGTATCACTCCCATGGGGTGTAGGATTTGGTCACTTCAAATCGGTGGTCTGAGGTGAAACCATCTTTGTCATCGAGGCCCTGGTGGTTAAGGACTTCAAGAATGAGTTGCTCTTGGGTTTGGAGTTCTGTGAAACCAAACAATATGTGTTGGTGGTTCTATGGTAAGCAGGAGAGCCCATGTTCAAATCCAGATCGCCTTATTTGTTTTTATTCAATAGACAAGCCGCAACATTGAATTTCTTCTACGCAAAAACTTAAATTGAACATGACATTTCGTTATATTTCAATAAAAACCAAACTGTAAAACTCTTTTAACTACTAATATACGGTTCCGCTTAGGCTGAATTTCTTATTTTCATTGAAGCGTAATATGATGTTAGGTAGGAGGGCCCACGTTCAAATGTCACCCGACGATTATAAGACGTATACCATAAACATTTGGTGGACACCCTGCCATTTTTAGCCTACGACATTTAACGTCATCCTAAGCATTCGGTCCTTCCTTAAATTCAATAACTAGTAATAGACTGTGAGTAGAAATACAACACGCAATAGCACACCAACAAACGCCATAATACACTTAAATTTCACATACAAATAACACTTAATAACACTTCAATATTTGTCAATACAAACTCACAAATCTCACGCACATATGCTTTTTGGGAAAACACTTCTCGTACAGTTTCAAAAAAAATGCCAACGCGGTGTTTACACTTTGCCCCGATACTGCGAACACGGTTCTTACACTTTGCCCCGACACTGCGAACACGGTTTTTACACTTCGCATATTGACACTTTTCAGCTCAACCTCCTTCCGCTCGGCCAACTGAATAGCTATTATTTTATTTGTTTTTAAATCTATGGCCGACTATGTGCCAAACTTTGTACAGTAGCCTAATTCAAGTTAATAAAAAAATTTAGTTAAGTAATTAATTTAATTATACCCGGACTGTCATTCCTGGCGTTCCCACTATCCCTATCTAGTGGTGTGATGGGGTCACTGGAGCCTGTGGGGGGCTCCGTACCCGGCTCTCAAGGTCATGTGATCGGGGCGCTGGGTCACTGGAACCTCATGGGTGTTCCACACTCGTCATTCTGTGACCTACTAAGGAGGGTAGTTTGCAGTGGAAGAGGAAGCCACTCTAGTCCTCAGCTGTGCGAGGGTGGGTCTCGGGCAGCCCATGGTGTCGCCTTTTGTTGGGCCGTGATGAGGGCGTTTGTTTGCTATATGTGAGGCGGTCAAAATGGCTGTCTCACTGGCCGAACGTTGTTTCGCGAAGCGCACTTTTGTCCAGGGCTGGTTGTTTAAGGTGGCCGCTGTAGTGCTTAAGGCGGAGCAGCGGGGTACAAATACATATACTTATGTCATTCCTGGCGTCCATTGCATTAATATTGTAAAAGAACTTCCCGATAAAAGAATGGATGAGGCTAGCGTCAAGTTAAACTTATCTTTGTCGCATGCTGTTCAAATGCCACTGTGATGTTTTTTGGATTGGTATAAACATATGAAACCCAAAATACTGATTGTACGTGATATGGGGTAAAATGTCTCTCATATTTACATTTATCAACGGAACAAGCTTTTCCCAATTTATTTTCTAATATAGTTAACAGTTTTTCTTTCTCAACAATAAGATGCTGTACTATTGTTCCATCATTATGATGAAAACTCTTTTCACAATCCTGATCATCATGTTGATTTAGTAGAATATTTTCATCAGATCCACAAGTTGCACTACATTAAGTTACTGTCAATATTAAATAATAGTAAATGAAATGTAAAAAAAAACATTACAGTGACTGAAATGTCTCATCAGCTGCATTAAGTGATGACTGTAAGGACTCATTATCATATCAGGTAAGTTACTATTTTCAAGTATGAAACGGAAGTTAGTATTTTGATAAAGAAAATTAATAAAGTTTATTTCCAACTATTCAGATCAATTCTCAGTTCTCACCCATCATTTGGTAAAATAATTTCAATTTGTTCTGGTACTATTCCAACAGAAATTTTCTTATGTAAAGGGGTACTAGTCAGTGGTAAGTTTTGAGTAGATCTACATGGTTTTCGTTTTGGACTGAATGAATTTGGTATCTCCCTATTTTAATACAATTATTAAGTATTTATTTCTTCAACATTTTTGTATAATTTTATCCTGATCTCTAAAGACTCATTTATTGAAATATGAATTTTCTTCTTTGGTGCAGAACAGCAC
Organism: Leiobunum rupestre; assembly: GCF_980474605.1. Classification (NCBI taxonomy): domain Eukaryota; kingdom Metazoa; phylum Arthropoda; class Arachnida; order Opiliones; family Sclerosomatidae; genus Leiobunum; species Leiobunum rupestre. Next base: position 76,363,251 of record NC_143384.1, on the reverse strand, counting down.
GCTGCATCCAACATTGGATCCATTTGTTCGGATAAACGTTTCTTTGGCAACTTATGAGTGGAATCAATTGGAGCGCAACTATTAAATATATTAAAAGCTAATAATTTAATTACAATATATGATATATGATTAAAAATGTTAGTATACCTTGGTAATTAACTTGGGTTACTTTGGTTAAAAGTTATTTTGCCAACATTTTATTTTTCAGATGTAAAACATTTGGTACAGTGTTTTAAATTAATTTCCAAAACATGGCAACAAAATAGTTCATTGTATTTATATTTCTTTGGAACATCTTTGTAATATCCATCAATACTTTTACTTTGTGTAAGGTAAATACCTGAATGAGACTCTGATGGAAAACTAACATTCTTGGGCCTTGTTTGATGTACTTGATTTCCCAGGTATACAGCTGAAAATACTTTTATTTGCGTTTCCCATTCCTCGAACGAAGACAATATATTTATTCGACTTTCGTAAATATTCTTTTGGATCGAAATTTTCGGCTTTAATATTTTGTGACCAGAAATTTGTTCCATTGCACACGAGTTAAACTTTTATTAATCTCTCGAGCATTGGCATTTTCCCAACGCGGAGGATTACACGCAAGTTGACCACGAGGTATAATGGGATGGGCTTCTTGAATTTCACGCAGATTTTATGGCGCGAAAGGAAATAAATTTAAACGCCGGTGGGGCCCTTCAACACGCGAGCCACTGTCGAGAGAATATAATTCCCAGGCGGCTAATTCGTCTTTAACATCGCGACCCAGTTTTTGAACTCAAAAATCTTTCTCTTTCCGAAAACATTTTTAAAGACTCGTAAGAAGGTTTCTTTTGCATAAAACCAACTATCAATTTTTATTCTCTGTGCTATACATTCCGCTCTAAGTTTTCGATTATGTTTTTTCAATTCTATATTTATACGTTGTAGTACAAACAGTTCCTTACACGGTTCCTTATTTCCTTTATCACTCATTATTCGACTGTCGTCAACAAACTTTTGTTCTATCGTGGGTTAAAAGAAATGCAATATGTAAAATTTCAACTCTTGGTATTTGTTCGTACCATGCAGGTTTTAAATATTTCCCTTTCAACCGACACACTAATCTCATTATCCAAAACACCTGTCAGTAAATATTTATTATTCCCGCCCATTATTCCATGAAGCCTAACGATCGTTTTGACGCTATTAAATACCTACGACCTTGTTAAAAATGATACACATTGAGAAAGTTTAACCATTCAAGGAAAATTTAGTTATACCGATTATTGAAAGGTTTTAGTAGTCTTTATAAAACATCATTATCGTAAACGCTAAAATGTAAAATAATAAACGGTTGTTTGCGTTGACAAGGTTATATAATACCCCGCATATACATTTTTAACCAAATTTTTCATTATTTAAAGTGTGTACCCAAACAAAACTTATTGTTATTCATTTGAAAAATACACCCTTCTGGAAATAATAATAGTGGTAGTAATAAGACTAATTATAAATGTATATAATAATGTGTACGCGTGAAACTTCAGGCTGTTGGCGTTGCGATAGAAAAAGCGACGGGTATCAGGAACGTGTTCAAACCGATGTGTTGAAGAGTTAAGGAACCGAAGGGGCAGATTTATCCACTAACCTAAGGTTTTTGTTTTTTGTTTCTTTTTGTGTGTATTTATCTTCGTATTATTATATACGATATATAACTGTATTGGTACTAAGTATACCTGTAACCTCTAAGGCAAATTTGTATTAATTATAATATATATACCCCCCACGCACGAGCACTGCTTATGTGGACTGGGGTAGATGTATAATGATCCTTAACACACACTTTGTACCTATATGACATCATTAAATTAAATTGAATTGAACTGAATTGAACCCAGCTTTGTTAGAGGTGGCGAAAATATACGTCGGACACAGTTGGCTTGCCTTCGCAAATATTAAGTCAAGCAGTAGAGGACACCAATAGAGCCGTTAAAGCCGAAACCGTCACCTTATGCTGTCAGGAAAAAGATCCAAAGGGAAAGATTTCACCCAAGCGCAGTTCTTCCAAAACCATGGGACAGATATTCCCTAGTCTTTACGTTGTAATGTCTGAAAAAGGAGGATATGTTATTTTAGTCATATACGCTTTGCTTCCAAATAAAGCCTACAAAATCTACCCTAAACTGTAGCAGATGGTGAAAACGATGTGAAAAACGTGGAAGAATTGTACTTCATTGGACCAACCAAAAGAAAGATCGTTTCCGATGAATTTAACTATGAAAATTTCAGAAAAATATTTAAAAAAAATTCTTCTCTGCGCGAGTTTTATTTTTTTAACTATAAATATTCCGATTTCTTTAAGTACAGTCTTTCATTATAATAAGACACGTACCCTACTGCACTGTATTTATCTACTTAATAAAACTCTAAGACCCTTTCGTCGCATTTTTTTCTGACTTTCATTCGTGATTCTAACGTGGCGTCGCCGAGGGTACACGGAGGTACACACCGAAGGTTTACCTAGCGCTTCGCCCTATCTACATAATAAAACTCTAAGACCCTTTCGTCGCATTTTTTTCTGACTTTCATTCGTGATTCTAACGTGGCGTCGCCAAGGGTACACGGAGGTACACACCGAAGGTTTACCTAGCGCTTCGCCCTAATACTAGGTCATTGAGTATATTTCAGAAATCGGGTCTAACGTGACCTAACCGAAGGTAATTTCTCTGTGTATAACCCGTGGTCGTTGCGCTTCGCCTTAATAGAAGGTCAAGTATATTTTGGTCAATAAGTTTGTTTTTGGAATTTCGGATCGGATTTCGCACTTTTGTGTTAAAAGGTTAATATCTCCCAGCGCGGGACGGAGAGAGAAGCTGCTGCCTTTAGCTTTGTTAGTGGCTCAACTATAGCCTTGGTGCTTTTGCTTACTTTGTGTTTTCGCTTAGTCAGTAAGTCTACCAAAGGCGGGGTGGCGAACCAGGCGAAGAGAAAGGCGGCACGGCAGAGAGAAACCGGGACTGCCTAGGCTAACACGGTAATTATCGCATGGGAAAAAGGGAGAGGTGCTGTCTAACTGTGGGGTTTGGGACGAGAGATAGAGGCGCCTTTTTAATTTATTTTTGCGAGGGAAAAAGGGTACTCCGGTAATTCTGGCATGGCGATGGGAGATAGAGGCGCCTTTTTAAGTTATTTTTTCGAGGGAAAAAGGGTACTCCGGTAATTCTGGCATGGGGACAAGGGAGAGCGGTGCCTTACTGTGGTGTTTGGTACGAGAGATAGAGGCGCCTTTTAAAGTTATTTTTGCGAGGGAAAAAGGGTACTCCGGTAATTCTGGCATGGGGACAAGGGAGAGCGGTGCCTTACTGTGGTGTTTGGTACGAGGGATAGAGGCGCCTTTTTAAGTTATTTTTGCGAGGGAAAAAGGGTACTCCGGTAATTCTGGCATGGGGACAAGGGAGAGCGGTGCCTTACTGTGGTGTTTGGTACGAGATATAGAGGCGCCTTTTTAAGTTATTTTTTCGAGGGAAAAAGGGTACTCCGGTAATTCTGGCATGGGGACAAGGGAGACCGGTGCCTTACTGTGGTGTTTGGTACGAGAGATAGAGGCACCTTTTTAAATTATTTTTGCGAGGGAAAAAGGGTACTCCGGTAATTCTGGCATGGGGACAAGGGAGAGCGTTGCCTTACTGTGGTGTTTGGTACGAGAGATAGAGGCGCCTTTTAAAGTTATTTTTGCGAGGGAAAAAGGGTACTCCGGTAATTCTGGCATGGGGACAAGGGAGAGCGGTGCCTTACTGTGGTGTTTGGTACGAGTGATAGAGGCGCCTTTTTAAGTTATTTTTGCGAGGGAAAAAGGGTACTCCGGTTATTCTGGCATGAGGAAAAGGGGGAAGGGTGCCTTACTGGGGGGTTTGGAAACATTGTATTTTCCGCCCGTAGGGCGGGCCTTCAGCTAGTTTATATATATAAATATTTCTATAGTTTTTCGGTTTCCAGCAGTTGGCATTTTGTTTATTTAAGGCCAAAGTAGATAAATAATGGGAGTTATCGTAGGTTTCCTAGATTTTGGCCTAATAATTTGCTTTTTTATTATATAACCTTATATGCAAAATAAATCAGGATTCAAAACGATGACTAATTTTCGTCCACCATATGCAGGTCCTTTCGGGCTTTTCGCTAAAAGTATTTGTTATATCTAAAAGTTTGTAGAGCCTGTTCAGCTAAAGTGTTGTTTCTGCTATGTTGCTAAATCAGAAGTATGTCCTGTACTATATCTTTAGCGTCAGGTTGTCTTATAGAAGAGGTAACATATTCTAGGTATTGGCGCTCTTGTGTTCGGGGCGCGTGGTGCAACCCTAATCACATTCTTGCTAATCAAGATGGGCCGTCTATAACGCGACCAAGAGGACAATAATTAGCCACAACGAACCTAGTTATGTCCAACCAAATATTTAACCAACACTTACTCGTCTCGACTTATCTCGTATATTCTCGACTCGTCTCAAAAGGTCTCGACCAATCCCGTATAATTTCGACTCGTCTATAAATATCTTGACTAATCTCGACCCGTCTCAATATCTCTCGAAATATCTCATTTCGTTTTTAGGCCGTGCGTTCGGCGCCTAAACATGCTTTTTTATTTTTTCGATATATATTAATTTCTGTTATGTATTCATTTATTATATCTATTAATTCATAATATATATTAACCCCACCAAAAACCCCAACTATTTGCCCGTTGCCCTGAAAGTATCTATTTGGCTCCTTAAAGGGATGCTGAAAACGATAAATTACTTACTCTTATTCGATTCCCCATCCATAATTTAGCCTATTCAAATATTTCATTCGTTAAAATACTTTAAATCCATTTAAAAAAATAAAATGAAATTTTTGTATTCCGTCGTTGTACGAGCGTCCAATGAGAAGCCTCTTTCAACTTTTATTACACCAACCAATGAAAGAGCGAATTTAGGTGCACGCTCAGAGGCACTGCATTTTGCGATTTTTCGCCTAATGTTTGTTATAACACATTTCTTCATAAATAAATTCGGATAACTAATTTATATAAACGTTTTGATCGGTTATTCTACTGTAGAAATATTTTTTACATCTATTCTTTAGGCCAGCGGTCAACGCACGCGATTTTGAAACGTGTTGATTACCTCTTGACATTTTACGGTAAATGTCGAGCAGTGTAGTGTGTGCTGTAGGACTGTGCGATAATTCGTTTGACAATTGTCGCTGGTTAAACATCTCATTTCATTCATTTCCGAAATTTCAACAAATAAGGGCGGTATGGCTTAAAGCGTTAGTCAAATCAGATGTTTTTCAATCCCCTCCAAATTAGTGAGTATGTTCTACTCACTTCAAACCAGATAGTTTTCATCCGCGTACTTCTAAGCTACGCCGCATAAAGAGAAATGCAGTTCCAAGCATTTTAAATCCAAATGATTTTAAAAGAGCTAGATTAGTTGACTTTACATTGCTAGATGCTGAAATCTTTCCCGGAGAAGAAGGAATTGAGTTAGGTGGTTCGTCATCAAAACCACCAGGTGCTCCCGATGTAGTTTTAAGCGAGGGTCCAACCCAGTTTCATACCTTCGCTACAAAAGTAAGTGATTATAGTTATTTGATGTTAATTGTTCGTTAGAACTATCTTTTGATAAATTATATTTTAGAAACTCACTATAAAAACTGCGTCACAAGTCAAACCTAAAACCAGGGATATTGCTGTTCAAGCCATATAATTGGTAAAATATTCAGAGTATTAGAAATTTGCATAATAATCTTAATTTAAAAAATATTAATATTTATTAGAATTAGGATTGTCGCATAGTACCCAGTGTGATATTTTGAGTAGCTTAACTTCCTCTCCTACAAAGTCAAGTAAATCTAGTCACAGTGAAGACATCTTTTTGATTCAGAGTTTGATGAAAGTCCGTTTGTAACTCCTAGACCAGTGGCAGTACCCATAACTTCTTCATTATTGTCACTTTCGAGTTTTCGTGAAGTTTCTCATTCTCCTGTCATAGGTTCATCTTAAATCCTCCGAGTAAAAGTGGGGAATTTGGTCAAGATAACGAAGATCTTGAAGCTCAGAAATTGTATTGAAAATAAAAATCGAAATTTAAGGCTCACTTATATAAAATTATCTACTCATCTAGATATGCACATAAAATAGATGATGGGCCCCCACACCTTTAAGAAAAATATATAGTTTTTTCATCTTGCTTGCTGTTCCTTTTCAATATAAGCCATATATTCCATCAAAAACCCGTAATCAGTATAAAACGCAGAGTGGTTGGATCAATGCTCCATATTACAACTGAGTGTTTGGATGGCCATTCTTTCAAGTGGAGGAGCCAGCCAATGTTTGGATTCACCTCATGGGGAAACTATTTGCTTGCAGCGTCGATGTTTCTTGCTGAGTTACTTCCGACAAAAACATTGACAATGTTTAAGCATTTCAAGTTCCGCTGTTTTTCTGAACGGATGTATTTCTATTACCAGTTAATGTTTCATCCTGTTATTTAACGAGTATATATTTTTTCATGATTAATTTGCCATAATATCGGTTAGAAGAAGGAAAGTAAGGGCGAGACATCGATCCTAGGATCGAGGATCGAGGATCCAGGGTTTTAGAGGTGAAATGGGGGTAAAATCGTCGAAACACAATGTATTTATGATATTTCTCGCGACGATTTGTTTTTTCGTATATCAACATATTATGTTCAGGCCCAACTTGTTTATTTATCTCCGCTTATCTTGAAAGACACTTGAACGTATATCTTATCGCGTTCAAACGTACGGAATAAGTTGAAATGATGTAAAAAGTGATAACCTGGGCGGCGCGCGTGCGCGGATTTCCCGGGGGACTCGGTTAATTTGAATTTAAGAGTGTTTTGACGTCATTGAATATTCGTTGTTAAAGTAGAATAGAAATATTTTTAAACTTCATTTTGGGATTTAAGGGGTGAAATGAGGGTAAAATCGTCGAAAAGTCAATGTATTTATGATATTTCTCGCGACGATTTGTTTTTTCGTATATCAACATACCATGTTCAGGCCAACTTGTTCATTTATCTCTGCTTATCTCAAATTTCAAGAGTACACTTATATGGTACTTGAACGTATATCTTATCAAGTTTTATCGTACGTAATAAGATGAAATGATGTAAAAAGTGAAAACCTAGGAGATAGCACACGTGCGCGGATTACCCGGGAGGCGCGGTTAATTTGAATTTAAAACATGGAGTGTTTTGACGTCATGGAATATTCGTTGTTAAAGTGACGTAGAATGGAAATATTTTTTAACTTCATTTTATTATGTCGAGTGATTCAATACTTCAAAGAGATAAACTGGTATATAAGACGCGTGTGGCATTAGGTAGTGGGGGTTTTTCCGGGAACTTTCCCGCATACGAGTGCGTTTACCGCGTATATTTCCGTATAAGGGCGTTTTCCGCGTAGTTTTTCCGCGAATGAGCACGTTTTTCGACACCGGCGCGTTTTCACGTAGTTTTCTGCATTGGGGATCTTGTTTCTTGGTATGTTGATGAAAACTCAGAAAAATTTTATTATGTCGAGTGATTCAATACTTCAAAGAGATAAACTGGTATATAAGACGCGTGTGGCATTAGGTAGTGGGGGTTTTTCCGGGAACTTTCCCGCATACGAGTGCGTTTACCGCGTATATTTCCGTATAAGGGCGTTTTCCGCGTAGTTTTTCCGCGAATGAGCACGTTTTTCGACACCGGCGCGTTTTCACGTAGTTTTCTGCATTGGGGATCTTGTTTCTTGGTATGTTGATGAAAACTCAGAAAAATTTGAGATATACTGATAAAATATTACTCTGATTGACGGGAATTCTCATCACTGCTTATCGAATGTATAACACCTTTTAAGGAAAATAAATTTTTGAGACATGGCTGCCATCTATAGAAGCGTTTTACAGTTCATTGAAAAATCAATTTTTTTTAATCATCATCTCGTTCGTAATTGCCTTTCTATCTCTTCAATTTTAAAAGTATATCCTAATTAATTCTATATTTTTAACATTAACAAGTCTCCAAATTATACCAACTTTTAACAAATTTCCCCCAATTGTACTAATTTTTAACAGAATTTCCTAAATTATTCTAATTTTTACCATAAGCCAACTTAATTTCAAAACTATTGTCTATTTATGAAAATTGAATTTTGTACGTATTTGGAATAGTTTCATTTTTATCCCTAAAATGGGTGATTTGTAGGAAATTTATATTATTTTTATTGGCTTTACGATATTTCAAGTTAATTTATAAAATTTATAAAAGAGTTTAATTAAATTAATAATTAAGTTTCGTTCGTATATTGAATCGGTATTTATTTATAATAATTTTTTCACCTAGATTAATTTTTTTATCCCCCACACTCTCGATCCAGCTCCCTACTATACGTGTCCATTTATAAAATCAAAATTGAACCGTCATGAATAATCCATATAAAAATAAAAGACGCGGGCGTCTTGAAGTCCAAGTTTCGTTTCCACTGAAATAGAAACAACAAGAGGAAAGGGTCTTTCTGGTGACCTAACTTTTAACATTGCTGGACGTTTTATATTTATTGTGTTCTGTTACTTATAGTCATATGGATTTCCATTCATTCGAGGAAGTTAGTGAAATAGTGGAAGAGTATAACAGGACATGAAAGAAATATAATAACATAATGCAACTAATTGTTTTTTACCTGAGTGTAATACCTTGATATATTGTTCATTTAAAATGTAATTGCTTGACTTAAATAAAGCGTGAAAATTATTAGTTTCAAATGATATTTACAAATCTTATCCACTCTAAAGTCCATTTTTCAGGTATTAGTAAGTATTTCATACAAACTAACTTCTAAGTTTGAAAAAAAAAATATGGATTTAGTACGTAAATAAAATCCTTTTTAAGTACTTTGAAGGACTCTTTATACGTTTTGAACTTGAATGAAATTAAAAACAATAATCTAAGATACCCTTTAAAGTTAAATTCCTTTGGAGTTTATCAGTAAAACCACTTACTTTAAGTATTTTGTAATCCGTTCGGTCTAATAGTAGATTACGCACCTATAATCCATGATGTTTTCATTTAAATTCAAATTATAACGAATTGAAAGTTTGAAGAAAATATTAATTTAGTTTGTAAATGAAATCCTTTTATAGTACTTTGAAGGACTCTTTATACGTTTTGAACTTGAATAAAATTAAAAACAATAATCTAAGATACCCTTTAAATTTAAATTCCTTTAGAGTTTATCAGTAAAACCACTTACTTTAAGTATTTTTTAATCCGTTCGGTCTAATAGTAGATTACGCACCTATAATCCATGATGTTTTCATTTAAATTCAAATTATAACGAATTGAAAGTTTGAAGAAAATATTCATTTAGTTTGTAAATGAAATCATTTTATAGTACTTTGAAGGGCTCTGAATAAGTTTTGAACTTCCAAAATAAATTAATGTACTAAGTTACGTTTAAAATAACCTTTTGTAACAATTCCAATATGTAAATATAGGTATAAGGATTGAAAAAATACTTAAAGAAACTCAGCGTAAATTAGAATGGAAATCGGCTCCGGTAACGGTTTGGCAAATTTTAATTCTAATCTCAGGTTACTGTTTTTTACAAGATGCAAGTGATTGGCGTTGTTATTAAGCTCCGAGGTATCCAAAATCAAAAAGCAGGCTTTAATTTTCTATTTTTGTTTGAAAATAACCAAAACTATGCAGTTTTTTTTAAAAGAATCTCACAAATTATACTAACCTTTAACAAAATATCCCCAATTATAATAACTTTTAACCAGGGATAAAAATTAAACTATTAAAAATATCTACAAAACTCAATTTTCGTAAATAGACAATATTTTTAAAATTAAGTTGGCTTATGGCAAAAATTAGAATAATTTAGGAAATTAGTAAATTTAAAATTTTAATATTTTTATATTTTATTTCATTTTGTTTTATATTTTTTTATATTTTATTTTATTTCATATTTTATTTTATATTTTATATCATATTTTATATAACAGGTCTTAAGCCAATCAATGACATACAATATTATCCCTTAACTTCTCTGCTCCCTTCCAACTATCTTGTAATATTTCCAATCCAATTGTATTTGGTTGTCTATCTTTAACTTTATTTCTCAGTACAATTTCCCTTTGACAAGCTGCTTCTAACTTCAATTCCCACTTTTTTAAATGCTTTTCCATTTCGTCCAAATGCTCTTTTATTTCTTGCATATCTAACCACGTCCTATTATACTCTTCCACTATTTCACTAACTTCCTCGAGTGAATAGAAATCTATATGACTAAAAGTAACGGAACACAATAAATATAAAACGTCCAGCAATGTTAAAAGTTAGGTCACCAGAATGACCCTTTCCTCTTGTTGTTTCTATTTCAGTGGAAACGAAACTTGGACTTCAAGATGCCCGCGTCTTTTACGTTTATATGGATTATTCATGACGGTTCAATTTTGATTTTATAAATGGACACGTATAGTAGGGAGCTGGATCGAGAGTGTGGGGGATAAAAAAATTAATCTAGGTGAAAAAATTATTATTAATAAATACCGATTCAATATACGAACGAAATTTAATTATTTATTTAATTAAACTCATTTATAAATTTTATAAATTAACTTGAAATATCGTAAAGCCAATAAAAATAATATAAATTTCCTACAAATCACTCATTTTAGGGATAAAAATGAAACGTACGTACAAAACTCAATTTTCATAAATAGACAATAGTTTTGAAATTAAGTTGGCTTATGGTAAAAATTAGAATAATTTAGGAAATTCTGTTAAAAATTAGTACAATTGGGGAAAATTGGTTAAAAGTTGGTATAATTTGGAGACTTGTTAATGTTAAAAATATAGAATTAATTAGGATATACTTTTATAATTGAAGAGATAGAAAGGCAATTACGAACGAGATGATGATTTAAAAAAAAATTGATTTTTCAATGAACTGTAAAACGCTTCTATAGGTGGCAGCCTTGTCTCAAAAATTTATTTTCCTTAAAAGGTGTTATACATTCGATAAGCAGTGACGAGAATTCCCGTCAATCAGAGTAATATTTTTTCAGTATATCTCAAATTTTTCTGAGTTTTCATCAACATACCAAGAAACAAGATCCCCAATGCAGAAAACTACGTGAAAACGCGCCGGTGTCGAAAAACGTGCTCATTCGCGGAAAAACTACGCGGACAACGCCCTTATACGGAAATATACGCGGTAAACGCACTCGTATGCGGGAAAGTTCCCGGAAAAACCCCCACTACCCAATGCCACACGCGTCTTATATAACAGTTTATCTCCTTAAAGTATTGAATCACTCGACATAATCAAATGAAGTTTAAAAATATTTCCATTCTACGTCACTTTAACAACGAATATTCCATGACGTCAAAACACTCTTAAATTCAAATTAACCGCGCCTCCCGGGTAATCCGCGCACGCGCGCGCGCCGCCCAGGTTATCACTTTTTACATCATTTCATCTTATTCCGTACGATAAAACGCGATTAGAAATACGTTCAAGTACCATATAATCGTACTCTTGAAATTTGAGATAAACGGAGATATATGAACAAGTTGGCCTGAACACAATATGTTGATATACAAAAAACAAATCATCGCGAGAAATATCATAAATACATTGACTTTTCGACGATTTTACCCCCGTTTCACCTCTAAATTCCTGGATCCTCGATGTCTCGCCCTTACTTTCCTTCTACTTCGGTTTTAATTTATAATTCACATACCTTTTTAGTTGTGGAAGATTGAACAAGTGACTCTTTTATCCACTGCCAAAGAAGATGAGGAAGTGTTACTATCTACAGTTGGCAGGGCGGACTCAACATGGTTCTCTGCGAAGTACGGTTAGTACACTGCAAAGAATGCCAAAACTGTATAAATTTTACATTTCGAGCTTGTTCAGGTAAAAAAACAGTGCAATGTTTCATGTTACCCCAGATTTCGTAAAAATTTAGTACTCAGAACATTTATTTTAGTAATAAAATGTCGTGACTAGTGCCTTATGTCCAACCCAGCTTTCATTTTTTTTTATTTTGAACCTGTTCCCTCAAAGTTTGCTATAACTACAAATGATTTATTGAATCTTTTGTTTTGTGGAATTTCCAACGAGATAGAAATTATTAATACTTAAGAATAATGACTTTCTTGAGACAATATGTGGGCACCATGGTCGAATCGTTACCCCCATTAAGCACGATAATGTAGCTGAGCTACGAATTCTTAAAGGCAGACCCTGTCCAGTTATGCTAAAGCTCCCCTGAGCCTACCTTTAGCAGCCACTATTAGGGGAAGGATTAATTAATTTGATTGAATCGAACGTTTTAGAGATTTTTGCGTAAGCTGGCCGATTTCATTGTCCTTAATGTGGAAGGGGCATACTCTCAGATCAAGAAATATACTATAAGAAATTGCCTGGGCAAGTTTTTATGGAAAGAAGGAACCGAAGAAGTCGGGTGCAATACCTTTAACAAGTAGAAAGATGAACTTCTCATGCTGTGAGGCGAAAATGCTTCACGCTCTGCCCTCCAATCAACTCCTATTGCTCCTGAACTCGACAGCATTGCACACACATTAATTATACAAGCCTCTCCCAGAATTTTTACCCTATTACTCTCATTATATTATGATTTACTCATGGACGGTATCCATTTATTTTAAGCAATATAATAATATTTCAGATCCACAGATGAACCGCTTAATTAAAACTAATCTTTCTACTGTATATTTATGCTAAAATCTTTGATAAATGTTTGTACATACGGTTGTACTATTTCGTTAAAAAAAGTAATATTCCAAACCAAATTTGGCTTTCGGTAAATCTGAGGTGTTGAATACGCTCTAGCTAACGTACACAGCGTAATTGTTAAGGTGGTCGATTCATTGGAAATTTTCATGACGGTTTTTGTGATTTTATTAACCATGAATTTTTTGGTGTAAACAAAACCTTCTGGTTGTACGTGGAGTTGTATGAGACGGCACTGAAAGTTACTTTAAAAACAAAACAACCCAAACAAGGCTAGAGGAAACTTATTCTGGTGGAAAATTTTTTTATGCTTGGTATCCCGAGGATCAATTTTAACATCATTAAAATACCATCTTTTTATTTTTCCACAAATAAACATGTCTGGACAAAGGTAACATCTCAAGTTTACACGCAGGTGATACCTTCTACAAAAGTAGGCGATACAAATTATAAATAATACCGCACTTATCTTTAAAAATTTAACCCTCTAAAACTTTTTAAAGTTAAAGCGGATTTATGTGTTTCACCAATTAACTCATTCCATTTCATTCCCCTTTCCATTAGTTTTTTTTCGTGTAAACATTGAAGTGCCTTTTGAACAAACAGCCAAATCCATTTATACAATAATACCACGTCATGAGATATTTTGTTAAATCTTCATTAAAATTGAAAACACGTAAAAGGAGGGCTATATTTTTTATAATGAATTTTTATTCATATTATTCCGTGATTGTGGGTGGGTTCTTTTACATAAGGAAGTGGATGACATACCGTCATCTCAATTTCGGAGGGATAATAATCTTTAGTGTAGAAGGAACAGGATTCAATTAGCTACTACCTTAGTTGAATCAGCGAGTCTTTATGCCACGCGTGAGTTAATAGTCAAATTGACTCCGCCCCAAAAGATTGACGTCTCAAACAATCTCAAAAACATATTAATGAGCATTGCGTCGTATATAAGACCATATTTTCATTGCAAAGCGGCATAATTTGGAGTTTTGGACTATCAGAACGGTTTTGGAATAAACTAGTAGGCGACTAGCGATAAGTTATGTCGCGATTATATATTGCGGTTCCGTTGTTTGTCGTTCCTCTGGCTTATTTCGTTCCTTCGGCTGATTCAACCGAACTTTGTGAGAAAATTCCGGAAGCCTTTTAATCAAAACTCCAAATCTTTGTAGTAAGTCTATTCTGTTTAAAATACTTTCTTGTTAAATATGATATATAAAACCCATAAGCGTATGACAGAGAGATGGGTAGTGGAGATCTCGTTACAGTACCAATTTTGAATGCAGTGAGTTGAGAAAATCAGAGACAGAACCATGTGTTGCCCTGCGCTATAAAAATACCGAAAGGTTTCAAGGCATACCTTCTGATCAGTGACGCCACCAGTAATAGGCACGAGTAGGCAAGTGCCTACGTGGAAAACTAGAGGGGGCCCGAAATTTATTAAAAAAGGAGTCCTTATTTTTTCATATTGGTAAATTTGCGTAGCCCAATTAATAGAGAAATTGCTGAAAAATTTCAAACTTGTGAATATCAACTAATGCACATATTTTATGGGTTTATATTTACTCCATTTAAAAAGGATAATACCCATTGTATAATTCCAGGGGGTAAGGGTGTAAACAAAAACGTAACGGGTGCCTTCCGCGGCCGTCACTTCTCCTCCCGCTGAGGGGGAGTTACGCGCGTGGCTAGACGAAACACGAAATCGCACAGGTGCGACAGAGAGAAAAATAAACAAACAACAATCTTGTGACTAGATTTAAGGCTTGTATATAGTTTTCTTCGCTATATTTTGACGACTATTATGAAATGACCGTCAATAGCAGAGATGTAGACAATTGTAGTGTATTATTTCAAAGAAAAAAAGGGTAACTCAGTTTCTCTTTTTTATAGAGTGCCAGCAGCGTGAAACCCTGCGACGTCACCAATGTTAAACGTATATTGAGAAAAAACGCGAGTTTTCATGATAACCATTACGGAAGCTACGGCTGTAACGTCACTAACTTTTAAAAACGCATCAACTGCTAGAACTCTATTTCGTGCCTGCCCTATATGGGGGACGGGGCAAGAAATATTGCGTTTACTCAATAGTGGTACCATCTCCTGATATAATAATGCATAAATATTTTCACAAAAAGTAAGCGTTATTTACATTTTTGAAAGCATTTCAATTTTTAATTGGCCTAGGCTGTATCACTCGGAGATTTCCCAAGACTAAGAGGAATTCGCCGAGAGTTATTAGTCTTTAGTCACATAATAATTTACGTTGTCAATGGCAAAACAGATTATTATTAAAAAATGCATTAGGTAAATAGGTAGTGTTACAGTGGGAAATCACTTGTTTGTGGGGGTATTTTTGGGCCTCCTCCTGTCTCTCCATCTCTTGGCGTTTTCCGAGAACTGCCAGGGACGGATCATCGCGCCTGGCCTTTTGTGACGACACGGGATTTCGGACCGTTGTGAAAGAGCCAGGAAACTAGGCAAGGCTGGGTGATTAAACGGGGGTCAACGGGTTTCGCGGAGAGAGGGACGGAGGATTTGGGGAGTCGATTTTGGAGAGACGAACGAGGAAGGTTGCCATTTTTGTACGGCGAATTCGGACGGAAAATAAACGAACGAGTTAGTTTTTCTAATCATTAAACGTCTTTCAAATTATTTCGATCAAACCCATTTTCACAATAACAGTAGTGTCATACTTATGTTTATATTTTACTAATGGTTGAAGTAAATATATTAAAAATTGGTGGGCAAAAGGGGTCCCCAAATTGTAGTGCCTACGTGGGAAAAAATCCTGGCGGCGCCACTGCTTCTGATGATAGGGTATTTGCTATCAGGCTCTGTTTAGTAACCCAAGAGTACTTTTTAAACTGCTAGAAGTTGTTTATTTATTTCAAATTGGGACATACTGAACTATTATGAATTCTCAATTAAAAAATCTTAATTTTTCTAATTATTTTCCTTTAATTTTTAATATGAAGAAAGTCTTTTACCGTGGCCATAGTGGTATTAAATGACAATAAATTCAAGAACATACGATCAATTTTCATTGCGCGTTCTCCTCAGACCCTTAACGCTAGCCAAGTGACTCTTACGTTGCTTGTAAAAGTGTTGGGTTTATTGCGCTTGTATAAGAGTTCGAGGTAGAAGAAGCTAATTGTTTTGCTTTAAATCTAGTCATGGAACACGAAAAAACCATTATGAAAGCACCAGTAGTCAATAAATTTTATCACCGATCCTAAGTTTACTTTAATAAATAAAAAATATCGTACATTTTCAGTCCTGAAGACCCGTTTGTTTAAATTTGGAAACTTAACAGTAAAATATCCTTACACTAGATTTTCCCGCGACCATCCTAATTATCGAAATATCTTCTTCGCTCCCCTCCATTGAGATGCATGCAGCTTGATCTTTAGAGATGAACACTCAGATTCATCATTTTAACATAACCCATACACAATGCTCTCTAGTCGCGGTCAGAGCCCAGGACTAACTTTATTCTCCCCACGTTACTGCTTGAGTTCTGAGATTTAATGGACCTTGAAAAGCTAGTTCGGGCAGATAACCCCTGCCTCCCATGGCAACATCCCTGCGTTTATACTTTTGGTGACTCTTTCGTCACTCGACAGAAAATTAAGACTTAAACGTGCGATTAAGAAGGACAGCTTTAGTTGCACTTCAGAAACGTGTAGAGGAAACTTGTAGACGTAACTCTATTTTGTACAATCAACACGCCTACAAGTTCTCATTGCACGTTTAAAACTGGTGACTTAACTTCTCTTATCTTGATAATTAAACGTTTAAAAAATAATTTAAAAGACAACTTTTGTTAAAAAAAATTCGCGTTTAATTAAAAGCCGCTAGAATAGCGTTTTTAATGGTTTTTACAACACTTAAACGTGGGTGTTGTTTTAAGCAATTTTTGGTTTAGGTTTATCTGTTTCTCGTTTATTTGGGTTTGAGAGCTTCAATAAAACTCAACTTTAAAAATATCCGTAAAACCGTCATGGATCTTGTATTAGACAATATTTATAAGTTAACAATTGTTGTCTTGTCAGTTTCGAAGAAAAGTCATCAAATTGTTAATCTCGATTTTGGTGATGCACGTGATGGTATATAGATAATCAAAATCCAGTTTTATATTTCTTAAATTTTAACGATCATGGGATGATACATTTTCGACAAAATTGTAGCGTTGTTATTCTTGAAAATTGATCGTACGTGCGAAGGAACATTGCCCTCCAAATCAATTGCTAAAATAATAAGAGCCAAAGTGATTAGATGAGCTTATAAGATGGCACTAAGTTGTAAACAAAAAGAGTGCGATATGTTATAATATTTAATTTTATTGCACTTGGACACATTGGTGGAATGTCCCTGATTGCGGATAATTTTATTGATGCAATTTAAAATACTTTCATGCCCACGATAGTAAGCGTAGGAATTAAGGAATAACACGTAGATGGCGCCTTATTTATACACATAATTAGAGTTAAACTACAAAATAATTATACAAATATGTTCTTGAGATAATTTATAAACACACATTGTTTGCGAGGAAACACGTAAATAATGGAATCACAGTTTTTTGTCATGGTGTATAAATATAAAAAGATTGTTATTTAATTATAAATGTATTAAATGTACAAGAATATGTGCGATAGAACTATGCTAAAACTCCACTTTTTCAAGTGTGATGGAATTATTCTTAAGCCAATATAAGGCTTGCCTCTGGGTGGACGATTGTCCCCCTTATCAGCGCATATGTATATGCAAGATTTAGAAAAAAAACTGTATTTAAGAACACAATGTTTTGGTATAGGTTTGTTGATGATATCTTCATATTTATTATTGATAATCCCCTAAAAGCAATACTTCATATTTTAAATAATTATGACACCCACATGAAATTTACATTAGAAGAACAGAATATTTTTTTTAGATATTAAAATTACCAATTCAAACAATTTCTTAAAAACTCAATTATACCAAAATCTCACCCATTCGGGACGATTCTAAAATTTTCGCTCCTTTCAACCATTTAAAATAGAATCTCACTTGTATAGTTGCATTAATATATATAAGACCCCGAAATAAAAACCAGAGGTTTTCAAAATAGCCGCATAAAAGTTTCCCGATACCACTCCAATTTGCATACTCGAAAATTATTGAAACAAAAAAAAGGGTTAATTAAAATTATCTTGTGTTGGTAACTCCAATAACGCCCTTTAAAAATATAAATGTTAATGAAGACTATAAAAAAGGTGATACCTTTAAAACACTTTAAAAATCCAACTGAAAATGTAATTAAAAACCATAACAATAAGTTGATTAGTAATTTATAAAATCCCATGTGGGGCATGCCCTGGATCTAACGTTAGAGAAACTATCAGTGTAACAGAGTCCATACCTCGGGAGGTCTATCATCATAGTGCCCTACGCCAGAGTTCACAGCCCGGACAGGTGACAAAATCGCGAAAAAAATTAAAATAAAAATATTCGGCAATTTAAAATAAGAAATTTTGGTAAAACGTTATCTACCTTTGCAAAATGATTATATTCAGTTAAAATCCTTGGAAGTTGAAGAATCTAAATTATGAGATATCAGTAGGATCTATTCAGGTTCGAAGTAATCCGGAAAGGATCTTCCACGAACCGTATCCGATTATAAAATTCTGAACTAGAATTGAGTTTAGACCGTGTAAAATCAATCAGTGTAAATACCACAACCTAACTTATTTTTTACTTGGATGTTGTATTTGAAAGAAGTTTGAAATAATGACCACTCTTTCTCTGAAGTCGGTCGTTTTATGCTTTTCTAATTTAAAAATCGAAGGTGACGTCATTTACGATTTATAGGTGTCCATTAATTCCCACCCCTCTCCCCAAAATATTTTTTTCCATTAGTGAAATAAACTTTTAGAAGACATTTAGGGATCAATCAATAGGCTTAGTAGGCATACACGTATTAGCCCGTAACTTGCCTTAAGCTAAGAGGGTATCCCAAAACTATGCTAGAGCAAACTCAGGGGCCCTTATGACGGTGAAGCCCATTGCCTGTAAATTGCCATAAGGTAGGTGGAAGGAGATACAAAGCTAGGACAAAATCAGAGGGCTCTAATAAAACTGAAACCTACCGGCCCGGAACTTGCTATAGGATAATTGGCAGAGTAGAGGAAAGGTTAGATCCAAGCTTCAGCTGTTTAAGTGGCCCCCTAACGGCCTGGAACTTGCTTTAAGGTAGGGGTAGAAAATCGGGAAGAGATGTGGAAAGTCAGGTATCTATTGCAGATTTGCAGTTGAAGCCTAGGGGTCCAGGTGCAGTGGTATATTTAGACTTTTGGCACCCATAGGTGAAGAAAATATTGTTGCCCTCTTAAAACAATAAAACATGCCCCAGTATTACGCATTTGGTGAGATATGTTTCCGACTTTTTGGCCACCAATCACTTTTAGACCATTATTTTAACTAAATCTAACTTAAGCTTAGAAAAATGAATAGACTTAGCTGTGTCCAGCACTTAGCTCAAGTTTTTGAAGAAGACTCGCCCGGCTAGTGTACGAGAAAGACAAAAGGTACCATTAAGCGGCATTTGCCCTATGTCGCCTACCACAGCCACACTCGTTAAAAAGTGCTCATTATGTAAGAGGCCATCGTTGCTTTCGAGAATTCACCTTTCGCATTTACCCTGGATAAACGCATACAAAGCGCCCTTTTCGTATTCAACATCAGAAAGAAGGAGCGCACCATTAACTTAACTAGAAGCGTCTCTACTGGTGTCTATGTAAAACATTATTTTTTAGTCCTGGAGACAGACACAAAACATTACGTTGGTTGCGAAATAATAATATTGTTTTTCTGGTCTAATGGTCTTGGGTCATTTTATTTTCAAGGCCTCTCGGACTCTTAAAGGGATATATTGATATTTAAAGTGCCCCCCTCCCCTAATGCGCGCACCTACTTGGCCCACAGTTAAATACGCCCCTTCCCAGGTAGGAGTTAATCCGCCACTGTTTAAACACTGACTATGATTTTCTATTTAAATTCGGTCTAGGGGACCACTTTTAGTTATTATAGAATAATATCATTGGTCGGGGAGGAAGTGGTGACCTCATTTGTCGATTTGATATGAACTAACGCAAATATAAATTTTTACAAGTGAGAATTTTCATTTTAGAATTATAGTTTTACGTCGCGTGGGAAACACGAACAAGTATATTTCCTACTAAAGCTATAAGATAACAGAGTGCTACTCATTTTTTCATATTAAACTATCTACAATTTTTAAAACATAGTGCTAGAGTCTAGATTTTAGCAGTATTGATATACTTTTAAATTGAACAACAGAAGAAATGTATTTTCGTAACATTAACATTTTGTAAATTATTGCAAACTTATTCTAGGTGAGAGTTTTACAAAAGTTATTTTTATCCTGTTTAGAAGGAATCTGTACCATTGTGCCAAATCTTATTCGACCGAAAAAGCCGCACTTTGGCGGATTTAGGATTCGGTCTAATGGGATTGTCCCTTTCGACCCAAAAACCCGCACTACTCCGGGTTTAGGATTCAGTTTTATCCGTTTCAACATCTGTCAGAACAGCATACAGTGTTACATCACCTAACCTAACCATAACGCTAAAAATCAAAAGAAGTAGAACGAAAAACTATTTTTTACTGCGGTCGCTCAATTGTGAATATTGCGTCGGTCGATTAGAAAAATACAAAACCCGCCTTTGGGCTAATTTCATCAAAAACATTGGCGGAATTCGGTCTAATACGAATTCAGTCGAATAGGATTCGGCGCAATGGGAAGATACCTTAAGAAGAACAACCAATAGGGATATTTCCTAAATCAAAAATTATTGACATTTTAATTTGTACTAAGAATTTGACAAATTAAGACAAAGCTGGAAAACACAAAAAAGTAATTTAAAGGTTCTAACAAATATCTATGATTTAATAAACGGAGAGTAATAACGTTTACTCTATGGTAGTGGGACAAAAACCTTTTAATAAAATACTACAAACCAAAATTGAAAATGCAATCGAGATAATCAAAAATATGGAAAAAATGCATCTGGTTCTCCTTATTAAAGAGGGATTTCCCTGAGTGCGCCTTTGAGGTATAATTAGGGGCGATAACGGAGATCAGTAGCTTAAGCAAAAGACCACTTCCCACATCGAAGTTGGGATTAAATAAATAGTTTTAAATCATATAAGAAATATCCGGGTTTGAAGTCTTGTTTTTTATTATTTCAGAAAGAAGATGCGGATAAATAAGAAGCTATTCTGAGGAAATATAAGGCTTGTCTAATGCCTGAAGACAAAGGCGTAAGAAACGCTATCATAAAGCACTATTTTTAAAGTAACAATAATCAGATAGGCTCATACCCGTGGCACCACCTTAGGTCCAAAGGCGAATTTTAGTGCCATTTAATCAGGTGGTTGGACTACAATGCGTTGGAGGGTGGTTGAAACCCCTTCATGGCACGTCAGACAAAAGCTCCCTATACCAACTGTTACGGTTTTTATGGATAAAACAGCATCGTTCTCATAATATGTTGAATATTCTTTATTAGAGTCGTAGCCTGTCATCAATTAAGAATTTATTTTTGGTAGCTAATATACATTATACCTATTTTAGAAAATACAATTTAATTTTTTTTCAGGAAATGAAAACGCATCTCTGTAATTTGGGGAAAATAAAGGTAAGAATAAGCGCCATCTTGAACTGAAGTGAAATTTTAATGTAAAGAAGCAAACAACTGTTAAGTCAACCAGAAAAGATAATTGCAAATGTCTAGTTTTCATCACTTTTAATGAAACCCGGGTATTATGTTGCAATATCTTTGCCAGTTTTTGGTTACAAAAACGATACTTAGTTCCAAAGGATATAGTCTTACGTACTTTCCATATAATCGCTCTGTAGGATTTAAGGATTAACACAAAATTAGAGCTATCCTCAAATGATTTATACAAATCCCATGATTTTCAAAATGACTAAGTGGCGTCAATTTTGGTTCATAAAGGTCTCAGAATGACCTTAAGCTTCGTGAGCAAAAATGATTTTTTTTCCAAATATTTATATTTTCGACTTTTATTATTTGAGCAATCCTGGCACGAATATGTTTAGTCTTTTTCTTTTCTATTTTCCCGCGAAAGAAAAACTTGTGTTCTTTGACAACATTTTTAATCGTGTGACGCGTTCCTTTGCCTCGTAGGAAGTCCTTGATGAGTTGTCTAAGTATACTAGCAAGATTGGAGCTCTAATGGTAAGTTGATCTCCTAATAAAATTCAATGTGAGAACCGGTGATTGATATCATCTATTTCACACCTATTGTGATACTAAGGAGTAGATTAGCTACGATGATAGAAACAGTAGCTGTATAATATCTTAAACTTAACATATCTTCTATTTGAACGACGTGCATAGTCTTATTTTATTAAACCAAAAGACTCGTAAAACGTTTAACATTTGACATCCCCAAATATCTACATATCATTTGATGAAATCAAATTTGTACACTCAAAAATTGCTCAATATTAGGTGTTCCCTCGAAAACTGTGCCAACATTTTCTATTTTCACAACACATTTCACTCCCGCTAAGTTGACAAATCAGGGTTGATTAACTAAATTTATATTTTTCAACAATCTTATCGTTTCTAAATAGATTATTGATATGTTTACAAGTTAAGGCAAGCGAAGGCAGTGGCAGGCTATAGGTTGGCGGGTTAATGTTTGAAACATCTAAATTTTATAACCCCATTCATCTGCAATAGTTATATCAATACAACCTTCATCGATAGATAGATGTCGATAGACACGTAAAACAACTTTTATGTCTAACAGTTCTATTACTTTATTTTCAGAAATGCACCAAATAAAACCATCTAAAAATATGACCGCTGTTTTTTTTAAAACTGTAATATATTTTCATATTAAATTCAAAAAGCATTAATGAAATTTCTAATTGACACGTTGTTCTTATACAATTATATAGTTCATTTCAGCCAAAGAATCAGAGGGCGGGAATCCAATATAAAGTTTTAATCACCGAGAAAAGCAAAATAAGTGTTCATTACCTTGACTGCCTGGGCTTAAAGCACTCTTAAAGAGTCTTCGTCAGCTAAAAATGCCACGACCCAGTACCAGAAACCAAAGAAAACATAATCTTTGAGTTCCAAATAAATATATTATATCACTAGTTTACTTAAGGCGTCTAACGATTATCTGAATAAGGCAAACTGATTACTATATCTCATATCAGATATATTTCCGATAAACAACCTGATTTATCTGGCTACTTCTACCCTTTTTTATCTGACCTGCGGCTTTCGGATTTTATATTTTGTTTCGGTAACCGACGAAACCACAGATTTAGTAAGAAGTTTTTTTTCTCAGATAAGTGCGTAGATATCCGTCTTTATGTTGTTTACCTTGAGACATCTAGTTGAATGATTTTTATCCTTAAAAATTTTTGTATGGAAACAATAAATTGGCTTAGTTCCACCAAACCAATATAAAGATACAATAAAATAGTATATCCGCAGTTATCGCGGATTAAAGATAAAATTTAAAAAGCAGATCAACCCGTGAAAATCATTTAGGTTTGTCAGAGAAGCGCAAAGCGTATCCGCGTACTGCCATTCGAGTTACAAAATGTGTTATCCGCTAAAGGTATCTGATTAAAAATAATCCAGTTAATCTTGAAAAGCAATAAATACCAGATCACCGTTAGAAGCCCTAAGTTTACTAACGAAATTACAAAGGTTAAATTCTGTTTGTTCAATAGATCACACTTTACCTTTTTGAATAAATGAAATCGCCATGAAAGAAATCAATTTTTACTATGTGGGGAAAAAAGTTATTTTTAAAATTTATGTCACATATTTCATATTTAAAGAAGCCCAAATAAAGCATTGCTATAATTCAATGACATGATATCATTGAATCTGATAAATTTACCGTTATCTGTTGTTTACAATAAAAATTATTGTTTTTTTAATTTGAAACTTCTGAGTGGATTAAAATTTTAAATGTATTTTATATTTACAAAATATATCCGTGGAGTAGAAGTGAACTACACTGAAAGTTAATATAGAAAAATAACCACCCAAACAAGATCAGTAGAAAATAATTGTAGTAGAAATGGATCAATTTTATCATAATTATTATTCCATCTTTTTCAAAATTAATTAACATATCTGGACAAAGGTTTCAACTCAAGTGTACACGCAGATGATACACTGTACAAAAGAAGGCGATACCATTTTAAGATAATGCCCAATAGGGCACACAGCACCTACCGTTTAAAAACCAAACCCTCTAAAACTTTTAAACGTTAAAGCTGATTTCTGTTTGCCACCAAATTTATCTCATTCCGTTTCATTCCCATTTCCATTTGGTATTTATCTCGTATAATCATTAAAGTGCCATTTGAACAAACAGAAAAATATATTTATACATCTATTTAATTTATCGGCTTCTAAATAAACGTTTAAATTGATAACACGTAAAAGGAGGGATTTATGTAATGAATTAATTATTATTCGTATTAATCATTGCTTGTGGGTGGGTTATCCTATTTAAGGAGGTCGATGGCATTTCGTCATCGCAAAATCGGTGAAATAAGAGTCCTTAGTATAAAAGGAACACGATGAAATTAGTTACTACCTCCTCGATACCCTCCCCCGATTGGCTGAAGTTAAACCAGCGAGCCTTAATACCACGCGTGTTTTGAGGGTCAAATTGACTCCGCCCAAAATGAATGACTGCTCAAAGAATAAAAGCTTTTAAAATAAACACCAATATTAATGAGCTTTGCTTCGTATATAAGGCCATATTTTCACTATCAGAACGGCTTTGGAATATATTGGTTCACGACTAGTAATAAACTATGTCTCGATTTAATATCGTTGCTGTGTTGTTTGTCGTTGCTCTGCCATTTATCAGTTCTTCGGATAATCCCAAGCCACTTTGTGAAAGTGTTCCAGATACGTTTTATCCAAAACTTCGATATCTTTGTGGTAATTATATTCAGTTTAAAATATTTTTTTCTGAAATAAAATAAAGCCCAGGTCGAAACGCTTTTGCTATCTAGTTCTACTAAGTAGCCTTAGAGCACCTAATAAACTAATAGCATTAGTTTATTTGAAAATTGGGCTTGTTGATAATTTTTCATTTGTTCTGAATTCTCATTTGAAAAAAAACGATTATTTTTAAAGTAGTCTCCTTATTCCCCTATAATTTTAAATAGTATAGCACCAGTGAATCAGATATTTCTTGAAAAAGTCCTATCCTTGTTGGCACTTCAAGAACAAACAATCGATTTCTATTGCAGGTACTTTAAGCTAGCTCAGTGACTTTAACGTTAAATGTAATTGTGTTTATTATACTTGGATAAGAGTTTGAGGCTGACAGTGATGTACCAGACATGGATGTGCTTAGCTATTAATCTAGCCACGGAATCAGAAAATAAAATTATATAAGCACCAGTAGTAAGTGAATTTGGAATTTAAGAAATTTTTATGAAATGAATATATCTGAAATTTGTGATCCTGGAGACCTGTTTGCTGGTATTTGGAAACGTAACAGTTAAATATTTTAGACTGGATTTTCTCCCGACAATAGAGCCAGTTAATGACATTTCCATTTGGCCATTCCAGACCCGCAAATAAAATCTCCTTATTAAAGCGAAACAATTTCAGAAATAAATTGAAAACCCTGAAAGTTCATGCCGGCTGTCCTATCAAAAATCCTATTCCCTCCCCCAATTGATGGCATGGTGCCCGAACTTGGAAGATAAACACTCTTAGATTCATCATTATAACGCAACGCATAGACAAAGCTTTCTAGTCGCGGTGGGCGCTCGGAGCGGACTTTGACGTTATTGCTTGGTTCCTGAGTTTCAATGGATCCAGCGTTGATAATTTACAAAATTGAATATTCCCTCATAAAAATGTATGCAACTAGAAGAGTACTGTTGACCTCCTGTTTGTTCTTCCAACACTAATCTAATCAACCTTACGTCAAATTTAGACAACAACGGAATCTGTCCTCGGAAAAAAACTTTAAGCAACAATAATTTTATTCTATTCTAGATGGTTATAGTTGAAGATAAAATATATTATTGAAGAATAATATAGATTCCTGACCACAGATTGCTAACATACTCTAAAGGAATAATCACGTAGACATTTTAGCTCTTATTTGGTTGATCTATTATATTGCGGAGCGTGTGGTCAATTTATTGGAGAATTAAGGCTGCTAACATTATTAAGTGTAATTACTCTATTCATTTTTTAAAGCTTATCTATGTGATTTATATATTTTATCAAAGGACCCGTGTGGATAGCACAAGTGGTCATTAAATTAGCAAAAATCGTTATATACGAAGTCTTAAGTCTTATTTTTAACAAAAACGCGTTGTATTTTACGATTATTATTTGTGGTTACTTTTTTTATCAACAAACTCTATTAATCGCTTCTTTGGGGCCTTTTACATAGTTATATTTACGTTATATTCGTATAATTATAAACTGATTCAACGCTCGCTCTTGCAGTCCTTCCATTTATAAGTGAAGGTGGTTGCACAGGGGGGGGAGGGGCTTCAGCTGGAGCTAACGCTGGTGCTGCAGGAAGCTTTCTTCCGAAATAAAGCCTCTGTGCAGGGGAGGGCGGGGGGTTGGAAAAAACGTTTCCCAGTTTCGCCAACTCTGAGGAAATCGGGGGGGGGGGGGCAGCAATAGAAAGACCCAAGGCAGGTTAAGCGCACCTAAGAAACGTGTAGAGGAAACTTGTAGCCGTAGCTCCATTATTTACAATCTTCACGCCTAGATTAAATTTAAAAAAGTTCATGCCATGGCAGTTAGTGTAGGAATTAAGGAATAACGTAAATGAATGATACCTTATTTATAAACATAATGGAAGTTAAATTGCAAAATGTATAAGTATATTCTTGCACGAAATGAGAAAGGTAAGCGTTCTCCAGTGGCGTAAATACGCCAATGCGGTGCATTGGGGCCCATTAGCTTTTATTTAGGCCTAGTCGACTATCCGAACGGCTGTCGAAAGAACGCCGTATATACAGAAAGTCAATTCGAACTTACGAAGAACTATAACAATTATTATAGTTTGCACTTTCAATCACTCATATTTTTTGTGTTTCCGACTTTACTCCAAGTTGACTGTATAAAGTTATGCATCTTTACCAAATCTGACTAAAACGACATTGTCCGACCATACGTAAATTTGCATAATTACTTATATTTGCTTGTATGAATAGCAGAAAAAAATTTAAAGGTCGGACTGACAGCTCGTCGTTAAAATTTTTGTCGGTGTGGCAATAGACAGGGAAAAAAATATATAAATATATTTATAGAGAGTATTACCGTGCTATTATTATCACGATATTGGAAGCCAGTAAATAGACCAACGCATTCAATCGCGTACATTCGAACGCACAAAAATTTACATGTCACAACTAGGGGCCCATTTTCTTATCTTGCATTTTGGCCCAATTTTCCGAGCTACGCCATTGGCGTTCTCATTAGTTAATTGAACAACAGTTGATAATTTTCAATGTGTTTCCTCCGTTTAAATTTTATTCTATTAATTTTCATTTGAGATAGTTTTAAAAACACATATTGATTGTAAGCAAAAAAGGAAATAAGCCAATTTGAATGTTTATACTTTAGATAATATCGGAAAATTCAAAGAATGCATGGTGATAACAAGGAAAGCTATAAAGGTAAATAAATTACTTTACTAATAAAGTTTGAACTATTCACAATATTGATAAAGCGTAAGATACCTTCTTTGCAAAATGAAAATAATTCAGCTCAAATGCTGAAGAAATGTTGAAGAATCGTTAATTATAGGCTATCTTGCTTAATGCTAGGATGATAGTCCAATACAAAGCTAGAGCAAACTCCGATGAAGCCAAAGGGCCGGTATCTTGCCATAATCTAGATGGAAGACGATACAAAGCTAGGATAAAATCCGAAGGCCCTAATAAAACTGAAACCTACCGGCTTGAAACTTGCTATAAGTTAGGGAGGACAAGAAGAGGGAAGATACGATCCAGTTTTCAGCTGAATTAGGGCCCCCACGTCAATATTGGAATTAAATAAACACCTTGGAAACACATTAAAAGTACCGAAGTTTGAAATCATGATTTTCATTATTTCAGCAAGAAGAGGCGGATAAATTGGAAGCTGTACTCATGAAACATAAAGCTTGTCCAATGCCTAAAGACAATAAGGTAAGCTTGGCTAATACCTATGGCGCCACCTTAGGCCCAAGTCAGGTAGCGAATTTTAATGCCTTTAAATCGAGTGGTCGGGTTACAATGTGAAGGACGGTGGTTGCAAACCCTTTATGGCACGCCAGCCAACAGCTCCCTACACCACCTTTACCACGAACCTCAACATGTATTTATGGATAACACAGCATCGTCCTAAATTATTTTATATTTTATATTTTTTATTCGCTTTTTATGAGTCGTAGCTTGTTACCCAGCCTATAATTAATAATTTATTTTTTGCAGTATTTCTTGATTAGCGACGATACATAAAGAAAAAGTGTATCATCCCTATTTTAGAAAACACTTTTAATTTTTTTAGGAAATGAAAGACCATCTCTGTGAATTGGGAAAAATTAAAGTAAGAAAAAACGCAATCTATAACTTAAGTAAATTTTTAAAGTAGATAAGAAACTATTAATACGGTTAGAAAATATGCATGCAAATTTCAATTTTTCATCAGTAAGTAAAAACAGGCTATTATTTTGCACTATGTTTCGGTCCATGTTTTTGTTAAATGAAATTAACGATACCTAGTTCCAAATGGCGAAGTCTTACAAATTTCCCACCAAATTAAAAATATAAATCACTACGAAGGACTTAAGGCATTACCTCAAATTAAAACATTCCTGATTCCTATCAATTTAAAATATAAATTACCCCAAATGAAAGCTATACTGAAACGGTTTAAACTAAAACTGACCTAGCTTTGTGAGCAATTTTTTTTCAAAATGAGAGAGATATATTAAAATGATTATATTTTCGACAATTTATATTTAAGCAATTCTGGTTCCAAAACGTTTAGTCTTCTCCTTGTTTTAATTCCCTCGAAATAAACCTTTTTTGCTTTTACAATATATTTCATCGTTTTACGCGTTTCTTTACCCCGTAGGAAATCGTTCTCGAGTTGTCTAAGTATACTTCAATGCTTTCACATCTTCTGGTAAGTTGATCGCGTAATAAAGTTCAAAGTGAGAACTAGTGATCGATATCATCTTATTCACACGTATTGTGATTCTAAGTAGTAGTTTAGTTAATATGATAGACAGTAGTTGTAGAGTTACGCTTTGAGAATTAACGTGGGTTCATCTTATTTTGGCAAATAACATAAAAGCTTCTGAAGCAGATTCTACTTGTAGCAGCATTATTTTTGTTCACGGAACACCCTATTAATAGGCATACTTGTCATAACTGCTGAAATTCATTCCTCTACTTTCAATGCTAAGCCGTTTCTGGCCAAAATTACAAAATGTAAAAAACATACACTAAACATATCTTCTATTTGAACGACTTACACAGCATTTTGATCCATCAAAATTTTAACCAAACGACTCGTGAAACCTTGGAGCTTTGGCATGCAAAAATATTCTAATATCATATGATCAAATCAAATTTGAACACTCAAATCTCGCTCAAAAAAGACGGTTCCTCGAAATATTAGCCAACATTTGCTATTAGCACAACACATTCCATTCCGAATTTGTTGTAAAATCATTGTTGATTAACTGGTTTTAAACGTCGTACAATCCTATCGTCCCTAAATAGGTGTCTTTTATGTATACCAGTTTTAGAAGGTTACGCAAGTGACCGGTCATAGGTTGGCGGGTAAATAGTGGCAGATTTTAACCCCATTCATTGAAATAGATGTCGATAGACCCGTAAACATATTTTTGCCTAACAGGTTTTTTTTCTTTCGTTTTTTCAGAAATGCACCAAAATTCCCAAACCAACTTAGTTTGCTGTACTATATTTCTTCATGTAAAATTCAAAAAGCAATAATAAAATCATATTCGACAACTTTTTTTAAAAAACAATTATATAATCAAGTTAAGCCAAATAATTAGAGGGCGGGAATCCAAGAAAAACTTGAATCACTGAGCAAAATAAGTTTTCGTTCCCTTAACTGCCTAGGCTTAGTGCACTATTAAAGAGTCTTCGTCAGCTAATAATTCTACGATCTTTTAATAATAATTCGAAAGCTTAAGCGTCATAGACTGTAAAAAGTCTCATGGAGGAGTAAAGAAAGGAGAAGCGATGTGTACGATCGACACATTCTATTTACATTTTTCAAAAATGTGCTACAGATTAACAGTTAATTAAATTATTTCTTTTGTGAATATCGAACTGCAATATAGGGCTGGAGATAGAAGTGGCTTTGGTATTTAGGTCTGGTCAATTATTTTCACTCTAAAATGATTTCACATGAGCAACGTTTTGAAACGACACTTAGTTTTTATTTAATCTTGCCACTTTTCGATTAACAAAAACAATAAGAAATATGGACAGCAAATATTGTCATTTTTATTAACCGACTGATTTTATAGTAGTTCAGCAAATTATAGAGGACAAACGCTTGTGTTCTAATTTACTTGAATTTTTCCAAGATGTCACTTGGATATTTTGTACTGCAATTGCTATTATATGTTTATCGGTACTTTGGACCAACTAAAAACCCATAATGCTGAAAAGTTCAAATATGGAAATTAATTTATTTAAAAAGAAATTATATACCAAGGATGGTGGCTCAGGCGCTAATTATTTTTGGAAGTGGATTATAATAGCGAGTGGGGGATGAAAACACAACCACAGCCACCTCCGATGAACGTAGGGGGCCCCATTTATCTTGTTCTTCTCTTGTCAATTTAAAAAAAAATATTTTCCATATTTTTTACTATTTGTACACAGATTACTAAAACCAGACTATACGATCATAGAAGGTCACGTCCGAAAGGTCATTTCGTAGTTTGAGAAAAAAAACTTCAAAACGTTTATGCTAAAAGTCAAACGGAGAAGTCACCAAATAATATATTTCATCAAATTTAAATAAAATGAGCAAATTTATCTAAGGTTTTCAACCATAATTAATATTTGAGTTAATATGAATAATTAGGCTGTTTGGGAGATATTCGGTTATTGCAGATTAATTCAGGCTAATCGCAAAATTATCCAAGGTTGCCGTAATCGTTGGTTATAATCTACAATGACGTTTTTTTACGTCAACTACAAACAGACATTCCTTCTAAACATGTATATTACCTCGCAAAAATTACACCTTTCTTCGAGTTTAACGAACGCCGGTGCTTTGCCTTAGTACTAGGTCACGTTGGCCCAAGGAGAAAATGTAAGGGTTTCAAGACCGCCGGGCCGTCTAACGTGGCATTGCCGAAAGTAATTTTACTTGGGTGGTTCGACTATGGGGAAAAGGGTACCACGGAAATTCTCCCATGGGAAAAAGGGGGAAATGGGGGCTAGCTGGGGTGGTTCGACTATGGGGAAAGGCGTGCCACGGAAATTCTTGCATGGGAAAAAAGAGGAAAGGGGGCTTACTGGGGTGGTTCGAATAGTGGGACCAGGGTACCATGAAAATACTTGCATGGGAAAACGGGGGAAAGGGGGGCTGACTGGAGTGGTTCGATTATGGGGAAAAGGTTACCACGGAAATTATCGCATGGAAAAAAGGGGGAAAGGGAGAAAACCAGCCCTCAAGAGTGGATTGAGTGTGGAACAGTAAGCCATCAAACTCAAAACCGTCGTGGGGACAGGATGCTTAGGGGTGGTGGACAGTGCTCGAGCGTCGAGGTCAAGGATCATCTTCAAGGTGAAAATTGAGATTGAAAACAAAAATATGTTTTTCGATTTTTCCAAGGACAAAAATTGGTTTTTGGAAAATATTTTGGGGTTGTTTTGGGGGGGTGTTATGGCGGCCATCTTGGCGGCCATCTTGGCGGCCATCTTGGATTTACATGTTCATATTTAGTTTATCTCTACTGGTGTTAGAATTTGCCCGGCGGCGCTAAAGGCTCGTTCTACAGCTGCGGAGGAAGGCAATATAGTGTTGTATTTAAGAAAAATTTCCTTTACTATAGGATACTCATGTAAAATGATTAGGTCCCTACTTTTATTTTCGAAATAATTAATAACTTGTAGGGTAATTTTATTACACATAGAATCGTCAGGATCGACGTCTTCGTGGTTGTTTAGAAACGAAAAGAAAAAGTCCACTTTATCAGACGCAGCTGACAGATCCACTTCATCTGTATTACGTTCCGGTGGACGAATCTTTCTTGATAACTTAGTAGCTTCTAATATGAAAAGGTTTTTAACAAACTCTAATTTATGTCCTTCACCACATTTTGATAGCCACTGTAGTTAGAACTTCGGTAGCGAGACCGTAGCTAATACGTATGGTGCACTTGCAGAGTTTTCCAATATAAGTATTTCTCTAAACCTTTTATCTAACCCTTCAATAATAGACTTTTTTAAAGGCGAACATTTATTTAACTTGTCAAGAGCAGCTAACGAAGGTTTAATCTGGCACAAAGTCGGTAGCACTAGCCCAAGGTAACACCGTTTTTCGCCTTGGAGTATGTCTAACGCCAAAGCAATCGGACGCATTATCGATAGGTATTCCGAAATGAAATCAAAATCTGTGGATTTAAACTGATTTTGATTTAAGTACGTTGAAATGGCGGGTAAATGTTCCTTAGCGTTATTAATTTCCAATAGGCAATCATAAAATGAGTTCCATCTAGTTGGACAAGGTGTGGGTAGCCGTTTATGAAGAATTTCTTGGATATAGTCGGACGACGAAGTCGAACGACTTATTTTATTCCAAATAGAGCAACATTTTCCTATGGCCGAATTATATCGTGACTTGAAGGTGTTATCTTTCAATGATTGTTCAGCATCCGTAGTCGCAACCAAATTTAACGAATGAGCAAAACACTTATAGTGTTTCGGAAGACTTGAATCGTTTGTATCGTCACATTCTAACGAGACATCGGGAAATTCTTGTATGTCTATGGTCTTCTGATAATCATTTTCTAGGAAGCAAACCTCATCGTCGGACATATTGTCTGGAACACTAAAGAGTCTAAAAGCCTTTCCAAAATTAGACCCATTATCCGTGACCGTTCCCACTAATTTCGGAATACTTAAGTCATAATTTGAATAAACTGCAAATAAAACGGACGAAATTTCGACGAACGTGTGATTAAATTTCATTCTTTGACATGCAAGTAAGGCAGATGTACGGTTTAACGACAAAGGGTGTATATAATGTGCGGTAACCCCCATAAAGGACTTATGATTAGAGCTCCAGACATCAGCTGTTGTACAAACGTAACTTGCTTTAGAAAAAAGAACCCTTAAGTTGTATTCCAAAGTTTCTCGTTTTGTCAGGAGTTTATCCTTGAAACTGGTACCATAAGATGGTTCGGTGCCACCGGACAAACATTTAACCAGACGTCGAAATGAGGGTTTTTCAACAGTATATACTGGCCGCATTTCGGCTATTACATAGTCCATCACGACTTCGTCAACCTATCAAAGAGAGTTTATAAAAAAAAATTTACTTCGTAGTACTTTATGGTATAGTTAAAAGTAGATTACCATACTACCGTTATTACCGACAAATGTATCGGTATTTAATAATTTATACAGGGTGTTAACTAAAAAATGGACCAGGGCGAATATCTCATAAGGTGTTTTAGCTACGGTTGTGATATTTTAGGGTGTTATGGAGCGCTTACGGGATAAACCGATTATGGAAATTTAAATGGCCTAACATTTCTCGACTTCCTATTTCTAAGCTAGTTAGCTTAAAAATGTGACGGGGAGGAAAACCTTTCTGATCGGAACCAACTTCGTAACTCTCACGGCTCTTAAGTTAAATTTCGAACAACCTTGAAGATATGGTTCAAGGTCATAGAATTTTTGATTGTCGGTTGACCCCTAAGCGATCTATTACACCCTAAACTTTCAATACCGTAGCTATAACACTTTTGAGATATTCGCCCTGGTCCATTTTGTTGTCAATACCCTGTAGAGTGGCAAGTTCAGCCTTCACTGAGCTTCGAATTCCGGCCCAACGGCTTTTGCGATTTCAAACATGTCCGTTTACGCGATAACGAGTAAGGAAATAGACCCACCCGGAAGCCATTTTGGCTGATTGGTTGGCCTTGAACCTATCTGTAGATATGTTATTTTATACCACCTGCCACTTCGCATATAAAATACTTCTGGCTTAATTAATAAGCGGTATTCATAGAGGCTTTCCCAAATATATTTAGATATTAACCTGTTTTAAGTATTTATATATTTGAGAAGTTTGGACCCCATGTTAAATGAATAGTGTGTTCATTTCAAAGGGAATAAAACCGGAAAGACGATCTTTAATAAATAAAACCCTCAAAAAGTAAGCAACGCTAAAATGTCTAAAGTCAGAGCATAGGCGGGAGTGGTGAAAAAAGTGTTGGTGTTCCACACCGAACAACGAAGTTTTATTCCCTTTTTAAATAGTGAAATTAAAACATCCGATTGAAAGCCACAATTTGCGCTTCAATGTAAAACACTTACTTCGTTTTTGGACGGAGGCTGACAGCGTAGACGCTTCGAACTTTCACCATTACAATCTAGTTCCGAAGACGATTTCTTGGCAGCTTTTTTTCTTGGATTTGTTTTAAAACGTCAGGGTGTATTCTCTATAATAATTAATTCACACTATAAGTTCCAGCTAATTGTTCTTAAAAGATCCCAATACAGGACTATCGGATCGAACAAGAGTATCTTGGAACGAACCCCTCTTTATCACAGAGATATAAGTTGAGTAACGAGACAGCTGGTCTTTTGTCGTTTCACGGAGTGTAGATGTTAACCAAACAAATAACGGTGCATCGAAATTTTTAAACGGAAAAGAATAAATTATTGTCGTGGAGACGTCGTCTTTTTTATGGTAAATGCTTAATTTACTCTCAAAAGTACCCCCCCCCCCCCTCAGACGTCGGTCCAACTTACTTTTTTGGCTTATAGGGTCGTAGCGCTGTCTTCTAAATTCGAATAATTGTAATCTCGTTAATCTTATTAAGATCATATTAGCATGACCAAATCGTTTGAGGACGTCATATATTGAAAAAGCTTAACAACAAGCAATCATTAAACACGGCGGTGTCACAGCGGTGACCACTACTACCACTGCTATAACATTTTACTCAACGCTATTTTCGTAACATTTGTTTATGTTTTCACTGAAAATATTTAAAGATACTATAAAACATATATGTAAATTTTTAATTACCTTAATGTGTTTCAGCAAGTTACCATTCGATGTTCTAGAAGCCATCAACACTTTTCTTTCAGGACAACTTAAACACCTGACCGGTAGTGATTTGTCGTTTAAGTTACAATTATCAACCGGTAAAAAAAACTCGCCGTCCAGAAGATACGGAAGATTAGGTTTCCATAATGTACCATTTTCGACTGTCACTTGTCTTGGTTTGCTATGGCCGGCTACACCTATTTCGTCAACAACATTAATTGATTCCGACATTTTTATAATATGACCTAAGCTACTTCGCGTAACAACTGCAGCATCGTCTTAAATGTATTGATTGTTGGTACAACTTAATCGTGAGATACAAAGGTAACTTCGCAAAAACTATGACGTAATAATATCTATCCGTAAAATCTAAGTGTTACACAACAGATAATGAGTAAACAAACGTTTGCTCAAAAAGCCTGAATCAGATTGAAATTCATAATAAAAAGTAAATTACTGAAATTA
Source organism: Leiobunum rupestre (assembly GCF_980474605.1). NCBI lineage: Eukaryota > Metazoa > Arthropoda > Arachnida > Opiliones > Sclerosomatidae > Leiobunum > Leiobunum rupestre. Next base: position 76,327,582 of record NC_143384.1, on the reverse strand, counting down.
AACAATCTAGAAAAATATTTTTATCTCTAAAAATATCTGGAACTAAAAAGATGGCAATTGATTTTTTTATCTAACTCTTTCTTTTAGGTAAGTTAAGATGGTACTCGAATTTTGGAACTATTATTTTATGTAAAGAAAAAATATCTATACACGTATCTAAATACGTTTTATCTAAGATATTTGTATCTATCGCTGAACACTGGTGATTTTAAACTATAAGTGCGAGTTTGTCACCATAACTAGGTAACAGTTTCTCATTTTCCTTTTCTCCGCACCTCATTTATTATCTCCGTTTTCTCTGCAGAACATTATAGGTTAACCGATACTGCTCTTCGGTATTTAGAGCAGTAAGTGCGCCTTTGCGACCGCTACGAGGTGATTGATTTCCAGTTTTCTCCGCCACTTTTCTTTCAGAGAGGTTATCCGTGGACCTCTCTGCAATGTCGAACGGTTCTCTGCTGCCTTTACGGGCACTACTAGCTAACCATCTACTTGTACCGCTATTGAGTAAACGCAAAATTTCGTTACGCCCCCTATAGGGCGGGCACGAAATAAAAACGGGAAAAATTTAATAGAGAGTCCAAAATTAGTAATATGCATAACAAATCATGTTACAAAACGGTAAGCTAATATAAAAAAAGCGAATTATTTTGGCAAAATATAGGAAACCTTCGATAACTTCAATTATTCCTCTACTTATACACATATAACATCAATATTCAAAAGAGTCAGTTTATGAGCGTACATCGAACAAACAAGATCGTTCAAATAATCACTCTGAAGGGCTCATAGACGTCTTCAAACTGAGTTTGAACCGAATATATGGAAATTAATCAAAGCCTTGAAAATTGCACTAAACTTACAATTGTTAACTTAAAATGTCAACGGAATAGAACCACCAAAAGAAACGTGTTGAATTCCAAAAATGTGATGACTAAATCCTCAAATAATTCAACGATTTTCAGAACCGTGACACAATAGAATATCTCCGTGGGATATCAAGAAAATTCCTAAAGGAATAAAATGAATGTAAATCGTACAAAACATGTGCGTTTATTGCAATATTAATTACATATTTCTAAAAGTTAAAATCGCTAAATACTTATCATGGTTTCAAGTAACATACCTTTTATAACTAAAAATGTTTTTCCTTAAATAGTTTACTTCCGGTACAAATTGCGTAAAATTAATAAACAACTTTTACATTTTGATATAATAAACTTTATTATTAATTAAATACTATATTTTTATATCCATAAGTAACAAAAAAACTGAAAATTGTGAAGTTTGGGTGGCGGAGTGGCAGAGTGGTAAGCACTTTCGCCTCGCTGTAAGAGAAGCCGGGTTCGATCCCAGCTTGTGGCACTGGGTGAAAACTCTGAACAACTCCTTCTGCGTAGAGATTGTAAGTTCTCTTCCCTCTGGTTAAAGGGGTTTCCCCCGAGTTCTTTGGTTTTCCCTTCCATAAAAACTTGTCGAGGGTAACGGTAATAGTGAGTGTAGGAAGCTGTTGGCTCGCAGGGCTTGCCACCACCCTTCTACGCATTGTAACCCGCCCACCTGAATTAAAGGCTTTAAAAGTCGCTCGATGACTTAGGCCTAGGGCGGTGCCTTGGGTATTAGCCGAGCTGATTATTATTATTATTATTATGATATTTTTATAAAAATCTACTTGAGAAATCAGGGAATCTTTTAAGAAAAGCGTCTTCTGACCTATTTTTTAATCCATCAAATTTACATTTAGAGCTAGGAAACGGAAATTGGACGCTAGGAAACGAAACCTGGCCGTACCCAACCCAACCCAATCGAAAATGGGTTGAAACACGTGGAAAATGCGTTGTAAAATGAACTGGGAATTGCCATAAATAATACATTGAAATGAGTTAAAAATGCGCTGGAAATTGGCAAAAAGTGTGTTCGGTTGTACACATCGTAATTTTGTATAGTACAGGTACCTATATTCGTTTTCAAATGTTTATATAGCGCACGCGCGCGTGAAAGTGAGTTTTTGGTTGCTGTTAAAAAAGGTGTTATTTTTTGCGCGTGTAAAAATAAATTAACGGCCAGTTCTGTTTTGAAATAAGAGGAAAAAGGTTTACCGGTTTTTATGTCGGAAAAGTTCGCGTCTTTTATTTCGCTGTTCACGACATTTTTTGGTCCGTCGAGCCGGATACATTCGTCAACTTGATTATGTTCCTCAACTAATCATCGAATCGGCTATCTTTCCGTGAGAGACAGTGAAAATTAGCGTGGATTCTCCGTTGGAAACCGTTTAAACCATCGATCATATCCCGATCGTAAACGAATCAACATAAGTCATCATGGATGTTCTGGTGAGAAGAAGAGCAGCTATCAAGGGACAGATCACCAGGATTGAAAATGCGGTGGGTCAAACAGCAACGAATCTATCTGACGTCGCCTTGAAGCTGTATGTAGACAAGGTGGAAAAACTATCGAAAGACTTGGATGAGGTTCACGATGCCGTAGTTGCAAATATCGATCCCGACGACGACGACTTCGCGGATCACGAAGATGAATACAACCCTCTAGTCGCTCGACTCGAAGATCTGACAATCCTACTCGTCACTGAATCAAATGAAAGAGCAGCAAACATTCCAGTGAGACAAGTCAGACCAGCTAGTGATGTACGTTTACCTAAGCTGGAACTTCCATCATTCAGCGGTGGTTACGTCGATTGGCTTCCATTTCATGATCTCTTCACGGCCACCGTACACAGCAACGAATCGCTCACCGGAGCTCAGAAGTTTCAGTATTTGAAGTCATCATTACGAAACGAAGCAGCGCTCCTAGTTCAATCTATTCCGGTAACTGACGCTAATTATCTGGAAGCTTGGGATATCTTAAACAATCGGTTCAACAATACCCGGGAAATCATCGATGCACACGTAAAACGTCTCTTCAGTCAAACTAACGTCATCCAAGAATCTTCATCCGCTTTACGAACGCTCATCGATACCACCGCCGAATGCATAAGGGCGCTCAAGGTTCTCAAAGAACCAGTACAACATTGGGACTCCATACTACTTCATCTTGTAAAGGAAAAACTGGATTCAGAATCTCGCCGACAATGGGAACTTTCCCTGAGGGGGACCGAAAGACCAACTTTCGAGGATCTCGTTACATTTCTTGAACAACGGGCCAGAGCCTTAGCAGCAGCTCCGCCTACAACTACTGCAATCAAGTCGAAGCCTCCATTACATCAGAGACCGAGTACAAAGGCTCATCATGGTGCTCTGAGCGAGACGTGTCACTTTTGCAACGAAACACACTCTGTATACAAATGTACCAATTTTCTGAATGCATCTTCGGACGAGCGTTGGAACATGCATGGTCAAGAGGAGTGCCATGTGTTTCAATTGCTTACGAACCGGTCATCAAAGCAATGACTGCAAATCTGGTCATTGTAGGAAATGCAACGCACGACATAACACACTTCTACATCAAGAGAAGGAATTAACGAAGACGAAGGCAACCTCCAGTGTAGTTTCATGCCTATCTCGTGAAATAATTGGATCAACCCAAGTTATCTTGGCAACCGCAATGGTCCAAGTCAAGGGACTTGACGAGCAACTTTATCCAGCCCGAGCGCTTCTGGACTCGGGTTCTCAAACCAGTTTCATCACGGAACAATTCACGAGGAAACTAAGATTGAAGCGAACACGTTTCAACGTCTCAGTTGACGGAATTGGAGCAACCGGAATGAACACCTCTCAAGGCAGTGTCATGGTGAATATTCAGTCAAATATCATTAACACGTCGGAGGTCATCGTCGAGGCAATCGTCCTGAAAAAGGTCACGGATTATTTACCTAACAGTCCGTTCGATCCTGGAAATTGTCTACACTTGAAAGGCTTAACACTTGCTGATCCAACTTTTCATAGCCCTGGACAAGTGGATATTTTACTAGGTGCTGACGTGTATCTAGAGCTCTTACAAGATGGCATTTGCAAGGGGAAAGAAGGTCTTCCAGGTGCCTTTAATACTCTTTTCGGATGGGCAGTTTCCGGTCCATTGCTGATGTCCGGAAGAAGTTCGAAAATAAAGGTCCACCATTGTACATTGGAAGCAGATTTGAAACATCTTTGGGAGCTAGAAGACATCCAGCCTCGAAGAATACTATCTCCAACAGAAATTCAATGTGAAAAGAACTTTGAAGAATCACATACACGTGACTCTACAGGAAGATTCACTGTACGATTACCAAAGATAAACGATGCACCAAAACTTGGAGATTCTAAACAAATGGCAATCCGTCGATTCTCTCACTTAGAACGACGTCTACGTGTTAACCCGAATCTCTATGAGGAGTACCGCAAGTTCATGGGGGAATACATTGCCCTTGGACATATGGAACTCATTCCCTCGAATGAAATAAAAATCGAAACCAATCCATCTTACTACGTGCCTCATCATGCGGTATTCAAAGAAGACAGTACCACCACGAGAGTTCGTGTGGTGTTCGACGCCTCTGCCAAATCTACAACTGGAGTTTCCCTAAACGATCATCTGCTAGTGGGGCCAAAACTTCAAGATGATTTGGTCAACCTCCTTATTCGCTTTCGTCAACATCGCATTGTAATGAAAGCAGACCTTGCCAAAATGTTTCGTCAAATTAGAGTACATCCAGACGACTCCGATCTTCAAAGAATTGTTTGGCGAAACAACTCACACGAACCCTTGCTCGAATACCGTTTGCTAACGGTTACATATGGAACCGCATCAGCGCCATACCTAGCAACTAAAGTCTTGAAGCAACTCGGCCATGACGTGAAAGAGACACTTCCGTTGGCATCTTCGGCTTTACAAAATGACTTCTACATGGACGATCTAATGACAGGCGACGAAACGATTGAGAACGTTTTAAGACTTCAGTCAGAAATCATTCAAGCTACATCTCAAGCAGGATTTGAAATAAGGAAATGGGCGTCGAATGAAGCTGCATTATTGGATACACTACCAGCCAACATGAAGGATTTACAAAAGCCACTATGCATCGAGAACGACGAATCAGTCAAGACTCTCGGCCTATATTGGACTCCTTCGGCTGATAATTTCTCGTTTATGGTTACTTCTCCAGCGTCAAGAAGTTCAATCACTAAACGTACGATTCTTTCGGATACAGCAAGGATATTCGATCCTCTGGGACTGTTGGCACCAGTAACCGTTCGAGCGAAACTGATGTTACAGGAAATGTGGCAGCTAAAATTGAATTGGGATGAGCAACTTCCCCAACCACTTCAAGCTAAATGGAGGTCGTTTCGAACCGATTTACCAGAAATTGAAAACATTACGGTTCAACGGCACATTTCGCAAGCTAATGCTACAGACATTAGCCTGCATGGATTTTGTGACGCATCGGAGAAAGCGTACGCAGCTGCCGTATACCTGAAGACGGTGAATAACAACGGACAAATCAAAATACAACTGATCGCTGCGAAAACAAGAGTCGCTCCGCTCAAACAAATCACACTTCCGAGACTGGAATTATCTGGTGCATTACTTTTGGCTTCTCTGATTCAACTGATCAGGGAGTCATTGAGATTGGATATAGCTGATGTTCATTGCTGGTCGGACTCAACAATCGTCCTAGCTTGGTTGAAAGCTCCACCGCAACGTTGGAAAACGTTCGTAGCCAATCGAGTGTCAGAGATCCACGAGAAACTACCGAGAGCGCAATGGCATCACATTTCAGGAGATAGCAACCCTGCAGATTGCGCTTCTCGAGGAATATCCGCTAGCGAACTGGGAAATCATGGTCTCTGGTGGCATGGACCGCAGTGCCTTATTTTCGCCGCAACAACGCAAGAACTACATGAACTCTCAGAGCCAAATGAATGTTTATCCGAGGAAAGACGAATTATTTCGTTAGTAACACATCATCAAATGGATTTCACGCTCCTTTCCAAATTTTCAGCGCTTAAAAAACTCATTCATATCACCGCCTACATTCTACGTTTTGTCTTCAATTCGCGAAATGCGACAGAATTGAGGATTACTGGACCTTTATCGAAGGAAGAGAACGATAAGGCGCTATCCCATTGGATTCGGGTCGTCCAAAGCAACAGTTTTAACGAAGAGATAGCTTGCCTTAAACAAAAGAAGGAATTACCACGGAAAAGTAAAATCCTTTCGATGCGTCCGTACATCGATCAAGATGGGATTCTTAGAGTTGGTGGCAGACTTTGCCACTCCAACTTACCATACGAACAAAGGCATCCGGCATTGTTACCGAGACAGAGCAAATTAACAGAACTTCTAATACAACACGAGAACGAGAAACATTTTCACGGAGGTGCTCAACTACTAACTTCTGTCTTACAGAAACGTTATTGGATCGTCGGTCTTCGTGATGCCATACGTTTCCATATCAGAAGATGTGTTTCATGTGTACGACAGCAGGCAGTCACTGTAAAGCAACTTATGGGCGATTTACCACCAGCGAGAGTAAATCCTGCTCGGCCATTTTTGAAGTGTGGAGTCGACTACGCAGGACCATTTACCCTTAAACTAATGAAGGGACGAAGTCACTTCAGGTTTAAGGGATACATTGCCGTCTTCGCTTGCTTTACCACAAGATCAATTCATCTTGAACTTGTCAGTGACATGACCACCGAAGCATTTCTGGCAGCATTGAAACGCTTTGTTGCTCGACGAGGAAAATGCGCCGACATTTATAGCAACTGTGGAACCAACTTTACAGGAGCCGATCGAGAGATGAAAACATTCATCAAATTCATAGTCTCTACAAACAACAACGATCAAGTATCACGATGGCTCACAGACGAAGGAATTAATTGGCACTTCAACCCGCCTGCAGCGCCACATTTTGGAGGCCTCTGGGAAGCCGGGGTGAAGTCCGTCAAGTATCATCTGAAACGAGTTCTTGGCACCATGGTTCTAAACTTTGAAGAAATGCAAACGCTTCTTTGCCAAATCGAAGCTTGCTTAAATTCACGTCCTTTAACGGCGTTAAGCTCGGATCCAAACGACTTCAATGCGTTGACACCTGGACATTTCCTAATCGGAGATGCACTCACCGCAATACCCGAACCCGATCTCACTTCTGAAAACGTCAACCGCCTGTCACGTTGGCAATTGGGCCAACAAGTACTGCAGCACTTTTGGAACCGTTGGCGAAATGAATTCCTCTCTCGCCTTCTACAACGTCCAAAGTGGACTACACCAAAACCGAATCTACGAGTCGGCGACTTGGTCTTGCTCAAAGATGAAGATTTACCTCCAACCAAGTGGAGAATGGCAAGAATCACTGAACTTCATCCAGGACAAGACAATCAAGTTCGCGTCGTAACTGTCAGAACCTCTGACAAATCACTGAAAAGACCCGTAGTTAAATTATGCCAGTTACCACTAGACTGATTTTAATTGTATTCAAACTGTTTACTAAGGGTTATTTATGTATGCAAATGTAACTTTTCGGACTTTTACTATCTCATTTGAAATTCGTTATTTCAAGGCGGGCGGAATGTTCGGTTGTACACATCGTAATTTTGTATAGTACAGGTACCTATATTCGTTTTCAAATGTTTATATAGCGCACGCGCGCGTGAAAGTGAGTTTTTGGTTGCTGTTAAAAAAGGTGTTATTTTTTGCGCGTGTAAAAATAAATTAACGGCCAGTTCTGTTTTGAAATAAGAGGAAAAAGGTTTACCGGTTTTTATGTCGGAAAAGTTCGCGTCTTTTATTTCGCTGTTCACGACAAAGTTAGTTAAAAATGCATCGAAAAGCGGTACGTAGATTGCGAAATTGTCCCCACTCAAAGCCAATATTTTCCCCGTGTCCCGTTGGGATGTTGGAATACCTAAAAAATGATGCGATATAACTCTAACTTCGTCGCTTCGTCGCTACATATTCAACGCGACAAACTGAATTGATACCATTTCTAATTTGTGTATCCTATACTGTACAACGGATAACAACATTAGAGAACGTTCAGTTTTAAAAAATTAATATCTCAGCGAAATTTTATTCCCTCACGATAATTTTGACAGAGAAATGTTTGAGAGAAATGGGATAAACTCTCATTTGTCTCCAAAAAAACCGCAATTGATCTCTTAAATAGAATATTTTTTCCCCTATTTTGACCCCGGTTAATAACACACTTTTCTCCTGTAAAATAATGTATTTTACCCTAAAAAAACTTAAATTTTCTCTAAAATAGAATATATTTTGGCTCCACCAAAATCCAATATTTTTACCTCTGGCCCCTTTCAAAATTTGGTTGAAAAATTGCACAAATGCTTTGAAAACGCATCGAAACGCGTTAATTGCAACCCCCCATGTAGCACAAAGCAGTCGGGCCGAACGCTACGATTTTGGTAGGGACGACTAGTCGGGACTAAGTCGGGGGTGGTGTCTATACACTACTAGGCGATTAGTCGGGATGACCTACCCGCGCCTTGGTTGGCCCGACTAATAAAAGTAACACAAACTGGCCGACAGCATATTGACCTCTTTTCCGACTTATTATTTGTGGGTAGCTCAGCTGGTAGTTTTTTAGTCGGCCCTACTGTTGGCCTTTTCTAAATATACAAATTAACCGCCAGTAGATCTTTAGTTGGCCGACATCTAAATGTTTGTTTTCCCACCTAAGAATTCGATATTGGCCTACAGTATTATCTGATAGGTCATTTTATTGCCGAGCCTTCAGTATGATGGATACCACCCAAAATGGTCAGGATGTTCTATCCAAGAAAAGGTTGGCAAATTATCTCCCCTAAGAAACTGCAAACAATTTCAATTTAATTATAAAATTTATTTCTTGATTTTTATGAAAATTAATTTATTGCAAAACTAATTACTTAATAAGAGTATTTTATCACATAAAATAATATTCTTCTGAACTTTTATTTAGCTTAAGTCAAATATAATTTTTTAATGAAAGTTTGGTTTAGATGCAGAGTTAATAGATTGTACAATTCACAATATAACAAAAATAATCAAAAACTTAAGAGACTTCCAGTTGGTTATTTCTAGGAGCTAAATCGTTACCTGTGTATAAAAAAATGGTAGCATATGTCTTAAAAACTTTCAAAAATCAGGAATATACAGAAAAATTTATACAAACCTTTTTTTAACAATTTCGTCAAAAACATTCAAATCAATTAAAGAAAACCGTAAATAAATTAAAAATTCTTAAGAATAATAATATTTTGATATTACAGGACAGATCACCCACAGCTTATACATAGTTTGCACCGAAGGGAGGGGCCTATGGTCTCCAAGGAAACTGGGAGGGCGATCAAAAATTCAAACCATTTCGCGCGTAGCTACTAAATAGGTAGCCATTTTGTTGGTAATCTCGTCAAAGCTACAAAACGTATTAGATTTATGCTTGAAAATTTTAAATGGGCCCTAAACAAAGCCAGATAAGATTCTAAGGCCGGGTTATTTAAATAGAATATCAAAATACGACAGAAATATCTACGAAAAGAAGTTAACAAAGCTTATCAAAGTTAGGCCTTTGCGGTCATCCTTTTTACAATTACCTTCGCTATCGAATAAAATAAACAATTTTCGCTCTTCCTTGGTAATTTAACTACTCGAACAATTTTTAACCAGGTAGATAACCATTTTTAACGTGAAAATAATTTCTTAATCATTTGAAAATAATTAAAATCCGCAAACAGACGATTGAAACTGTTAACCCTCCCGTTTTACTAAGAAATCTACACCAGAAAAATGGCGGCAAAGAACCGTTCATTCTTGCTCAAATTAAATATTTATTCTTGGTTCTTATATCTATACTTGGAACTGCGTCATTGATGACGTAGGGATGCAAACTATGTATTACTAACATCATCAGCTGAACTATATCCAGCTAAAAATATTTCTTAAAAATATTTTGAATTAATATTTGGTAGATAATTGTAGGAAATCTGAGTACACACCTGAATAATTATGATTAATTCGCTTAACTATATTACAAATTATTGGTAAATGATTATTTGATAAAGCAAAGGCTTAAATTTACCAGTCACGGACACGTTTAATCGTTTACGACTGTCTTGTTTTCAAACAAATAATAGCTCTTTAAAGAAGATAATAACTCACTGGTTATCTTTCAACTTCTTAAATTTCCAAAATTATCTAAATTATCATTACAAGTATTTACACCATAGAGATATAAATTTAACACGGTCGAATAAAGTAAAACTTAAACTTTTGGCCACGACATGCAGCGAGCAGCTACCGGTTTTCCCCTTCTCTCTCAGAGTCCTGATTTCTGAGTATCACGTGGTACGCACGGAAAGATATTTGTATGGTAGAAGGCTAACGAACTTTAGTTCCCCCGTTTGAAATAGATGCTACCAACAGGTGGCAGGTCAAAACTGTTATAACTTGTAAATTAAAATATGATGAATATCAATCAAATTAATCACATTTATTTCTTATTTTAACTTATTTGAATAGATTGTTGTAATAAATTTTACTTTTTAAATATAGATGTCACTTAAATGAGAAAATCTAGCGCTATTTTAAAATAAGGATATAATAAATGTCTGACCTGTCGGTAAAGCCAACTATATAAACGTGTGTAGTTATATGGGTGGCAAATTGTCGTTGACACTTACCCAAATAGCATATCCTCTATCTCATTTTAGCCACTCTCATTCTAGTCAGAATCTAATTACAGAGTCGGTAAAACCGTCAATAAATTGAGTCGACAATTAAATATCAGCAAATCAGTTCATAATCAAAATTTTAGGTACATTTATTTTACGTCGGCAGATAGTTGTTTAACCCGAAATTTCGAATATCAAAGTAAGGGTCGTTATTGACGACTGTAAAATGGCAAACCGAAACAGTGTTGGTAAACAGGAGGAACATACAACACATATAAAACGGAAAGGTCGGTTAAAACAACCACAAGATCAGTCGTACATTAGTTAGCCGTATATCAGTTAATTTCACCGACCTAAGACCGATTCTCTTGAGGTCGGTCAATGGTTGGTTGGGCCGACCTCTCGTACTATCCAATTTAGGGTTGCAAATGCCGACTTTAAAATGGTTATCTTAATCAGCGTTGGTAAATAGTCGGCACCTAAGAATACATTGAACTAGGAGTGTTGCAATGGCCGTCTGCTTATTGCCCACTTTAACCGCCGATGGCAAAAAGTCAAAACATTGGACTGTAGTCGGTTTCAGTCGGCAAAACCGACCCGACCTTTAACCGACTCTCAGTCACTTAACCGACTACTAACCGACCGCTCTGTGCTACATGGGCCATAGTAGCCGGTACGAATATTCCGATACCGATATATATTGTTGAACCTTCTAAGAACGAAACGTATTGAACCAATATTTTATCTGTGAAGCCTGTTTTTAACGGAAAGATAATTGTTTGGTTTGGATGTTTTCGCTGGCTTCAAATTATAGTTATACGAAACAGATCATTAAGGCTTCATACCTAAAATTTCCCTTCCATCCACGATCCTTTCCAATTACGCCGTATTAATGTCCCAGCGTCTAACAAGGAAACTACCCGAGGTGGTTATCACCGATTTTAGTTGAAACTCAGGGGTTAGGTAGACCTTGTGGTAGTATGAATATTGCCAAAGGTAAAGGTTGCAATGGGCTTTAGTTTTCCCATGGCAACCGAAAATGTTTTTGATCTCTCAAAACCAAAAAATCTCACAGGGTACTTATTTACTTAAAAAATTTGAAAGAAATAACTTTTCAAAACTTACCCAAAAAGATGAATTTGACCTATTTTGGGTAAAATTGACTAATTTTGGTTAAATTTTAACAAATTCGGGTAACCGAGAAAATCGCATGCTTTTTTAAATGGAGAGGTCAAAACATTTTCGGTTGCCAAAGGAAAACTAAAACCCATTGCAACTTTTCCCTTTAAGAATTTTCATACTACCATAAGGTCTTCCTAACCCCCGAGTTTTAACAAAATCGGTGCTAGCCACCTCGGGTACTCTCCTTTGTAAATTACACGGCTTCTAAATATCCAGGCGCTGGAACGGCCGCTCCTAAGTGGCGGCGCCTAAATGACTTGTTACGGAGTAGATTCGCCTCGTAAACACTAACGTGATGTTCTAAGAAAATGGGTGTTCAAATGTTCAACGTTTGCGTTCATCGTTGAACACTTTGGAATTTTATAATAATAAATAATACTAATCAACTAGGCTAATACCTCAGGCCTTAGTCATCGAGCGACTTGTTGAAGCGTTTAGTCGGGGAGAAGTGTTCAGACTCATCGAACTTCAAATCGAGGTGTGCAATATTACAAAAGAACCTTATTTTTTACACCAAAGGCTTAAAACAGCCTCAATTGCTTTTTAATTTATTTATTCTATACTTAAGAATATGAAAAGCAATTAGTGGTACTATTTCAATAGGTTTTATCGATAACTACAAATAACCAGAGCTTGAGACCCCATATGACGAGGTCGATTGATTTAAATAATACCTTTTTTTCTCTCTTCTTAAAATTAATATTTATTTTTTCAAGTGTGAAATATTGATTCTAGAATTTGTATCTGCCCAATTTTGAATCCATTGATATTCAACCAAAGACTTCGACTGAAAAAGGGGGTCAAATTTTTGCAACAATACTTTCAACATTGAACACCAATTTTGCGTACAATGATGGATGCTACATATAGAGTTCAAACTTGAAGGTAAAAGTAAACTCTCAGTGTGGTAAGAATTGGCACATTTATTTTTTTTTCTTATTTATTTTTAAACTACTGAAGACAAACGATAAATATTTCTTTCTTCGTTAGTAGAATAAAGTACAGGTGACGTTGGAGAGAAATACGAATAAAAAGGCGTTTTGTTTAATTAACTTCAAAATACGTATAGAGCTTCAAAAACCAAGCAGCTCTTTATAAGAATCATTTTCACACATAATAAATATCGCTTAACAAAAGAATTAGCCTACTACAATTGTCTTTGCTGGATGGGTTCGCTATAAAAAATTATAAATAGCCGAGTATATAATAAGATTCTGATAAAAATATGTTTTTAAAACACATATCAAGTGGTGGCGACAGTGGAGTAGGCAGACAGACCGGGGCCTACCGTCCAAAATAAAGGAAACAAATATTCAAGGTTCAGTTAAGTGCCCCCCCCCCCCTATTGTTGATTCTACAAAATAACTAGTAGATTAAAAGGCACTATTACGCACCACCAAAGCCCTATTATACAGCTATAGGTTTCGGAAATAAATAGCAACTTTAAAAAAGGGGTGTGGGTAACATTTTATACCCCCCACTTCATCCTTGCACAATAACAAGTTAACCAATAAATGCACCCATTACGCACCCGTAGGGTTCGGAAAGAAATTACAACTTTAAAGGGTGAAGCTAACTTAACCATAGTTCCCCCACTTCATATTTTCACAATATCAAGTTAACTAATGAAATGCACCTATTACGCACCACAGTCTTTATATTATGCACCATTATCATTACTGATTGATATAAAATACTCAATTGGGGAGTCATTTTAAACTGAGCTATAATTACAAATATTTGTTATAATTATATTACAGTTATTTATTATAATTCTATTGTATATTTTTATGATCAATGTGTAATAATTCTATTGTAATTTTTTATTATCAATGTGTTATAATTCTATTGTAATTTTTTATTATCAATGTATTATAGTTCTATTTTCCTTATTAGTGTCACAACATGTATTTTCATAATAAATAATAATAATGTCAAACGATATGGAAAATTATTTAACAAATATATTTATGTACCACATTTTTATATAGTTGTCCAATTTGGGCCAAAATCAAGTTTATCATACCTTTAAGTTTGAAAGTTCAAAAGCACTGCCACTAGCGTTTTAAGCACCGAAAACAGGGGCGTAACTTAGGTCCTTGGGGCCCACCCGCAAAACTCATTTTTAAGACTTATCTGATCATAGGGAGCAATTTTTAGGGAATCTAATTATTAACGCCACTGACCGAAAGCCTCCGCCAACACGCGTTTCATCGTCATGACTTGCTAAAATGTAGTTCTTCTTTATATTTTCCGTGGTAATCCCCATCTTAATATTTGATCCGTAACTATGAGAACAACAATTTCTGTATATCTATGTCTGAATTCAAACTGACTGTTGTCTAGTTTTCTCAAAATGTTGCAACACACGTTGTAACACGTAATGAAACCCGAAATTCATTTCAGTTTCAGTTAAAGCCCTTGATAACTTTTAAACAGGGGACACCCCATAGCGGGCGCTCCAAAATCTGAATACGAGTCTTCCGTTAGAAAAAATCCCCAGTCAATATAGATTGATAATTTTGGGCCGGCACTATAACGACCTAGAAGGACCCTACAACGATGGGACCTTAGAGTGGCTATAGAGAAAATCATAAGTCGGCTATAGAGAGATTATCAAAATCTAGTAAGTAAACTCCGTCAGTATAAAGTGGAAAACGTTTTCATCTCACTTCACGACAGCTTGGAATAAGCCAATTATCCGAGGTATAATAATAATAATAATAATTCTTTATTTATACTTGAGAAAATCAAGAATCAAGCCATTGTTTGTACAGGGCTAAGTCAGATATGACTTTTAGCCCTTTTATAATTTTTTGCCTTTCCTAGGTTACATAATTATAGTTTAAATTAGAAATAAAGAGATTGAAAAACAATAAATAAAGAGAACAGTGTAGTTAACAATGAAAAACAATAAGTAAAGAAAACTGTGCAGTAAACAATAAAAGTAAGAGGATTGGGGTCTTATGGATGCCCTATATATATATTATAAAATCCCTCGCTAGTTTTTTAAATTGAGTCATGGTTTTTACGTCTTTTCTCATACATTGATTAAAGAGTTTTACTCCGTATAAAATATGGATTTGATATTTTGACCGTTCTTACTTTTGGTACTACTAGGAAATTGTGTCTACGTGTATAGGTTATTATATTATTGTTTAGAGTAAAGTTATTGCATATGTATGTGGTGACTGATCTAAAAATATAATTTAGGCAAGCAAATTCATAAATCTGGTAAACGTTAAATAGTTGCAGCGAAATAAAAAGGGGCTTAGTATGGGCTAGGAACTCTGCACGGGCTATTGGGCGAATAATTCTTTTTTGTAGTAACAGTATACGTTTGAGGTTTGAGTCCGAATTATTGCCCCATATTGAAATACAAAAGGAAATACGAGAGTAAATGAGGGCGTGATACAATCGTTTACAAATATTGTCTGTCAAAGCAGATCTGTTCTTAGTTATACAATAAATATTATACGATATATCTTAAGCCAATTTTGAGACATGATAGTTCCAAGTTAGATTTTCATCGAAAATAACATCTAGGTATTTATACGAGGGAACCCTTACAAGCTCTATATTATTAATCATCATTTTTTTCACAGTTAGTATTCTTATTATTGTTGGAAAAAATCATATAAACCGATTTATCAGTGTTGAGCTCAAGGACATTTATTTTTAGCCATCTATATATATTATCAAGTTTTAAGTTAAGCTTTTCAATAATTGTATTTAAGTTCTATCCTGCCATCAGACCCAAGGTATCGTCAGCATAGATAATAAAGTCTTGTTCCATATCTTTTGTTAGCAGGTCATTCAAGTATAAATTGAAAAGTATTGGGGACAAGACCGATCCCTGCGGTACGCCACACTTAATCGTGGTTTCACTGAAGAGCTCCTCGTTTATTCTAGTTTTACATTAGTGATTAGAGAGGTACGATGCTATCCAGTCATTGCTGGAGCCCCTAACACCCATTAAAAATAGTTTGTGTAGTAGACGTTTGTGTTTGACAAAGTCAAAAGCTTTCTTTAGGTCTAGGAAAGCACCTATAACACCTATAACATCATAGTGGGGTGGCGGAGTGGTTAGCACTTTCGCCTCGCAGCAAGAGGAGCCGGGTTCGATCCCAGCTTGTGGCACTGGGTGAAAACTCGGAACAACTCCTTCTGCGTTGAGTTTGCAAGTTCTCTCCCCACTGGTTTAAGGGGTTTTCCCCCGAGTTCTTCGGTTTCCCCTTCCATAAAAACTTGTCGAGGTTAACGGTAATAGTTAGTGTAGGGAGCTGTTGGCTCGATCACGTGGCATGCAGGGCTTGCCACCACCCTCCTACGCATTGTAACCCGGCCACCTGAATTAATGGCTTCAAAAGTCGCTTGATGACTTAGGCCTAAGGTGGTGCCTTGGGTATTAGCCTAGCTGATTATTATTATTATTATTAGTTACCTTGATCAATATTGTTAATTACTTTTTATAGACACAGTTAATTGCTACCTCAACATTACTATTTGCTCTGAAGCCAAATTGTTTGTCATTTATTTATTTTGTACAGAAGCTATTAAGACGCGAGTAGAAAGCATTGTCAACATTTTTTGCAAGAGCAGAAAGCCAAGCTATTGGACGGTAACTATTAGGCAGGGTATTATCTCCGTGTTGTATATTGGTACTATTATAGTCTGCTTTAGGGGGTTCGGATAAAGCCCAAGTTTAAAGGATAGATTAATTAAGTACGCCAACGGAATTTTATTATGTTCAGCCGCAAGTTTTAAGATTTTAGGGGAGATATCGTCAAATCCGGGCGAGGAATCTGTACGCAGGTTGTGAATTAGCTGTTCAACTTCTTTATCAGAAACAATTGAGAGAAACAGGGAATTTGGTACGTTTTTTATATTTTTGAAAGAGTTGTCGTTATTATCTATATTTGACTCAGCAGGGGTTCGAGAATTAAAGAAGTCATTAAGAACGGCAGAATCTATATCTATATTTTTTTATGATTTTTATGATTTAATAAGTTATTTACCGTTTTCCAAACATCTTTAATATTTCCCTTATCGCCGTCCAATTTGGTGCGAAAATAGTTATTTCTGGCGTTTCTTGTAATGTTATTACAAAGGTTTCTGGAATTTTTAAATTTTTTAAGATTATTCTCCATTGGGTTCTTAGAATATATATTTTTTTGCTTGTTCTTGTCCTTAATTTGTTTTATAATTTCCGGAGTTAACCAAAGGTTTGCTTGTTTATAAGTTTTTACCTCTCCGAGGGGACTTTGTACCCTAGGAGAGGTTATACAACCAGCGTGTCAGTCTGTGTGTGTGAGTGTGTGTGGCCTGCGAACGCGTTCGCATTTTCGGGGCAAAGGGTAATCACTGCGTACGCAGTCAAACAACCGTTTTAGCAGTTTAAATGTTGGCAAAACCACCGTGTGACGGTAAGCGTTAACGGATAAATTTGCGATTGCGTTGATTTTTTTTCGTTAACGCCCACCGCCGCTACGTTTGTTATGGGTGCGTATTCTCCAACTCCTTCTTATTGACTTTTGGGGCGGACCGAGTGCTGAGTGTTATGGCAAGCTCTCAACTTCCAATGGCAGGGTATCCACCAATTATTTACGATATTCGTCTTAGTATAAATTTGCAATCGCATCGGGCGGGATTTTAACCCGAGACCTCGTGCTTGTCAGGCGGACGTTCTACCACAGAACCACCGATACTTGTTACACTTCACTGAAAATTAGACCTTCAGCTTTATCGGAAGCGTGTTTAATAGAATACGAATTTTTGGTTTAATTGAAATAGAATTGAAATTGAAATTATTGCATCGAAGAAATTCTAATTTAGCGTTTTCTCTATTGATTTCGAACCCAGGCCATTCGGCTTGGCAGTCGAGCTCTCTATCACAGAACCACCGATAGCTGCTTAGCTTCACTGAAAATAAGACACTCATCGTAAGCATAATAGGTAATAAAGTCTTGAATTTTTTTATGAATGAATTTATGAAGGCCTAATCTGGTTTTTTTACGAATGAAATTATGTTGATTTAATCTTGTTTGTTGTGTTTTTTAACTGATCGAGATTACGTTCTTTTTGGTCTAATCTTTGGTATTGTTGGTTTTTTCTGTCTTATATTTGTATTTACTATTTTTTAAGTTTATTTCCTTTTTCTCGCAAAATCGTCCAGTCTTAGAGGAACCTTTAAGAGCGTAAGTCTTGCCCAAAAGCTTATCCGGTTTCATTATAATAACGTGAAAAATCGTATTAGTGAATGGTAAGGTGTTGGGCTTCTTGATATTATATTTTCTACTGCTTGATTTCTAAGTATTTGACCTAATTTATTGCTTGACTGCGTTATAATATTTTTCTATGAATTATTTTGATTCTGAAGTCTGATTGCTTGACTGCGTTATAATATTTTTCTATGAGTTTTGTTTCTGAAGTCTGATTGATTGGGTTGTTATTGTGTATTTTTCTATTCGTTATTTTTATTTTTTGATACTCTAATATTTTAAACTGGATATAGTATAACGTAACTTCTGCGTATTTCGAATGTGCGTGACGTGGAGGGTATTTTAACGTTTTATTGGGATCAGTTTTTTTAATTTTAAATATCTCTCGTTTTATTTGTATTTTATTTCGTTTTTTCAGTCGTATATTTTTATCGAGTTGTATACATCGTGCGCTTACACTTATGTTGGTCTGGTTATTAACTGGGTCGTCATTACTTCGTAATTTATTTTAATCGTTTTCTCGGCTGATTAAGATGTTTAATTTGAAATAAAATGAGCGTTAAAGATGCGGCAAGTATTTCGTAAGCGAGAAAAATACAAATAACCTCTGTAGTTATTTCTTTCATTAAAATTGGCTTCGTATTATATTTAACTGATAAACTTGTACCGTAAATAGGGTTAAATTCAATTGTGCATTGTTTTGGTACGTCTAACTCGCTGTTGTAACTACTTAATTTATAATATTCTGAATAAATTATACTCGGTTGTTTCGTCTCAATTATTTTAATTAAATTTAAAATTTTATTCCGGGCGGGATAGAACCGGGATTACGTGTTTAGTAAACAACTCGGAATTGCGGAGATATATCTTTAAGAGTCATCTCGAAAAATTAATACCACTAGGGACAATTCTTCCGAGGAGAGGTATATTTTGGCTTGCCAACTTGTTATTTTCCTAAACGGGTAGTATTTATTGTATAGGCTTAAGAAGTGGTTTATAAAAAAGTTAAAGGCCCCGTCTATGTCCCTAAAATTATATATAGATGTCCTTCCAATCCGTTTTGCTTAGCGCTGTTAAAAAGTTTTTGATATTTCGTAGGCTGAAGTCTCTCCACATTCTCGTCGGTTTATTTACTGGGGAATCCTTGCAGGTAATTAAAAGTGCGTAGTGATCAGTAATCAACCAGTCTGTATGAACCTTTACGTCAATGTTTATATTCGCGTAACAGTGATCGATTATTGTACTCGTTATCTGTGTAACACGTGTTGGATGATTGACAAATTGTTTTAACTCTAGACTAACATGCAGGTCAGATAAGAGCTCTGTTTCGGCAGTTTTTTTCTAGCAGGTTTATATTAAAGTCACCAAAGATAATTTTTTTATCGTTTAAGTGGACCATATTTTTTTAGAATATTTTCATATTCTTTAAGAAAACGTTTAAAACTAATATCTGGTCTTAAATTATACATAAATAAGTATATCTAATTTTTATGGCATAGGATTCCATTACTTTATTATTTATTATAGATTTTTCTAACACCACAAAATTTAGATTGTGCCCGATATAAAAACCAACACCACCACCCAATCCCTTTGGCCGGCCTTTACCAGAATAATTATAATTTTCTAAAAAGTCACCAAAGTCATTATTAAACCACGTTTCACATAGGGCATACACATCTACCTCATCAGAAAGGGAATTTCCAACTAAGTTAAACAGATTTGCTGAGGCACTTCTAATATTGCTATAAACAATTCTTACCGTTAAGATGAGAAAAAAATTACTATAGTTGTATAAAAAAGATCAGAGTTGAATAATTTTAGCCGATATATAATCATATTTGTAGGTATCGTTTTCTATTTTAATTGAGTTGGTCGATAGCCATTTCATTTTTAATGGATATTTGCTCTTAGCGAAGGTTCTTAGGTGATAGCGTGCTAAAGATTGAATTGATCAATATAAATAGAGGTACCCTTTAAATTGTTACTTTTTTTTAAGAATTGACATTTTTGTATCATATGATTCCACTTTAAGTATAACGACTCGATTATTATTTGCTTTGAAGGGACCTTTACGGTAGACCTGATTTTGAGAGATCGCCATTTCTAAATTAAGATTTTTATACAGAATATCACGGACCTTCTGAACTAGTTACTCTCTATTTTCGGTATCTGAGTCTGGAATACCTTTAAAAACTATATTGTTACGTCTTAAAGTTACGTCTAGGTTGTCTAACAACATTCGATTTTGGTCGATCTTTTTCTCAGTTTCTATTCTAGTTTTATTTACTTTGTCGTCGATCTCCCCGAGTTGAAATTTGATTCCCGGAATTTCTTGCAAAATGTTCTCCATTTTATTAATTGTAGTTTCTATATTAGTTTGCCTGCTATCTAGAATCGTAATCTTTTCCCCGTTCTCTTTAGAAGTTATGACGATGCTATCAATATTCTTGGTCACCGAATCTATTTGGGATTTTAAGGACTTCCTACTTATTCTTATTTCATCCAAAATGGCTGGGGTTTGCGAGGGGGGTTCATTGTTTACTATCGGATTGTCAGTCATTAGTGAGTTATTTGATCTAGTTGACCTCGAGTTCATGATAGCTAATCTCTAAAAGGTGCTGCAGGCAGACTTTGGCGTACACAACAAAAATTACAATTAGAAAATAAAAAAACAAAGGTACCAACCTAAAAAATAAGAAGTCGAATTAGATGGTATCAAAGTGGTCTCGCCTCAGTCTGCCTGCGAAGTAAACACTTGATGAAGATTCGGTCGCATTTATAGTCCTGACTCAGGTGGTTATCAGTAATTTTTTAAACGACGTGGGTGAGAGTTCATTGGTTTCGACGATATTCGCTACACTGGATGTTGTTTTTTATTTATTATATATATTTTTTTCTCGATCTTTATTCGCACTGATAGAAGCACAGTAGTTGACGTTGACGCTTTGAGCTGCCTAGATAATATTCCGCAGCCATGAATGGTGAACCTGAACTCAATTAATGGAAGTCAATCTTGGCAGTGATGAATTTGTAGAGCTAAAAAATTAAAAGTCGAATTAGATGGTATCAAAGTGATCTCGCCTCAGTCTGCCTGCAATTAACCAATAATAATAGTCCTCTTCTCTAGCTTAACTGAAACCAAAAGCGAGTGTTTGGTACAATTACTACCAAGTTATATTTGGTCGGATAGTCTCTCGAGAGAAAATCTCAAAACAAATATTTTTATAAAGTTTGTTAGAGAAGGTCCCTAACCCTATAAATAAATTTTAATAAGAAATTTCAATGAGCTCAGTAGAATGGGTCCAAAAGCCTTTTCCCAAGCGGAAATTAAAAACAAATATAGAAAAGATCAGTCGATAAAATGGTCGAAAAGTATTTACGCTCAAGCATGATTAGAATTGAAATAGCTAGCGAAATGATGATCCTAGATATCGAGCCCTGCGTTATTCCATCGGCTGAAGGTCTCAAAGTAGCTAACCATCAGTTTCTAAAATCGCAACGTCTAGACCACGATCCATTCATTGCGGTTTGTGATTTTCTACTTACAAGGGTATTATTCGATACTTAGTATTTTAAAATTTCGCGCTATATATTGGACTTATTGAGGTTTAGGGTAATAGTTAGTTTAGGGCCACCTGAATTAATGGCATTAAAAAGTCGCTTGACGACTTAGGCCTAGGGTTGCGCCTTGGGTGTTATTGAAAGGTTAAAGGTTATTGTCAAAACCATGCAAAAGACTGTAAATTGTCAATTGACGCGTTTAGTTCAGTTGTAAAACAATTGCAGAGACCCAGCGGTAAAAGTGGGCAAATATTTTTATGCGAAGCCATCGTGAATGATAAAGCTAGTAAAAAACAATACGCACTAACCCAAATGTGATCCGAGGCGCACGACGCGACTTCTATATGAGGATAAATGTAGGTGCCATTAAACCACAAGAGTGCGTGGTAGATATGTCCCTAGCGTGTCGTTGAACGATTACATATCGCGTGGCGCGGACATTCTAATAATAAAGAAGTCTAATGATCTTTTACCCGGTTTTTACATTAGATGCGATGTTGCTCATACTTTGAAACTGATTGCCACTTTAAGCAAGAGGCGAAAAATGAGAACTCGAAAGATTTTTCTTTGCGCTATGCGTCAAACCATTGCCGACTTGGAACTCCTGGAAGCTATTTTAAATTTGGAAGGGTCATGGCTATCAGTCCGGGTGTTGAAGGTGATTTAAAACTCCGAGTTTTTCAAAACCATTCACTCCCACTAAGAATTGATGAATTCCTCGCTATACATATCAAATCACTAATTGGAAGAATGAACATAACTGGATCCATTTTGCAAACCTAGAAGGTCATCTGGTCTACGTCTAAGGAAAACAGCCATACAGAATTGTCATTTTAACGAACTGGTGCGTAATACGTGAAAATATTTATATCATATAACTCTTACGATAAACTTAAAAATCACTGTAATGCAAGATTACATCTATCTGTTATCAGTATTTTTTTTTTTTGGAAATAGTGTAAGACACAAATAGAGGATAGCGCCACCGATCAAACGCCGCCGCCGCCGATTATTTAGGTAACGCCGAAACGCCGCCGCCGATAAATTTAATTTCGGTGGCGCCGCCGCCGCCACCGAAACATTTTCATTTCGCCGCCGAATTAATTTCCATTATTGAAGTATAATAATTACGTTTTGAGATCTAAACTACATAGATTTTTCTTTTGGTAGTGCTACGATTCCTAGACTGTGGGGTGCACCGTACTAGCGTTATAAAATTAAAAATAATTAATAATTTCCAAAAGATCTGGCACCACTGCACCGCGCGCACCAAGATTTTCTGCAGCAGATAGCTGGGATAGGAGAGAGAGAAATGAAAACGGCTTTGGAGTTGCCTCGCCTCGTATTTTGTAATAAGTACAGAAACGTATCAGCTGCATTGGCTGCATTCAGCAATAACTATTCTATTACATATTAAAAATTCCTTTGATACAAAGATAAAATAATTTGTGATAATAGACTTAAATGCGCGGGGAAAAACCGGATTTGGGGGGATGAAATTTATGCGGTAGAGGGCTGGCTCGTTGGTTGTCTGTACGATAATGGCGGCGCCCAGCAAAAGTTTCTAAAAAGAGTGTATAGATAATAATACTTGTGAAATGGTAGTAAATTAGTACAGTATTGTTATAACTAGCGTAAATGTTTTAGTTTAATAGTATCATATGTGACATAGTTACTCATAAGTGTGCCTCTGTTTAACATATCTGTATTAAAAATTTAAATTAGACCTTGTTTCACAGCCACCAAAGACTATATAAGACTTCGCGTAACTTTATATAGTCTTTGACAGCCACCAAAGAAAATACAGCACTAACGTCGCGTAAAACTGGTTTTAACTTCCGTCCCCCCCCTACGCGAGAACTAGTTTTGATGACGATTAAACCGTCATCGACTGGGAAGTGACGTCAATAACGTCATATCCTTGCAACAAGGTATCATTATGAAAAAATTATTTCAGGCACACTTATGATTAAATAAGTTACATCTGATAGTATGTAACCAAAGTTACCTCTTCTTTGTTTTGGAAACAAGTGGTTCCTATTTTAATAAAATACATTATATTAAATATGTATTTTTTTAAATGTGTTTAACAATTTAAGTTCTAGCGGTCTTTTAAAAGGCTGGCGCTATTTCTGAGGGGAGGGGACCGTTTTTTCCCTCAGGCGCCGCCGCGCCGATTTTTTTCAACGCCGCCGATTATTTTCTGAAAAGCGGCGCGCCACGCCTCCGCCGAACTAATTATCGTTCTCGCCGCCGCCGTTGAAAATTGGTTCGGCGCTATGCTCTAGACACAAATTACGTACCGCAAAAGAAAAAGTTTTTCTACACCCTCCCTCCCTCCCCTAGAAAAATATGATTATAGATTGAATATTGGAAAGACTCCGAACATCTTAATAAGACAGAGATGGGAAAGAATTGCGAGCGCTCAAATTTGAAAATAACCTAGTAATGAACGAGCACTTAAAATTAGAAAGTTGGCTGATATTGTTCAGAGAGAGATAAACTGAGCAAGCTCAGGGCGAACGCAGAATAGTTTTTTTCACTGGCTGATCAATCACGGCGCGGTGAGCGAGATCGGCCGATCAACGGGCTAGTCTTTTCACTTTTGAGCGATAGTACCTCTAGCGGCGCGGCAGTTTTTCGGTTGAAAGCGAATAGCGGGGCGTCGAGAAATATCTTCCCGATTGACGGAATTAAATGTCCAATTTTGAAAACTAGTAGATGGCGAATCTTGATCACGTTGAGCAATGGCGTGGTTTTTTTCCTCGAATATCGTTCACCGGGAGGCGAACCTTCATTGAAAATATTTGTTTTTCTCATCGATTTGTCTATTATTTTTTTAATAAGTTGCCGTTCGAATAATTGTTTACACAACGATTTGTCTATTCTAAAATTGGATATATCTAGGCGGTAATAGAAACATTACTGTTATACTTTAAATATTAAAAACTTTATAATTATTAAGCCTTGTTCACACTGTACAATTAATTGGGCCACTTAATTGTATCCAACTATTTGTAAGCCTGAAAATTGTTTAGTGTGAACAGAACAAGTTGGCAAGCCAAAATATACCTCTCCTCGGAAGAATTGTCCCTAGTGGTATTAATTTCTCGAGATAACCCTTAAAGATATATCTCCGCAATTTAGAGTTATTTGTTAAAAATATTAACCCATTTCTATCCCGCCCGGTATAAAATTTTAATTATAATTAAAATAATTGAGACGAAACGACCAATTTTAATTTATTCAGAATATCATAAGTTAAGTAGTTACAACAGTAAGTTAGACGTACTATAACAATGCACAATTGAATTAAACCCTTTTACAGAACAAGTTTATCAGTTAAATATAATACGAAGCAAATTTTAATGAAATATCTACAGAGGCTTTTTGGAATTACTCGCTTACGAAATACTTGCCGCATCTTTAACGCTCATTTTATTTCAACACTCGCCCTTGATGAAGATACCGTAGATATCTGGTAGTGGACGACTCGTTCACTTCCTGTTGACGTTGTGACGCATACCACATGAAAAAGACCAATGCCGTCCAATTTCCAATATCATATAATGACTCGCACACCCAAGAAATCATTGACTGCGTTAGAAATCGTAGATATCCAAATATCCACACCAAATGTATTTACAAGAAGCAAAAACCTTACCATCAACAAAGCACAGAGAGCCACTTGACTAACCGCCAGCTTTTAAAGCAATTAACGTTAAATTATCTCCTTTGAATTAACAGAACTATATATAGGTCGTTAAGAAAGTGGACCACCCACAGGGTCTACCCTTTAACCCTCTAATCTCGGCTGACTGCGCTAAAACAAGATTTAACCTTTAAAAAATACCAGATTAGGCCTTCATAAATTCATTAATAAAAAAAGACTTTATTACCTATTATGCTTACGATGCCTGTCTTAATTTCAGTGAATCTAAGCAGCTATCGGTGGTTCTGTGGTAGAGCGCTCGACTGCCAAGCCGAATGGTCTGGGTTCGAAACCTGGGTGGCGCATTTGTTTTTAATCAATAGAGAAACGCTAAATTAGAATTTCTTCGATGCAATAATTTCAATTTCAATTCTATTTCAATTAAACCAAAATTTCGTACTCTATTAAATACGCTTCCGATAAAGCTGAAGGTCTAATTTTCAATAAGGCGTAACAAGTGTCGGTGGTTCTGTGGTAGAACGTCCGCCTGTCAATCAGGAGGTCTCGGGTTCAAATCCCGCCCGATGCGATCGCAAATTGATACTAAGACGAATACCGTGTACAACTGGTGGAAACCCTGCCATTGGACGTTGAGAGGTAGCATTACACTCAGCACTCGGTCCGTCCCAAAGTTATTGAGAAGAAGTTGGAGAGAAAACGCCCATATAAACACAACAGACTCAACATGTACATCCATCAGAACACAAACACAACAAATTCAACACTCACAACCTACGCATAAACATTACAAAAACCGTAATACACCAAACCGTCACGACGGTGAGCGAAAAAACACCATCCAAACCAAACCGCAAATGCATCCGTTAACGCTCACCGTCACACGGTGGTTTTGCCAACCCTTTGAGAAACTGCGTACGCAGTGATTACACTTTGCACCGAAAATGCGAACGCGTTCGCAGTCCTGACAGACAGACACACCCACAGACCCACCCACAGACAGACACGGTCGTTGTATAACCCCTCCTAGGGGACTTTGTCCCCTCGGAGAGGTAAAAAGTGGGAACAATTGTTTCAATTTTCCTGTTCATAGTATACAATTTACAATTAGTTTGATACAATTAAGTGGGCCAATTAATTGTATATTGCGAACTGGGCTTAGAATACAGTGGCATATTTATTGGTTCTTTTTGCTATTGTTGTCGTCCCCCCCCATTCATTCCGGTAACGTTACAATGGTTAACTTGTTCTTTATCATTGTTCGGAATGAATCAGAACCAAGCTTTAACAATGCAAAATATACGATAAAAACTTTCTGGAAACCAAAATGTAATGTACACAAAAATAAAGTAGGCCATGGACATGATTTTAAAGTGCTTAATAACGCTATTACGGGCTATCAAATGCCACCTAAGGAAGCCTTGAACTCCCAAAGGGAGGCTAATTTTTCCGCTAGGAGGCGCAGCTGAAAAATTGTGGTTCTCGGTTAATCACTGTTAAAATACGCGAAAAAGTAGATAAGTCCATAATTAAAAGGGATAATATAGCTAAATCCTAAACAAATTTGAAGAAATTTAAAAACTTACTAATAACTCGTACCGATAGGTCTTCGAGCAACGCGAAACTCGGATCAAATAGATCTTCGAGTAATAAACTAAATTTTTTTCTTAATTTAGTTTATTACTCGAAGATCTATTTGATCCGAGTTTCGCGTTGCTCGAAGACCTATCGGTACGAGTTATTAGTAAGTTTTTAAATTTCTTCAAATTTGTTTAGGATTTAGCTATATTATCCCTTTTAATTATGGACTTATCTACTTTTTCGCGTATTTTATCATCCTTCTCACAGTCCATAGGTGGTTTCTTCTAACCTAATCACTGTTAATTTTTATTCAAAATATTCAAACATTACTTAAATGATAGCGTTTTTTTTAATTTCGTTGATTTTTCGGCGTTTGGATACACTGTACCCTTTTCAGGGGCGGACTGACCCGGTAGGCAGGTGGGCGCTAAACCACGGGGCCGCGACCACAATTACCTTTTTGGTTCGACATGGGGCCGCTTGAAAAGCAATTTGGGGGCCGCAAGTCTACAGTGCCCACCTCACAAAAAAGGCGCCAGTCCACCCCTGACCCTGCTTGTAATGCTTTTTACCAGTGGCCGGGTTATTTAATAATAATTAGCTAGGCTACTACCCGAGGCGCCACCACAGTCCCAAGTCAGCTAGCGACTTTTAATGCCTTATTTACAGGACTGGTGGCCGTGTAAAATTGTGTAGGAGTGTCGTTGCCAACCCTTCATGTCACGTGAACTTATCAACCATACATTTTATTTATAAAATCAATTTTAATTTAAAGTTTTACGAGGGTTTAGTTCCAGGTTACTCAATATCTACGGGAGGGGCTGGAACTAATCGTCATTTTAGTATCGTATTATACAATATTGCGAAAACGTGGTACACACCGATGAAGTCGAAAAGCATTATGATTTGTTACCACTTCTGTCGGTTAAGTTGTGTGCCAATTTTTTTATGAAACAGTGGAATATAATTAAATACAACCGGTACTATAATTTAGTCTTAATTATATTTACAGTAGTTTATAAATCATAATTAATGAGTTTAATAACCTGTTATATGTTTAAAAAAATGCTTGTACCATTTCTTTAGCAAGTAGCGCTCCGAGATGTAATGATTTGTTTTATCGAACTTAATAATATCCTATTGGTAGAAATAATCCAATAAAAAGGCAT
This sequence comes from Leiobunum rupestre, assembly GCF_980474605.1. Classification (NCBI taxonomy): domain Eukaryota; kingdom Metazoa; phylum Arthropoda; class Arachnida; order Opiliones; family Sclerosomatidae; genus Leiobunum; species Leiobunum rupestre. Next base: position 76,299,591 of record NC_143384.1, on the reverse strand, counting down.
CAATGGCGATTTCATCCATGGGTTTAACTATTTGAATGAAAATAGACCTTCATATTATCTACCAATTCAGATAAAAGAAAGCGTAATTGGAACATTTAATTTTATACGTTTCACCTTTGACCCCTATTTATCTGTAAGACGTTCAAACCATATAAATAAACCATCGCGTATGATCAGAATTCAATTATCAAGTTTACCTAATTAGGAGGTCTATCTGAAAAAGATTAAAAAAAAACAATTGTTCGTTGGGTAAATTATCAAATAAATAGAGTAGACATTATTTCAGATAAAAACAATATAACTTTTATCTCATTCGTTTTCGTAATATTCTTCATTTTCGCAAATGAACATTGCATTGGTTAATCTAATTTTCTTATCCGATTATCCGTTACGCGGTAGGCTACATAGTTTGGTACAATTCACAGTTGACTTGTAAACTCAGTTCCCGGACTGACGGATTTTCAAACGGAAGCGTGGCAGGCACCTCTAAACTGCGAAGTGACGTATATGGAGACATAATAAAGTGTCGTTTGGATCATCTGAAGACGGAAGTACAAAGTGGCCAAATGCTTTTACTGCGCGGAGTATAAGCAAAAGCAGAATTATATATTTCTTAAGAGAAAAGTATACATCACTCTTTATTGTGACGATAGACTAATTAAACTGCTTCGTACACGCGAGCAGTTTCAGTGATACAGGGTGCCCACTAAAAAACGATCCAGGGCAAATAACTCAAATTCGGTTTTAGCTAGGATTTTGAATTTTTCAGGTCACATAGCAAGCGTAGGAGGCATTGGACGATGAGAAACATTGGGTTTAGAGATTTTGTTCCAATTAGAAAAGTGTGCGCTACCACATTCTACGTCTACTACGCTTTGATCCGATGTAATTTGACCAATAAGAAGCCGAGAAAACGAAGAAATAAACCTGGGTGTTCAACAAGCTAACAATAACAAACATTCCAACCAACCTGTTTTCGGCGTTCAATTTTTAAGCTCCCAATTAATGAAATTAAGTCAATTCAAATTTATTTAGACATAAAATTTGATGAGGGAAATCTTTCACTACTCTACTCTGTCCGGCCCTCAATCGGTTAGAGTGTGCAACAACTGGTGGCTTTACCAGGGAGTCGGGGTCCGGCTCTTGTAACCCCTAAGGGCGATGGCGCACTGGGAGATGTTAGCTCTGATCAAATGGTTCTATCTGCACCTCCGACTTCGGTCGGGTTTGAGCTGGATACTGAGCTTCGGCTCAGGCTAACGGAGAGGTCCGTGCAAACTGGCCTCCTTGGCGGATTGGGTAGCCTGCTGTGGGGCGATGGGCCTCCGTATGAGGGCACGGCGGTCCTGTTTCCCGGCCTTTTGGAGTCACACCGGGATCTCCAAAATTCCCCTTATTGAATTTCGCTTTAAATATTGGGCATTTTACTAATTTCAAATTGTTATCAGCAATTAGTTCTCGTGTTTCACCAGCGTTACTCGTGGAAGCGCGATTAAAATCGTTGGCTTCAGCCATCACCGACTGTCGTGAAATGATGAAGCTTACTAATAGAGCGTTCTATAAAACCGGTGTGGTGTGCTTTCCCCCTTTTGAGCACAAAGGTGGTGTAGGTTTGGCCGGTTTTTCGTGTGAGATAAAAATATTTATCTGGCAAACCCGTAACAAATGGAGAGCAGTCAATTTTTAGGAGTAGCGTAGTTGCTAGCCTAGGCTTAACTAATTTCCGGCTTTCCGCGCCGTTTTTCGTATTTTAAATGATTTTTGTAATAAATGTATGATGGCAAATAAGCAAAATACTAGTTCCAAATCCACGGGTTTAAAAAGAAACTTAGATCATGAAAATATTCTTAACCCCAAACATACTTCAACACCTAGGGGCCCTCCTACAACTCCTAAAAGGTACGTTTCTAAAATTTCATATAAAGACAGGACATAAGCCGAATTCTCTTAAACCAAAGAATAACAAGTGTTGTTAGTCCTGCTGAACTAGCTATATAGTCTGTATGAAAAGTTTGGCTGGTTTTGGGCCGATTTTATAGAACGCTCTATTACAAAACCGTTTGCATAAATAATACATAAATATAATAAAATGACCAAAGGTCTACTATTTTTTTCTAGGCTTAATAATTATAAAGTGTGGAATATTTATAGTATAGCAGTAATGTTTCTATTACCGCCTAGATATTTCAAATTTTAGAATAGACAAATCGTTGTGTAAACAATTATTCGAACGGCAACTTATTAAAAAAATAATAGACAAATCGATGAGAAAACCAAATTTTTTCAATGAAGGTTTGCCTCCCGGTGAACGATATTCGAGGGAAAAAGCACGCCATTGCTCAAAATGATCAAGACTCGCCCTCTTCTAGTTTTCAAAATTGAACATCCAATTCCGTCAATCGGGAAAAACTGCCGCGCTGCTAAATAGACTATCGCTCAAAGTGAAAAGACTAGCCCGTCGATCGGCCGATCTCGCTCACCGCGCCGTGATTGATCAGCCAGTGAAAAAATATTCTGCGATCGCCCTGAGCTTGCTCAGTTGAAGATAGATAAAATAAGATCGCCTCTCGTTAACACTCGCTCACTTGAACAATCAAGGTAAAAATTATGAGCGTTCATGTTGGACAGCTGCTCACAAATTTTGTAATATTTGTAATAAGGGAACAAATACCAGAGTCCCCACAATTACATTATTGACATAAGTCTTCAAATAATTAAATTTCTTCAACAATTAGTCTTATTCCTTGTTTTACCTATATTAACTAATAGTATTTTTATACATAAAAGAACTAAATTGCGAGTGTAAAAGAAACTAATGGATACTTTAGCTACTAGTAGTAAAAATATGATATGTTAAGTACATTTGAAGAGATCACTCGCCCCTTTTAACATTTAGTCAAACCTTTAGTAAAACGCTCTGTGCGCTATCGTCACTTATCAAGCCGTGCCATAAATGATTGGAATGCAATACAGTCGGACATTCTACAATCGTCTTCCAAAATTGCTTTCCGAAAGACCATCACAATGTGGCTCTCCAACCCAGATTCACATATTATTTCAAAAAGCGTCGCACCCCCCCTTAATCCACAAAGTTTTAGTTTATTGTTATTATTCTTCATATTCAATTTTAATTAAGCGCAATTTTTCAGTCTTCCAAATGACAAATAAAATATTTCTGGGTTTTAGATATTATAGGGTTTTTGTTATAATATGACCATTTATTAAAACTCGAAAATTAATTTTCTCTTCATTCAAACATAGTTGTCAATTATAAAATGTGACTTTAATACTAAAGATTTTTTATGGATCACCCAACAACAAACTATCACTTACTTACGTTCTTTATGAACGACCCCCGAAACGAACTTTCCGTAGCGTACCAATGAGAAATTTTAGAGAAAATTAATGCCTCTAAACCGTTATTTCATGGCTTCAAAAACTTTTATTTTCTCGGCGTTATTGATTAAATTATAAATCGTGAAAAGACGGGCCTATGAAGAGAAACATCCTGATTTTAAATCCGTTTACAGAATTAAAATACGACAAGGGGTCGAGGTCAAGTGGGGTGCATTCACCGTATCGCGGCGATCACCCCTCTTATTTCGACCAAGAGAGAAAAAACGAGACGCGCTCAGGATCGTACTACGTCACAAGTTCTCGAGTCCTCTGCGGATCTAATTAAATGGTAGGGCTCATATGATATTTACGTTTGTCTGTCAAACGCCTTATTTTTGTGAAACCTGTTTATAAATCCGGCAAGCATTTTTTCGAACCTTGATATAAAGGTAAAGATGGAGTTAAATATAAAAATATATAGTCATATATTTGATTACATGTTAATTATAATTCTTTTAGAAATAATAATTTATTTCAATTTTTAATTTGAACTTTTTTATTTTCAAATAGATGAAAGTGTAAGTCACTTTAATACTTGTAACAATTGTTAAGATGAGATCCTTGCCACCTCTAAATAATCTTACTATTTAATAGTTTACATTGCACTTATGTTTTAAATTGGAACATTTTCTTGTCCGCCCTGCGTAGAGCATTATTCTCTTCATTCGTATTAGAGTTCTCATTTTTACATAAGCCGAAATAATATATCTAGGATATTTTAAAAATATTTGGCAAATAATGTCACAGACATTTTTAGCTGTACCTTCTTCGGTAGAAATTGAGTTGCAACGCAGCCATGATAGTTTAAAAACAAATTTTCAAATTCTTTAACGTCATTTAGAAAATCATTAGATGGAACAACCATTCCGCTATACCTTAATTGACTCACCCAACTTTGCATTTCTTTGCTATTGATAATTGATTTTTTTATTCATATATTAAACTAATGTCAGGATATTGTTCCCGAAACTTTTTGGCTACCCAACCAGCCAAATATTTCGTTCCACCCTCTTCCTCTTTAGTTAAGACTATTTTTTTGGTCGTGTTCTCTTTTCCAGAGTGTTTTATTGGTGGGTAAGAAACACTGTTTTTCTGGGAACTATAACATTGCTTCGATTTATGTCATTTTCAAATGAACAATTAGACTTATTCATAGAAGATTTAGTGGGGAAAATAATTTTATCATTTAAAGTAGGGCAGGTATCAGACTTATTTATGCTAAGAATATCATCAGTTACAAAACCTAGGTCTAGATCTTCATATGTAATGCCTGATTGATTAAATTAGTGACCAAATATTCATCTCTTGCTTGTGCAATTGTTTTCGCATTATATTCCTGGATTTTTCCCTAAAATAAAAATCCTAAGGCGGTACATAGCATTTAATGGGGCAGGGTGGTCGTCTACCCTATGTGTAAGTATGAATTTGATAGCTGTTTAATGATTTAGTCGAAGTTAATATACCTTTCTGAAATGACTGCAAACAACCATGTTGGGGAATTTCATAATGTTTTTGGTTTCTTCTTACATTACAGTCATATCATTAAGAATTTCATTTTGTTCAACAAAATTTACTCCGAATGCGCTTTTGTTAGGGTTACTACCATATTTTGTGTAACTATTCATGGCAATGTCGAGTTTTCCTGGAGTGTGAGCCTGACCAGGGTTATGAAAATCTTTCGGTGGGATACATTGGCTTCTCCTCGGCGGGTGAAACGCTTTGCTTTAGTGAATAGCGTTATCCATCGCTCGAACGCCGACCTGATATATATATATATACAGGGTGTCTCAATTTGCTCGATCAGGCCATTTTTCTCAAAATGTATTTATGCGAGCGTTCTGAAATTTTCAGGGTTTATTTTTTAGTTATGGAAGGCTTTGGTTACTAAATTTCAGAAAAATCGAACGATTTTGTGCCGTTTTGGAAAATTTATTTTTTCACCGCCTTTAACGTAAACAATCGTACATAATCACACCACACATGTACATTTATTTTAGGTAACTTATGCTTTCAGCTATGTAGTTAATAATCAGATCTGCAAAAAGTTATTGTTAAAGAAAATTATTACGTTCAACACCTAATTAGACAAAGTAGACAAAGACCGCGTCTTCCATTTCGACGTGGTTAGGACTACGTATACCAAACACCTGTGACGAGCGTTGAAGATTTACGACAAAGAATCATCGAAGCATGTCGCTGGGTGACTCCAGAAATGGTTCGGGGAGAATTTCGCAATATGCAACATCGTGCATATTTGTGTATTGCATCAGAGTTTGGTATTTTTGAAAACATTTTATAGAAGTCATTATAAAACATTTGTCACTTGGGCTAATTATTATTTGTTTATTTTTTGAAATCTTATAACTGAAATGCATGTTACCTACAATTCGTTAAAGGCTAGTGCCTGCTAGTAGAACTTGTTTTTCCCCCGACCTCCAAACTCAGTGAAAAATAGGTCTTTTTCAACCAAACCCAAATTATTTTTACACTTTCGACTATGCCCTACAACTTTTCTATTGAAACATTTTGCGTGACACCTACCGGTGAAAAACAATTTTCCAAAACGGCACAATATCGTTCAATTTTTCTGAACTTTAGTAACCAAAGCCTTCCATACCTAATAAATAAACCCTGAAAATTTCAGAACCCTAGCATAAATACATTTTGAGAAAAATGGCCTGATCGAGCTAATTGAGACACCCTGTATATTCCTTTCTCGCGCTTCTCGTATGCATTCGGTATAGTGATTCTGTTTATACCTATTGTTTGTATTACTGTGTCTTGACCTGATTTTTAATCTTTTCTCGGGCAATAAAAATAACTTAAGAACATCGAACCATTTATTAGTTCTCCCGATAAACTCAGCTGTTGCTTTGGGCTCTTGAGCTTGTAAATTATAACTAATTTAATCTTTTCACTGCCGTAGCAACCGTATGCGATAATACTTCGGCAGCTAATCTTACATTCTACCTCGCTGTCTGAACACATTCTAGATGTAGTTTTGTAAGTTTATGAATTTTTTTTACTCATTATTGTTGCTTTGTAAAAGTAACTGAACTGGCTCCTTTGATATTTTGACTTTATTATTTACTAATCCGTAGTCTAAAAACCAGAGACGTATAAGTTTAAGCTAATCGGGGACATCGGCGAAACAAAAAAGATCGTCATTAGGACGGGCTGGATTAGAAAAATGGATTCTGTGTATGAATATCCCGAGTGAACGCCAGAACCCCATATTGCTCGCGCCCGTGTCGCTAACACACGCGTGAACTTTAAAAGCAGCTTTATCTAATTCTAGAAGGCGTCAAAAATTACAGGGATTTTCTGTACGCGGGGATTCGGGCGGGGAATCTTGAATTTGTGACGTCAAAAGCTCGAGGCGTGCCTCTTTTTCTCGACTTCCACCCCTTTGTTTTCCTTATCTGGTCACATTTTTTTGCCTCGACTTCCACCCCTTTGCTTCTCTTATCTAATTTTGAATCTATTTTTTATTTAAATGTCGCGTGGTCTTGCCATATTTTGTTTTAAAACATCGCCCGGTTTGTTTTCCTCTCTTGAGTTCCTTGCACCTCTCCTGACCTTTTAACTTTTTTGCCTAAGTGAGAAATTCGTAGAGGGGGAGTTTGTGTGAAAGAAAGGGACTTTGTAGAAGGGGAGGTTTAGTTGGGATTTTTAAGTAGATCAGGGCTTTTTGCTACGCGTGTTACGTGTGTTACGTTTTGCTACGCGTGTTGCGTTTTTGCTACAGCGTTTACCTTTCTTACGTACCAATCAGATCTGATTCATTAAAACTAAGACCCCGGGTAAAGCCGGGTATTAAAGCTAGCTTTAAATAAATCTGTAATGATAATGGTGCATAATATATAGATTGTGGTGCGTAATGCGTGCGTCTGATTGGTTAACTGGGTATTGTGAAAGATGAATGGGGGGCGTGAGCTATGATAAAGGTTGCCCCCCCCCCCCTTTAAAGTGTTTTTTTTTCCGAACCCTAAGGGCTATTGGGTAATGGGTGCCTTTTTATCAAGTTAGTTTGTAGAATCAACGAAGGGGGGGACTAAACTAGCCTAAAATGTCCTCAATTATAACTAGTTAAGCCTTAATTTGTTAACTCTTATTATTTTAAGTTTTCATGAAATAATAAATGTAAATTAGAGTTTCGGGTTCCCCTTCTTATCATAACGACCATTTTTTACTCGTCAATGTTTATATATGTTGTATAGACATTAAAGCATGGACATTTAGACCAAAGTTTGTAATCCAGAGGACCTTTAGTATTTTTTCGGTTGTATGACAGTAAGGGGGAAGCATTTACTATCCTCCTGAGAATGTCCCTGGTTCAAATTTGCAATGTGCCAAATACTAGATTATTGTAAAGAAGAAGGTGCATATGAAACATTTACCTAAAATTAAGAGTAGAGGACAAACATAGTATCATACTAAATTATTTTCCTCCGTTTCCTAGTTCAGTTTCATTTTCAATTTTATTCAGAGTAAGGCCTTACTAATCAAAGTAGAGGAAACCTTTAAGCAATTTAAAACAAAAAACGGTCCAAACAAAATGTTATCAGAGCTGTTTCAAATGATGACCACAACAAGAACACCGTACATTTCAGTTAAAGCAACACTTGCAAAATAAATTTCGACTTTAACTTATAAAGGAACCTTCCCTTCCCAAAAAAGAAGTTAAAATACGAATTTGAAAGATTTAATTCAGAATTCGTTTAAACTGAAATACGCAATTAATCCTGGGCCTTCTTCCGGAAGAAAGACATTTCTGTTTCACCACACCATCAACGGATTAAGGTAAACAAAAACATCAAAACAATTGTAATATATGAAGGTAAACACTTGAAATAAAAACAATAATGATCGAGCACAGATTCGGAAAATCGAGCTATACTTTTTGTACTCAATAAAGTAAAAATAATAATAAAATAATAAATAATAAGTTGGTTTATTGGCAATTAATGGCGACTACATTGTAAGTATACAGGTTGTCTAAAAATGATATAGGGCTTATATTTAAAAATATATTTTGCTAGTAATTTCATATTTTCATATCGCATAACACGCGCAGGGGGTTATACGCTGATACAAAACTCAATGACCTTAAATCATGACCTCAAGGTCATTCAAAATCTATCTAATAAGAAAGGTGTGCGTCATCACATTGTATGTACAAATGGCTCTGAACCGATCTAAATTAACCAATTCAAAGCCAAGAAAGTAAGCACCAAAAAGAAGGTCATACTTAAAAATGTTCAAGAGATCATGCGTAGGTGTTTATAAATTCCGTTTTTCATCTTTTCTCAAGATAAAAATTTTACAATAAAGTTAAACAGCTGTCCAAAAGTTGTGGTTAATTGTCTCGTGTTTTACTGCTGCTCATTTGAATGCATTTATTCATTTTTGTTTTCACGAATATGCAAGTCTTGAAAAAACGATCAGTTGTTATATTATTTAACCATATGTGACTAAAAATCAATAAATCGCATAGCTAGCGCTAATTTAAGTGACGGTTTAAACTGTATTAAAAAGTATCCGTAAAATAAGCGAAAGTTTTCGATTCATTAAAGAAAAATGGAGATAGATTCATTATATAAAATATATATACGGATTTCCTGAAAATTTTGAAGTCAATGAACTTTGTTTACGACAGTATTTTATCGGAAAACGCTCTTCAAAATTATTGAGTCTATTACTTTCGAGTTAAAGCGTTATAGAAAAATCACATTGGATCATTTGAGAAGTGATAAGAGACAACACACCGCAAATTAAAACGCTTTTCAGCATTATGTGGTTTTAATTGGTCCAAAGCAGGCTTGGAAATAAGGTTTATTTCTAAAGTGGTCTATTTGGCCAGTGACTCCCAACTCTTGAATTATTTAAGTGGTCACGTAGACCAGTTTGTAAATAATACGGTAGATAATTTTGAATTAATAAACTGGACACTGGACCAGTGAACCCCTAGCACTGGTCCGAGCAATTAATAAACTGGTCTTTGACGCAGTGACCACCGCTTATTTCCAAGCCTGGTCCAAAGTACCGATAAACATATCATAGTAATTGCAGTACAAAATATCCAAGTGACAACTTTGAAAAATTCAAGTCAATTAGACGACAACCGTTTGTCCTCCAATTAGCTGAACTACTACAAAATCAGTCGGTTGATAAAAATTACAATATTTGCTTTCCATATTTCTTATTGTTTTTGATTAATCGAAAAATGGCAAGATTAATTAAAAACTAAGTGTCGTTTCTAAACGTTGCTCATATGAAATCATTTAAGAGTGAAAATAATTGAGCAGATCTAAATACCGAAGCCACTTCTATCTCCAGCCCCATATTGCAGTTCGATATTCACAAAAGAAATAATTAAATTAACTGTGTTAATCTGTAGCACATTTTTGAAAAATGTAAATAAAATTTATCGATCATACAGATCGCTTCTCCTTTCTTTACTCCTCCATGAGACTTTTACAGTCTATGACGCTTAAGCTTTCGAATTATAATTAAAAGATCGTAGAATTATTAGCTGACGAAGACTCTTTAATAGTGCACTAAGCCTAGGCAGTTAAGGGAACGAAAACTTATTTGGCTCAGTGATTCAAGTTTTTCTTGGATTCCCGCCCTCTAATTATTGGCTTAACTTTACTATATAATTGTTTTTAAAAAAAGCTGTCGAATATAATTTTATTATTGCTTTTTGAATTTTACATGAAGAACTATAGTACAGCAAACTAAGTTGTTTTGGGAATTTTGGTGCATTTCTGAAAAAAAAAACTGTTAGGCAAAAATATTTTTACGGGTCTATCGACATCTATTTAAATGAATGGGGTTAAAATCTGAAAGATAACATCATGTTGCCACTATTTACCCGCTAACTTATGGCTGGTCACTTGCGTGACCTTCTTAAACTTCTATACATAACGTAACCTATTTAAGGACGATAGGATTGGACAACGTTTGAAATCAGTTAATCAACAAGAATTTTACAACAAATTCGGAATGGAATGTGTTGTGCGAATAGCAAATGTTGGCCAATATTTCAAGGAACCGTCTTTTTTGAGCGAGATTTGAGTGTTCAAATTTGATTTCATCATATGATATTAAGATATTTTGGCATGTCAAACCTCCAATTTTTCACAAGTCGTTTGGTGTAAATTTTGATGGACCAAAAGGCTGTGTAAGTCATTCAAATAGAAGATATGTTTAGTGTAAGTTATTTAATGCCATACATTTTGTATTTTTGGTCAGAATCGTCTTAGCATCGAATGAAGAGAAATGAATTTCAGTAGTTATGGAAAGAATGCTTATTAAAAGGGCGTTCCTAGATCAAACATTAGTCTGCACCAAGTAGAATCTGCTTCGGAAGCTTTTATCTTATTTGCCAAAATAAGATGAACCCTCTTTTACTCCCAAAGTTTAACTCTACAACTACTGTATCGAACGTCCTAGCTAATCTACTATTTAGTAACACAATTAATTTACAATAGATGATATCGATCACTGGTTCTCACATTGAATTTTATTACGAGATCAACTTACCAGAAGATCTCCAATCTTTTTAGTAAACTGAGACAACTCCTTAACGACTTCCTACAAGGAAAAGGAACGATAAAATATTATTTAAAAGCACAAAAGCTTTTATTTCGAGGGAATCAGAACAAGTAAATTACTAAACGTGTTTGAACCAGGATTGTTTCAATATAAATGGTCGAAAATTGAATCATTTAGTAATTTAGGCTCACGAAGCTAGGCCATTTTCAGTTACTCTTGTACCAATATAAACAAAAATTGAGGCAATTTAGTCAGTTGGGACACAGTTTAAACTATTTCAGTATAGCTTAAATTTGGGAAAATTTATTATTTAAATTTGATGGGAATCAGGAATGCTTTAATTTGGTGTAATGCCTTCGTATTTATTTTAATTTTAAATTTGGTTTGAAGTTTGTAAGACTTCGTCATATGAAAGAGGTATCGTTTATTTCACTTATCAAAAACTTGGACCAAAACATATTGCAAAATAATACCCAGTTTTTGCTTAGTGATGAAAACTTGAAATTTGTAAGCATATTTTCTAACCGTATTATGAGTTCCTTCTCAACATTACAATTTAACTTAAGTTATAGATAAAGTTTATTCTTACAGTAATGTTTCCCAATACACAGAGATGCGCTTTCATTCCCTAAAAAAAATATCAATAAATAGTGTATCATCGCTCATCAGAAATACTCCAAAAAAAATATTAATTATAGGCTGGATGACAGGCTGCTCTTATAAAGCAAATAAAAAACATAAAATATCCAATCGTTTAGGACGATGCTGTTTTATCCATAAATACTTGTTGAAGTTATCGGTAAAAGTTAGTGAAGAAGCTGTTAGTTCGTGTGGCATTAAGGGTTTGCAACCACCGACCTTAGCATTGTAGTCCCACTACCTGATTTTTATACATAAAAATTCGCTAGTTGACTTGGGCCTAAGGTGCTGCCATAGGTATTAGACAAGCTGATTATTATTATCCTTAAAGAAATCAAAGTAAAAATGGTGCTGAAAAAAAGCGTCGTTTCTTACGTCATTGTCTAGAGGCATTGGACAAGCTTTATGTTTCATGAGTACAGCTTCCAATTTATCCGCCGTTTCTTGCTGAAATAATGGAAAACATGATTTCAAACTTCGGTATTTCTAATGTGTTTCCAAATTATTTATTTAATCCCAATATTGACGTGGGTGCCCCTAATACAGCTGAAGACTGGATCGCATCTATCATCTTCACGCCCCCTACCTTAAAGCAAGTTCCAGGCCGTTCGAGGGCCCTAATACAGCTGAAACCTAGATCACATATATACTTTTCTCACCCTCTACCTTCTAGCAAAATCCAGGCCGTTAGAGGGTGCTTATACAGCTGGAGCCTAGATTGCATTTTTCCTCTACTTGCCCGCCCCCCTACCTTATAGCAAGTTCCAGGCCGTTAGAGGGTCCTTATATAGCTGATGCATTGATCGTGTCTATCCTCTTCTCGGCCCCCTTTCTTATAGCAAGTTTCAGGCTGGTATGTTTCAATTTTAGTATAACCTTTTGACTCTATTCTAGCTTTGTATCGCCTTCCACCTACAATATGGCAAGATACTGACCCTTTGGCTTCAGGAGTTTGCTATACTTTTGTCTTGGACTATCCTCCTACCATAAGGCAAGATATCCTATTTTTAACGATTCTTCAATTTCCAACAATTTAAGCTGACTTAATTTCATTTTGCAACGAAGGTATCTTACGTGTTATCAAAGTTGTGAATAGTTCAAACTTAATTAGTAAACTAATTTACTTACATCTATAGCTTTCCTAATGTTCACCATGCATTCTTTGAATGTTCCGATATGATCTAAAATATATTCAATCAATTTGGCGTATTTACTTTTTTGCATGTAATCAATTTGTGTTGTTAAAACTATCTCAAGTTAAAATAATCAATTGTTGTTCAATAAACTAATGAGAACCTGTACCTTTCTCATTACGTGCCCGAAAATACTTTTCAGTTTAACTCTATGTTTTTAAGTAAGGTACCATTTACGTGTTATTGCTTAATTCTTGCACAAACCGTCATGGGCATGAACTTTTTTAAGTAGTCTCAGAATTACATATCATACTCTTTTTAAGGACAAGTTTGTGCCCTTTTATAAGCTCATCTAATCACTTGGTTTAGCTAAACGTTAACATAAAATTTTAATAAACTCTCTTACCGTCACTTTTTAAAAGAATGCTGAGGCAGCTGTTCTTTCGGTCTCATTGGAATTAAAGTCCTCACGCATTAGCTCATTTATTTTTCATATTCAATTAAACAAGCCTAACTTATTTTGAGCGTTTTTATTTTTAAAGCTCATGTTGAAAGATTTTACCCGTTGATTCTACTTTCTACTGAGCTGTTTATTTGAATAATTAACTGATAAATCCATTGAGTTCTCAAAGAATTGATCAAAACAATATTTTTATTCTCTCAATTAAAAGCGCAGAACTCGGGGGGGGTTAGGATTTTTGATAGGAGAGCCCGCTTGAACTTTCAGGGTTTTCAAACTATTTCTGAAATTATTTCGCTTTAATAAGGGGTTTCATTTGCGGGTCTGGAATGGCCAAATGGAAATGTCGTTAATTGGCTCTATTGTCTGGAGAAAATCGAGACTAAGATGTATATTTTCTACGATTTCAAATACCAGTAGACAAGTCTCCAGGACCACAAATTTCAGATTTTTCAATTCCAAATTTAATTTAATTTTATTTTATTTTCTGGTTCCGTGGCTAGGTTTATAGCTAAGCATTGTTTTCTACTTCACTGTCAGCCTCGAATTCTTATCCCAGTGTAATAAACACAATTATATTTAACGTTAGAGTCAATGAGCTAGCTTAAGGGACCTGCAGTGGAAATCGTTGGTTTGTTCTTGAAGTTTCCGTCAATAACTCCACTTTGGCAACAAGCTAGACCACATCGGGTTACCAACAAGGAAAGAACTTTCTTAAGAAATATCTGATTCACTGGTGCTATACTATTGAAAATTATAAGGGAGACGACTTTAAAAATTATCGTTTTTTTTATATGAGAATTCAGAACAAATGAAGAATTAACAAAACCCCCAATTTTCAAAGAACCTTCTATTAGTTTAAAAGATGCTCTTACGCTTTTTAGTTGACCCTGAAAGCAAACGCGTTATCATTAGAAGGTAGGCCATGAAAACGGAGTTTTGCAGCTCAATGGAATCAAAATGAGTAGTGTTTCGACTTTGAAGGTGGGCTTCATTTTATTTTTGAAAAAGAGTATTTTAAACTGAATAGACTTACCACAAACATATCGTAGTTTTGAATAAAATGCTTCTGGAACACTTTCACAAAGTGGCCTGGGATTATCCGAAGAACTGATAAATGGCAGAGCAACGACAAACAACACAGCTACGATGTTAAATCGAGACATAGTTTATCACTAATCGCCAACCAATATATTCCAACGCCGTTCTGATAGTGAAAATATGGCCTTATATACGACGCAATGCTCATTAATATTGGTGTTTATTTTAGAGGCATTTATTCTTTGAGCGGTCAATCGTTTTGGGCGGAGTCAATTTGACCATCAAATCACACGCGGTATAAAGGATCGCTGGTTTAACTTCAACCAATCGGGGGAGGGTATAAAGGAGGTAGTAGCTAATTGCATACTGTTCCTTCTATACTAAAGACTCTTATTCCACCGACTTTGCGATGACGCAATGCCATCCACCTCCTTATATAGAAAAGCCCACCCACAAGCAATATTTAATACGAATAATAATTAATTCATTACATGAAGCCTTCCTTTAACGTGTTTTCAATTTGAACGTTTATTCAGAAGCCGATAAATTAAATATCTCATGACGTGGTATTATTGTATAAATGGATTTTTCTGTTTGTTCAAATGTCTTTTTAATATTTACATGAGATAAATAACTAATGGAAAGGGTAATGAAAAGGACTGAGATAAATTTGGTGACAAACAGAAATCAGCTTTAACTTTCAAAAGTTTTAGAGGGTTTAGTTTTTTTAACGATAGGCGCTGTGTGAACTATTGAGCATTCTCTTAAAATGGTATCGCCTTATTTTGTACAGTGTAAACTTGAGTTGAAACCTTTGTCCAGATATGCTAATTCATTTTGAAGAAGATGGAATAATAAAGATGATTAAATTTATCCTTGGAGTATCAAGCATTATACCTTATATCTACAACAATTATTTTCTACTAGCCTAGTTTGGGTGGTTCTTTTTTTAATTATCTTTCAGTGTAGTCCACTGCTACGCCACTTACACTTATAAGATTTTTCTTACACAATTCAAAGTTATTAAAATCAAATACCTGTTTAGGTTAGAGGTCGGCGGAACGAATAAATTTCGTTTCTTACGCCTTGGTCTTCAGTCATTGGACAAGCCTTATGTTTCATCAGAATAGCTTCTAATTTATCCGCCTCTTCTTTCTGAAATAATGAGAAACCAGACTTCAAACCCGGATATTTCTTATATGATTTAAAATTATTTATTTTATTCCAACTTCGATGTGGGAAGTATTCTAGGGCTTAAGCTACTGATCTCCGTTATCGCCCCAAATTATACCTCAAAGGCGCACTCAGGGAAATGCCTCTTTAAGAAGGAGAACCAGATGTATTTTTTCCCCATTTTTAGATTATCTAGATTGTATTTTTCAATTTTGTTTTGTAGTATTTTATTAAAACATTTTGGTCCACTACTATAGATAAAACGTTATTACTCTCCGTTTATTAAATCCAAGTTATTTGTTAGAAACTTTGTCTTATTTAATTTATATTATTATTGTGTTAGCGATAATTGTGGGATATTTTCCAGCTTTGTCTTAATTGGATCCTTTGTGTTTTTCGGCCCAAGTTAAAATTCTTAGTACAAATTATATTATCAATAATTTTAGGTTTAGGAAATATCCCTATTGGTGGTTCTACTAAACAGGATAAAAATATTTTTTGTGAAACTCTCAACTAGAATAAGTTTACAATAATTTACAAATTTTTAATTTTACCAAAATACGGTTGGTCTATTGTCAATTTAAAAGTATATCAATTATGCTAAAATCTAGACTCTAGCACCATATTTTAAAATTTGTAGGTAGTTTAATATGAAGAAATAAGAAGCACTCTGTTATCTTATAGCTTAAGTAGAAAATATGCTTGTTCGTGTTTCCCACGCCACGTTAAACAATAATTCTCAAATGAACATTCTTAGTTTATAATTGCGTTAGTTAATATGAAATCGACAAATGAGGTCGCCACTTCCTTATAATAAAAAAAGAGGTCAGCTAGACCTTATTTAAATGGAAAATCATAGGCAGTGTTTAAACAGTGGCGAATTAACTTCTACCTGGGAAAGGGCGTATTTACCTGTTGGGCCAAGAATGTGCGCGCTTTAGGGGAGGGGGGTACTTTTAATTTCAATATATCCCTTTAAGAGTCCGAGAGGCCTTGAAAATGAAAAGGCTCAAAAACATGAGACCAGTAAAATTATATTATTATGTCGCAACCAAAGTAATGTTTTGTGTCTGTCTCCAGGACTAAAAAATAATTTTTAACATAGACACCAGTAGCGGCGCTACTAGTTTACTTTTTGGTGTGCAAGTTCTAGGCCGTGTGGGGGCCCCTTATACAGCTGAAGCTTGGATCGGAGCCTACGTTATTAACTAAGCTATTTTTCTCGATTTAAAAAGTGTCGGGAAATAAAACATGAAACTCTCAAGCGCGCGAAAATTCGAAATAATTCAAAAATAATCAACAAGGAAGAGCGCCACCTATCGGTCTATATCGCGTAATCCACTGGCTTGTGTCACCCTCTCGCTACTACGCGTGCACAGGCCTTGTTAATAACGTAGGCTCCGCTAGGATCTAATATTTCCTCTACTCTGCCCCTTTTCCTATAGCAAGTTCCTGGCCGATAGGTTTCAGTTTTATTAGGGCTATCTGACTTGGTCCTAGCTTTGTATCTCCTTCCACCTACCTTATGGTAAGTTACAGGTTTATGTGCTTCACCGTCATAAGGGCCCCTGAGTTTGCTCTAGCATTGTTTTGGGATAGCCTCCTAGCTTAAGGCAAGTTACGGGCTCATACGATTATGCCTACTAAGCCTATTGCTTGATCCCTAAATGTCTTCTAAAAGTTTCTTTCACTAATGGATAAAAATATTTTGGAGGTGAGGGGTGGGGATTAATAAACACCCATAAATCGGAAATGACGTCACCTTCGATTTTTAAATTAGAAAAGCATAAAACGACCTACTTCAGAGAGAGTGGCGAAATTTTGGGAAAGGTCATTATTTCCAACCTACTTTCTTATAAAAAATCCAAGTTAAAAATCAATTAGGTTGTGTTATTTACACTGGTTGAATATACATGGTGTAACGTGGAATTCTGGACATTCCTAAGTCCAAAGATTTCCATCCAGAACTCCGCGGTCGTATCGAACTTCTGTTTCCGGGTGCTGGTCGCTTAGAAGCCTAAGTTCTGGGAAATTGGTGCTTGTGTGCCCAGGAAGTGCCGATTCTCGCTCGTGGCATATTTCTATCTAGTTTTGGCTTTCATGAATTCCATTTTACCTCCAATTAGCCCACCTTCGTATTTAAGTTTTATTATAAATAAAAGTTTGCCAATGTTTTCAGTTTTATTTGTAATTCATCTATTGTTCGACCTTTTGCAATGTTAAAGCTATCTTTCCCTTAGCAACAAAATTGTATATATGTATGGAAAACTTTTAAAAATATGTTCGAGGATTAAAAAATAGACTCGCGCAGAGATTTGAAGTTTCTCGATAGAGGCGCGTGCTTTTTAAAAACGGGCTCGTGTTTTGAAAAATAATTATTAGACCCGGTTGTGATTTTGATTGAGGAGAAAAGTAAAACTATTTTCGTAAAACTACGAATGAAACGAAACCCGAAAGAGAGATGGGTTGGAGGAGTTTAAAGAGGAAGTAGACTCTATACAGAGTCCAAGTAAAGCCGTCGTCTCCGCCGCCATACCGCCATCATTTCACCAACGGCCATAATGGTGCAGCACAACACTCCAGCACGATACTTAGAGTATCAAAGAGGCTTCACCCGGTTCATGTACAGCAGCGTTCTTCAAAACCTGAGTATATAATTGTTTAAAGACAAACAAAAGGAAACTATATTCCCAACGGAACTCTTAGAGTGCGTTGTAGTTTTATTATAAATAATTTGTTCAACCCGCTTAAGGGGTTTGTTACCTGTATACGTTTTAGGTTTTTTTTAGTAGTAAGGCACAAGTAGTTAATAATCTAGGTGCACCGTAGTCTTAGCTTAGTATTGTAGTTTATTTTACAAGTGTCATAAAATCAAACTTTCATTGGCAACCTTTTGAACTTTCTAATATTTAATCATACCCCTAGCCAAATTTTAATTAAGATTTTAAGTTTAAAACCTGTTTTAAAGGGGTAGTAGTAAAATTTCCCACTACCCTTTACAATCGGTTTTCTATCTGGGTTCTTATGTTCGTTGAAAGCTTACATTTAGGCGTTTTTAGGCCAAACCTTAACGCTCTCTAGCGCTTTTCCTATTCGTCGCAAACGATCGCGACAAAGTCAGTCAAACATCTTTACTCAACCCCTATAACACCTCAAATTTATTCCACTGACTTCTGAAACACCCTGTATAACGTTTTTCCAAAATTGCGGAAAATTCAAACTTACTATACAAGCTTTCTTCGCGACCACGCACATTTTGACTTTTTCGAAGGCATCTGAAAATATAATCAATTTGGCTTATTTACGTTTTTATTAAAAGGTTAATTAATTACGGAAAACTCATGAGATTGTTTTTAATAAGAATTTTATTAAAATAGCATTTAAAGAAACAATAATAAAAACGTGGTCCTTAAATGGCACCCAACGTTCAAATATGCTTATTTATTAGTTCTGTAAATTAGATATAATGACGTCATGTTTCTAGTTTTTTATGAATATAATAAATAAGTCATATTTGTTTAAACCTAAGCGTTCGTTGGAGAATTGATGGTACAGATTTTAATATCCCACATCGGGGAGATATCACCGTCAGTATCTAAATTTAAATTGCCGAATATTTTAATTATAATTTTCCGCGATATTTCGGTTAGAGTTGTTTTTTCGGTAAGTGGAATTTTTCATTTTTATGGCCGGCTTTAATTGTTTGATAATCTAAACTATTGTGAATATCTTGGTTTTTTACCTTTTGTTGGTGTTCTTTTATTAGAGTTATTACTCATAGTCTCTCTAACGTTATTTGCTCGGCGGCAACCACATGGGATTTGATACACGACACTATCTGGGTTCAACTTATTGTTATGGTTTTAAATAACATTTTAAGTTGGATTTTTAAATAGTGTTTTAAAGGTATCACCTTTTTGATAGACAACATTAACATTTATTTTTCTTAAATTTACGTTCTAGGGCGATATTAGAGTTACCAACGTAAGGGAGTCTTAATTGAACACTTGTTTTTTGGTTGTAATAAGTATGCAAATTGGAATTGAATCGGGCAACTTTTTTGGGGCTTTTTGGATAACTGGGTTTTAATTGGGAATCTATGGAGGTATTAAAATTATATATTAATGCCATTATGCATGTGAGATTTTATTTTAATTGATTGAAAGGACTGAAAATTTAAGAATCTTCCCGAATGGGTCAGTTTTTGGTATAATTGAGTTTTTAAGAAATTGTTTGAATTGGTAATTTTAATATCTAAAAAATTTATGATATTAATGTAAATTTCACGTGGTGTCATAAGTATTTAAAATATTAAGTATTGCTTTAAGGGGATTATCAATAATAATGTTTAAAATATCATCGAACAAACTATACCAAATAAAAACATTGTGTTCTTATATAATTTTTTTCTAAATATTGCATATACATGTTCGCTGATAAGCGGGACAATGTTCCACCCATAGGTAAGCCTTATATTGGTTTAAGAATAATTCCATCACACTAGAAAAAGTGGAGTTTAAGCATAGTTCTATCTAGGAGCAACAAACACAAGGAGAACGCAGCTAGCCTTTAAACACGCTAACGAAGGGTTGTGTACGAATTTCATTGGACGAGCGTCACGAGCCTTTACGCTGAACGTTTTACGGGCGGGGCGAAGACAATTTCCGAATTTTTTCCTTCCGACGGCAGCAGGCGCTAAAGCGTCTAGCCAATGAAAAACGTACACAAGAAAATCCACGACTTTTGACGGGTTGCGTTCTCCTTGTGTCACATTGTGTTGGTTGTTGTGTTTGTTGTTCCTAGGTTCTATCGGACTTATTCTTGTATATATAATACAATAATAATTAAATAACAATCTCTGAATATTTATACATTATTATTTACGTATTTGCTTTCAATCAATGTGTGTTTTTAAAATTATCTCAGGAACATATTTGTATAATTATTTTGCAGTTTAACTCCCATTATGTTTATAAATAAGGCACCATCTACGTGTTATTCCTCAATTCCTTCGCTTACTATCGTGGGCATGAAAGTATTTCAAATTTTATAAAATTATAATTATATAATTATAATGCAATAAAATTAAATATTATAACATATCGCACTCTTTTAATCTACAAATTAGTGTCGTCTTATAAGCTCATCTAATCACTTTGGCTCTTACTATTTTAGCAATTGTTTTGGAGGGCAATGTTCCTTCGCAGGTACGATCAATTTTCAAGAATTACAACGCCACAATTTAATCGTTAATAGGTCATCCCATGATCGTTAAAGATAAAGGAAATATAAAACTGGATTTTGGTTATCTCTTTACGCTCACGCCAATCCCCAAGATCAGGATTGACAATTTCCCGGATTTTTTTTACAAAACTGACAAGACACCAATTGTAAACAAATAAATATTGTCTAATACAAGATCCATGATGGTTTTATGGATATCGGTAAAGTTGAGTTTAATTGAAACTCTCAAACCCAAATAAACGAGAAACAGATAACCCAAAACCAAAAATTGCTTTCATAAGGGTTTTTTCGTGTTCCATGACTAGATTAATAGCTAAACAATCAGCGTCTTCTACTTATCTGTCCACCTCGAACTCCAAGCTTAATAAAATAAAGATTTTTTAATTGAGAATTCAGAATAATTCAGTTAGTCCCAATTTTAAATAAATAAACAACTTCTAGCGGTTTAAAAAGTGCTCTTGGGCTACTTAACAGAGCCTGATAGCAAATTCCTTATCTTCAGAAGGGATGCCTTAAAACCATTCCGAATTTATATAACGCAGAACAACACATTGGGTTTTGTCTCGCAGTTTCTCACCTCACTGCAATCAAAATTGGTACTGTTACGATATATCTACTACCCATCTCTCTCATACACTTATGGGTTCTATATTTCATATTTTAGAAGAAAGTATTTTAAACAGAATAGACTTACTACAAAGATTTGGAGTTTTGATTAAAAGGCTTCCGGAATTTTCTCACAAATTTCGATTGAATCAGCCGAAGGAACGAAATAAGCCAGAGCAACGACAAACAACAGAGCCGCATATAATCGCGACATAACTTATCGCTAGTCGCCTACTAGTTTATTCCAAAACCGTTCTGAAATCCCAAAACTCCAAATTATGCCGCTTAGCAATGAAAATATGGTCTTATATACGACGCAATGCTCATTAATATATTTTTTTAGAAGCTCTGATTGTTTGAGCCGTCAATCTTTTGGGGCGGAGTCAATTTGACCATTAACCCACGCGTAGTATAAAGACTCGCTGATTCAACTGAGGTAGTAGCTAATTGAATCCTGTTCCTTCTACACTAAAGAATCTTATCCCTCCGAAATTGAGATGACGGTATGTCATCCACTTCCTTATGTAAAAGAACCCGCCCACAATCACGGAATAATATGAATAAAAATTCATTATAAAAAATATAGCCCTCCTTTTACGTGTTTTCAATTTTAATGAAGATTTAACTGAATATCTCATGACGTGGTATTATTGTATAAATGGATTTGGCTGTTTGTTCAAAAGGCACTTCAATGTTTACACGAAAAAAAATCTAATGGAAAGGGGAATGAAATGGAATGAGTTAATTTGGTGAAACACATAAATCCGCTTTATATTTAAAAAGTTTTAGAGGGTTAAGTTTTTAAAGATAAGTGCGGTATTAAATTGTCTTTGTATCGCCTACTTTTGTAGAGTGTATGATCTGCGTGTAAACTTGAGATGTTAGCTTGGTCCAGACATGTTTATTTGTAGAAAAATAAAAAGATGTTATTATAATGATGTTAAAATTGATCCTCGGGGTACCAAACATAAAACTATAAAATTATAGATGGGGAGTAAGTTATTTATCGTTTTCAGCTTCCATTTAATTAGCCAAAAAGATAATTTCAGGTCAACGGGCAAAAAGTTGGGGTTTTTGGTGGGGTAAATATTTATTATAAATTATTAGATATAATAAATTAATACATAAAAATATTAATATATATCGAAAAAGTAAAAAGCATTTTTAGGCGCCGAACGCACTGATTAAAAACGAAATGAGATGTTTCGAGAATTTTCGGACGAGTCGAGATAAGTCGAGACTTTTTGAGACGAGTCGAGATGAGTTGAGACGAGTTAGTGTTGGTTAAATATTTGGTTGGACAAAACTAGGTTCGTTATGGCTTGGTATTGTTAAAAAAATAAAACTTGAACAGAGAAGAATTTTTCTGAATTTCCATAGTTAAATTCATCCGAACGTTTTCACCATCTGCCACAGTTTAGGGTAGATTATGTAGGCTTTATTTGGAAGCAAAGCGTATATCCTCCTTTTTCAGAGATTACAACGTAAAGACTAGGGAATATCTGTCCCATGGTTTTGGAAGAACTGCGCTTGGGTGAAATCTTTTCCTTTGGATCTTTTTCCTGACAGCATAAGGTGACGGTTTCGGCTTTAACAGCTCTGGTGGTGTCCTCTACTGCTTGACTTAATATTTGGGAAGGCAAGCCAACTGTGTCCGACGTATATTTTTGCCACCTCTAACAAAGCTGGGTTAGTGGATAAATCTGCCCGTTCGGTTCCTTAACTCTTCAACACATCGGTGTGAACACGTGCCTGATACCCGTCTCTTTTTCTATCGCAACGCCAACACCCTGTAGACGAAAACTTGTCCGAACGCTCATATTTTTGCCTTATTCGAATAGAAATCATCGTAACCGCTCCGCGTGAAACACTAAAAGAGAGTGACGAGATATCAAAACTGCCATTATTTAGCAATTTTACTCTTTATTTACAGAAAGGAGAACTAGTTTTAATTTACTGGAGTAAATTTGGACGAGGGAGACACATGCTTGATAAAAAAAAATTGAAAATGCCTCCCAAATTCTAGGACCAATTTTACGCCTACCAAATAGGTATATATTTCTCAATTTAGTAAGAAAATTAAAATAAACTTCGCCTTTTATTTTTTATTGCATTTTTATTTTTCAGCGTATAAATGTCCGGCGTCCAAGAGTCCCTTGTGTCGGCACCTAGATGTCGCGGATCGAATCTACTCTTCATAAATAAAATAGATTTTAATTTTAGTTTTCTTATATTTTTAGCATCAAATTGCTCCTAAGCTGCATATATCCTTGCATTATTATAGCGAAACATTTATTTAAACGAAAAAGGAAGATCAAATCATGTTTAGTGAAACTGTTTTGTTCTAGAGGAAATACAAAACATGGACATTGAAAAAACTTTCGCGAAATTTTTAATTTTTGAAACCAAAAGCAGAATTATTATTTTTCAAGTAAAGCATCTTCCTTGCACACACTTTCCTCAGCTATGTCCTATTGCAAATTGACCATTAAAATCACAAAATGTAGTTCTCTTTTCGTCCTATATCTATTATTTAATTGATCCCTTCAAATAAATAGTAAAACGGCCTGCAATAAATGAAATTTATAAATCACTATAATCTTGCATATTAAAGTACAACAATAATAGTTTATCCTTTTAGACACTTATAATTAACAGATTTGGTGGAAAAAAAATATTTATAAACATTATAATAAGGGTTATCTTGTTATGAGGAAACACATTACATGCAAACTAGCCATGGCAGGACTATTCCATCTGTTGATCCTTTCCCTATGGTCGCCAAAATAATACATAAAGCATTAGCAAACACTATTTGTTTTGCTTTATAGGAAACGGACCCTAAATACGGTGATATTTAACTGTAAGTGACCAAACTATTTTCCAGAAGAGATCCCCTTTATCAAGTTTTTGGGTGAAACATGGCGTTTCTATTTGCTCCAAATAGATTGAAAAGCATTTGGGCAGGAAAAATCCCAATATTAGATACAACGATGTGGATGAATCACTCTGCAAGGATTTCACGAGAATTGGTTTAAAAAATAATTTTTCATGGTGAGATTCATTTGACAACATGTAAAGTTTTCGAAAGTATTTATGCTAGCTGTGTCCCTTTGGACTTTGAGTGAACTCTTACTCTTCGTGTATAAACGTAACAAATTAAGAACATGCTAGTCTTATGTATACGTTAATTACCAGGGAGCGCGGGTAAGATCAGTTAAATACTAATGTATTGTTTTTATGGTGTTCGTACATTTTTCCAGTTCAATCGGTTATTATTAAAGACTACATATGTGGTAGCCATAAGTGGGAACCATATTAAAACTTTATTGTATTTAATTACATATATCACCACTAAGGGTAAGGATTCATCTTTTTTTCGAATGTTTGCATTAATCAGAATTACGTTAACATGAAATACTTAACATATATTGCTTCCACGCGTACGTATATTTTTAGTATAAAGAATTTGTATTATTTGTTGTGTAAAACATTAGCAATTACATTTTCTGTTATAATTAGAGTGAGTAAATATCTTAAATCATAGTATAATTGTTAGTTTATCTCCCGTCTTTTTAAAGTAACCATCCTATATAAATATTATATATCCTAATTGCTTGGAAAGGTGGGATTATATACATTTCTAATTAGTCTTATTACTACCACAATTATTATTTCCAGAAGCGTGTATTTTTAATTTGAATTACAAGTTTTATTTGGGTACACCCTTAAAATAATGGAAAATTTGGTTTAAAATATATGTGCGGGGTATTATATCACTTCGTCAACGCAAAAAACCGTCTATTATTTTACATTTTTTGCGTATACGAAAATGATGTTTTATAAAGATTACTAAAACCTTTCAATAATCGGTAAAACTAAATTTTCCTTGAATGATTAAATTTTTTCAATGTGTACCATTTTTAACAAGGTCGTTGGTATTTAATAGCGTCAAAACGATCGTTAGGCTTCATGGAATAATGGGCGGGAGTAATAAATATATACTGACAGGTGTTTTCGTTAATGAGATTAGTGTGTCGGTTGAAAGGGAACTATTTAAAACCTGCATGGTACGAACAAATACCAAGAGTTGAGATTTTACATATTTCATTTCTTTTAACCCATGGCAGAACAAAATTTTGTTGACGACAGTCGAATAATGAGTGATAAAGGAAATAAGGAACCGTGTAAGGAACTGTTTGTACTACAACGTATAAATAAAGAATGAAAAAAAAAAACAGAAACGAAATCTTCAAGCGGAATGTATAGCACAGAGAATAAAAATTAATAGTTGGTTTTATGCAATAGGAACCTTCTAACGAGTCTTTAAAAATGTTTTCCGAACGAGAATGATTTTTGAGTTGTGGTCAGAAATGTATATCCCGGTGCTCCAAGCGATCGACAAGCCTACTACACCGGTGGTGTCATCAGAATACCCTACGCCAGCGTCCACAAGCCCGGACAGGTGACAAAACCAGCAAGGGTAGCAGAACCCCACTACTGATGGTCGCACCCTCGAGGCAAGCCGCTCATCCCAGCAGAAGGCGCAGCAATGGATGGACCAGCTCGCCACTTCGCACACAGCAGTGGGATAGAGAGCGGATTCTATAGCAACTCCGGCCGAAACCCCACCTATAAAGGCAGAGAGTCAAGCCCTTTGGAAAGAGCTCCTAAAGGGGAACGACGAGCACACAGCAGCCCAAGTAACCAGGCACAGCTGGCACCGGAGATACCGGTGGACTCCAAAAGGCCGGGAAACAGGGCCGCCATGCCCTCATGCGGAGGCCCGCCGCCCCACAGCAGGCTACCCAATCCGCCGAGGCGGCCAGTTTGCCCGGCCCCTCTCCGTTGGCCTGGGCCGAAACCCAG
The DNA here is from genome assembly GCF_980474605.1 of Leiobunum rupestre. Classification (NCBI taxonomy): domain Eukaryota; kingdom Metazoa; phylum Arthropoda; class Arachnida; order Opiliones; family Sclerosomatidae; genus Leiobunum; species Leiobunum rupestre. The sequence goes on along the minus strand of NC_143384.1, from coordinate 76,273,470 downwards.
TATCCAGCGGAGATAGGACCATTTGGACGAAGCAAAAATATCCCAATCCGCCACCGACCTTATGGGTTTCAAGACCCGGACCCCGACTCCCCGGTAAAACCACCAGTTATTACACACTCTGACCCCTTGAGGGACAGGACATTTTTGAGTTTCAAAAACTGGGTTGGCGATGGTAAAGACGAATTAGCCGCCTGGTGATTTAATTCATTCGACACTTCGCGTGTTGAAGGGCCCCACCGGCGTTTAAATTTATCTCCTTTCGCGCCATAAAGTCTGCGTGAAATTCGAGAAGCCCATTCCATTATACATCGTGGTCAACTATAGCGCGTAATCGTCTGCGTTAGGAAAATGCCAATGCTCGAGAGATAAAGAAAGGTTTAACTCGTGTGCCTCGTGTACTTGTACAATGGAACAAATTTCTGGTCGCAAAATATTAAAGCCGAAAATTTCGATCAAAAAGAATAATAACGAAAGTCGAATAAACATATTGTCTTCGTTCGAGGAATGGGAAACGCAAAAAAAAGTATTTTCAGCTGTATACCTGGGAAATCAAGTACCTCAAACAAGGCCCAAGAATGTTAGTTTTCAATCTGAGTCTCATTCAGGTATTTCCCTTACACGGAGTGTAATTATTGACGGATATTATAAAGATGTTCCAAAGAAATATAATTACAATGAACTATTTTGTTCCCATGTTTTGGAAATTAATTTAAAAAATTGTACCAAATGTTTTACATCTGAAAAACAAAATGTTGGCAAAATAACTTTTAACCAAAGTAACCCAAGTGAATTGCCAAGGTATACTAACATTTTTATTTATATATCATATTGTATTTAAATAATTAACTTTTAATATATTAAATAGTTGCGCTCCAATTGATTCCACTTTTAAGTTTCCAAAGAAACGTTTATCCGAACAAATGGAGACAATGTTGGATGCAGCGTGCTATTTTACACCCAAGAAGAAAAGATATATTTCAATAAATGAGTCTTTAGAGATCAGGTGAAAAGGATACAAAAAATTTGAAGAAATAAATATTTAATTATTTTATTAAATTAGGGAGATACCAAATTCATTCAGTCCAAAACGAAAACCATGTAGATCTCCTCAAAACTTACCACTGACCAGTACCCCTTTACATAAGAAAATTTCTGTTGGAATGGTTCCAGAACAAATTGAAATTATTTTACCAAATGATGGGTGAGAACTGAGAATTGATCTGAATAGTTGGAAATAAACTTTATTAATTTTCTTTATCAAAATACTAACTTCCGTTTCATACTTGAAAATAGTAACTTATCTGATATAACTCCAAATCAAGGATATGAAAATGAGCTCTTACAGTCATCACACAATGCAGCTGATGAGACATTTCAGTCACTGTAATGAATTTTTTTTTACATTTCATTTACTATTATTTTATATTGACAGTAACTTTATTTAGTGCAACTTGTGGATCCGATGAAAATATTCTACTAAATCAACATGATGATCGGGATTGTGAAAAGAGTTTTCATCATAATGATGTAACAATAGTACAGCATCTTATTGTTGAGAAAGAAAAACTGTTAACTATATTAGAAAATTAATTGGGAAAAGCCTGTTCCGTTGATAAATGTAAATATGAGAGACATTTTACCCCATATCACGTAGGAGTAGTATTTTGTGTTTCATATGTTTATACCAATCCAAAAAAAACCATCACAGTAGCATTTGAACAGCATGTGACAAAGAGAAGTTTAACTTGACGCTAGAAACATCCATTCTTTTATCGGGAAGTTCTTTTACAAATGTAAATATTAATGCGTTTAAAATAATACGCATTGCGTATTATTTTAAATTTTATCGTAAAAACAATGTGTGGTATTATTAAGGTTCACTCTTACTTCTCTTGGCTCAATACGAGATTCAAAAATGTAGCGGTACGAGGGGTCAAGGTTTGACCGTTGAGTTCCGTTAGTCGAACCGAAATAAAAACCTCATTCACCAAATAATTATCTTTTAAAAACTATTTATTCAACCAGTCGATTAACGCGAGTACAATGTAAACTCGTGGAATACAAGAGTAAATCAATCGTTGATCGGGCTCCAGATTCACATTGACCCGCGGCCTCCCTTGAACCGTTATTATATAGCTTCCAAAAGAGCCCGCCGCCGCTGACCGTTGAACCCAAGATAAGCCGTCCGCCGCCGGACCGGTGGCGCCATCCCTCCACTCATGAACAAACTGTAAACAGGAACAAACCCACCGAGGCTTGCCGAAACAGCTCCCCATTAGCCAGAGTTGGGCACCGCTCATCTCATTGTGAGCGGATTTGTTATTATGAGCGAATATGAGCGGTAAAATATCTTTTTAAAAGAGCGCAAAACAAAAATGATAGGAGCGCAAATTTTACCGTTCAAAAAAGAGCGGAAAAAGAAGAGCGAAAATTTTGCCGATCAAAAAAAGAGCGGAAAGAGAGGAGCGCCGATTATACCACTCAAAAAAGAGCGGAAAGAGAGGAGCGCCGATTATACCACTCAAAAAAGAGCGGAAAGAGAGGAGCGAAATATTTTCCGCTTAATCTTCTGTCTTCTGGGTGTCCGATTTCAAAATAATTAGCAATGGCGACGAGGGTTTTCAATACGTGAAACTAGTACACGACAATCGCTATACAGAGGCGTAACTAAACTAACGGTAGTCCGGGGCGGAAGACAAAACCTTAGCCCCCTCTCATACAATTATTTTTAATTAATTAATAATAATTTGGATGACTTCAAGTATTAATTAATTAATTGACGAATTAATTCATTATTATGGCAAATGAACTACAAATATTATTTGCGTTGGTAATAAACATTGAAATTAAACTTAAGACTTTACTGAAAGTCTGATATACAAGGAATAAAAATGTACACGTGATAATCAGCGACCGACCATTCAAAACGCGCCCTCCGCTCTTATAAGTTTGCACCTGGGGCCCCTTTCACCCTCCTTGTAGATACGCTACTAACCCTAAATACCTAGGGATTGTGTGTAGAAAGTAGTTGAAGATGTAGGTAAAGCTTCATAAGTTAATTGTATACTAGAAAAGAGCGCAATTATTATCGCTCAAAAAGAGCGAATAGAGGAGCAAAAATTTTACTGCTCAATAAGACGTGAGCATGAGCGGCTCTTTGATGAAAATGCCCCGTTACATCTTCCCCCTCCCCAAAAAAAGGGAAGCCTCGGAAAAACCACACAAACAAGGAAAACCAACCAAGTGAATCACCACAAGGCCTCTGGAACAGTCTCAAACGGAGGGCCCCCAACCAGCCGAGACGAAAAAGTAAAGTTATCCAAACCCAACACCCGGCCCTGGCAAGGATGATCCCGCAGATACGTCACAACCTCAGGACCCGACCGCAACTTTTCCCGAACCGGCCCTGGGGTAATATAATAGACATCACGGCTAGGACCCACCTTCCGATCAACCAGCAACCGGGACCACCCATAACGACCCGGCAAGGTCAATGCTTTCCCAGAACCCCGTTCACACTCATCCCCATCAACCTGAGCCAAAGATCCAGGAACTAGAGACACCACCCCCGAACCAACCGAGGCAACCCCAGGAAATAATGACCCCGAAGAACAGTCCAGCATTACGTCACCCGAGCCCTCCGAAGGACCTCCCCGGGCAGCCACCCCTTCGGAAACCAACTCCTCCCGTGATAATGTACCATCCGAACCCACCGATGTCACACTCAAATCAACCACCTCCTCCACATCAGCCACCGCATCCAAGTCCGAGCCCGATAAATACAATTTTAATTGATTAATATGCCAAGTACCCGCCGGTTCGCCTGTGAGCACGTCCGTCCAAATATAAGAGAGGGGAGTCAACCTCTTCTCCACCCGGAACGGCCCCGACTAACGAGGAGAAAACTTCCAACCTATCCGATCCGCAGCCCTCGAGATCCGATTTTTAACCCTCCAAACCAGAATCCCCACCTCCAGGAACCCATCCTTATACCCTTCATCATAATATGACTTCTGTTTTTCACAAGCCACCAAATTAATATCTATGGCCCGTTCCAGAGCGCACTGCAAGTCGCGTAAAGATCCCCGCTCATAAGCAACCATGTCCACCTCCGTCTCTTCGTGAAGATCCTCACCCCCACGATTGTCCCAGGGCAAGGTTGGTTCATGACCGTGGTGTAAATAAAACGGAAAAAACCCCGTCAAGTGATGGGACAGCACTATTGATGGCCAACTGATACAAAGGCAGATTCTCATCCCATTAAGTATGGCAGTTCCCCACATAAATACTAATCATTTCCCCCAAAACCCTCTTGACCCACTCCGTAAGATTAGACTGAGGATGATACGGCGAAGTTAACTTAGGCTTAATCCTCAGGAGTCAGCAAACATTCTTCCATAGCCCCGAAATAAACCGAGGACCATTATCCAACAGCAACGCCCTCATCGTACCATGTCGTGACACATATTGGATCAAAGCATTACCCACCGATATAGCCGTAATGTTACGCACAGGAAAAATCTCAACATATTTAGTGAAGTAATCGACGATCACCACCAAAAACCTATTCTGATTCTTTGTTGCAGGAAGAGGACCCAACATGTCAATAACCACCAAATCCCTTGGAGGAAGCTTAGTAGAGGGCAGCATTAAGCCCGACTTTTTAACATTCAAAGGTTTATACTGCTGACAAATCTCGCAAGAGCGCACATAGTCCCGGACTATAGTATATAGCTTAGGCTGAGAATATCTAGCAGCCAACTTATCGTAGGTAGCCGTACGCCCCCGATGACCAGATACAGGATGATCGTGAAAAGCATGCAACAAGGATGCATCAATTGCTGAAGGAATCACTATTTTTGCTGGTTTAAACCCCTCAGCCCGCCGAAATAAAAAATCCTACCTCACCTCGTAGGCCCTTTCCTTAGGTTCCAACGCACGTTCCAGCCGACCGCGAACTTCCACCCAGAAAGGATCCCGCTTCTGAGCCTCCCTTATCTCATCCAAGGAAACCTGCCTCACAATCCTCCCAGTGTTAACCCCATTACAAATCATGGAATTAATACAGCCCACCCCAGGACCTTCGTGCCAATCTATACCATCGACAACATTGACCCCTTCACCGGAACCAAGAGGACAACGAGACAAGGCATCCGCGACCACATTATCCTTCCCCTTTCGATGGCATATGTCGAACGGTAAAAATTCCTGTAGCCGAAGGGCCCATCTCATCAACCGACTCTTCTTGTCCTTCAACCGAAGGAGCCAACACAGTCAATGATGATCAGAGATCACCGTAAATTCCTGCCCCTCCAGATAATGTCGAAACTTTGTTACCGTATAGACCACAGCCAAACTCTCCTGCTCAGGCGTACTATTATTAAACTCAGCCCCCCCCCGTAATAACCGACTGACATAACCCAAAGGCTCCTCCACCCCATTCTGAATTTGCGACAACATTCCCCCAATGCCCTGGCCGCTAGCGTCCGTAGTCACAAAACAAATTCCCTCAGGATCGGGGGTTCGCAACATAGCAGCTTCCTCAATCCGCGTTTTTAAAACCAGAAAAGCTACCTCATGCTCCCTATCCCACTTCCAACGCCGTTTCTTCCCCTTGAACCCATTCAAAGGACCCGTCAGCGCCGCGAACTTAGGGATAAAACGAGAATTCCACCCACACATACCGTGAAACCGCTGAACCTGGCTTAAACTCCCTAATAACCTCAATCTTCGGAAGATCCAACCGTACCCCCTCAGAATTAACTTAATACCCAAGTCAGACAGTTTCCGACTAGCCGAAGCTACATTTGTCCAACCGCAAAGTCAAACCCGCAAGATTAAGTTGAGAGAAAACATAACGCAGTGCCCGCATATGCTCCTCCCAAGTCTGTGAAGCTATGACGATATCGTCCAAATATACCGCAACCCCATACCTACAGTTACTGTAAAAATTACTACTTTTCTTAAATATTACAGTCCGAGCCCGATAAATACAATTTTAATTGATTAATATGCCAAGTACCCGCCGGTTCGCCTGTGAGCACGTCCGTCCAAATATAAGAGAGGGGAGTCAACCTCTTCTCCACCCGGAACGGCCCCGACTAACGAGGAGAAAACTTCCAACCTATCCGATCCGCAGCCCTCGAGATCCGATTTTTAACCCTCCAAACCAGAATCCCCACCTCCAGGAACCCATCCTTATACCCTTCATCATAATATGACTTCTGTTTTTCACAAGCCACCAAATTAATATCTATGGCCCGTTCCAGAGCGCACTGCAAGTCGCGTAAAGATCCCCGCTCATAAGCAACCATGTCCACCTCCGTCTCTTCGTGAAGATCCTCACCCCCACGATTGTCCCAGGGCAAGGTTGGTTCATGACCGTGGTGTAAATAAAACGGAAAAAACCCCGTCAAGTGATGGGACAGCACTATTGATGGCCAACTGATACAAAGGCAGATTCTCATCCCATTAAGTATGGCAGTTCCCCACATAAATACTAATCATTTCCCCCAAAACCCTCTTGACCCACTCCGTAAGATTAGACTGAGGATGATACGGCGAAGTTAACTTAGGCTTAATCCTCAGGAGTCAGCAAACATTCTTCCATAGCCCCGAAATAAACCGAGGACCATTATCCAACAGCAACGCCCTCATCGTACCATGTCGTGACACATATTGGATCAAAGCATTACCCACCGATATAGCCGTAATGTTACGCACAGGAAAAATCTCAACATATTTAGTGAAGTAATCGACGATCACCACCAAAAACCTATTCTGATTCTTTGTTGCAGGAAGAGGACCCAACATGTCAATAACCACCAAATCCCTTGGAGGAAGCTTAGTAGAGGGCAGCATTAAGCCCGACTTTTTAACATTCAAAGGTTTATACTGCTGACAAATCTCGCAAGAGCGCACATAGTCCCGGACTATAGTATATAGCTTAGGCTGAGAATATCTAGCAGCCAACTTATCGTAGGTAGCCGTACGCCCCCGATGACCAGATACAGGATGATCGTGAAAAGCATGCAACAAGGATGCATCAATTGCTGAAGGAATCACTATTTTTGCTGGTTTAAACCCCTCAGCCCGCCGAAATAAAAAATCCTACCTCACCTCGTAGGCCCTTTCCTTAGGTTCCAACGCACGTTCCAGCCGACCGCGAACTTCCACCCAGAAAGGATCCCGCTTCTGAGCCTCCCTTATCTCATCCAAGGAAACCTGCCTCACAATCCTCCCAGTGTTAACCCCATTACAAATCATGGAATTAATACAGCCCACCCCAGGACCTTCGTGCCAATCTATACCATCGACAACATTGACCCCTTCACCGGAACCAAGAGGACAACGAGACAAGGCATCCGCGACCACATTATCCTTCCCCTTTCGATGGCATATGTCGAACGGTAAAAATTCCTGTAGCCGAAGGGCCCATCTCATCAACCGACTCTTCTTGTCCTTCAACCGAAGGAGCCAACACAGTCAATGATGATCAGAGATCACCGTAAATTCCTGCCCCTCCAGATAATGTCGAAACTTTGTTACCGTATAGACCACAGCCAAACTCTCCTGCTCAGGCGTACTATTATTAAACTCAGCCCCCCCCCCGTAATAACCGACTGACATAACCCAAAGGCTCCTCCACCCCATTCTGAATTTGCGACAACATTCCCCCAATGCCCTGGCCGCTAGCGTCCGTAGTCACAAAACAAATTCCCTCAGGATCGGGGGTTCGCAACATAGCAGCTTCCTCAATCCGCGTTTTTAAAACCAGAAAAGCTACCTCATGCTCCCTATCCCACTTCCAACGCCGTTTCTTCCCCTTGAACCCATTCAAAGGACCCGTCAGCGCCGCGAACTTAGGGATAAAACGAGAATTCCACCAACACATACCGTGAAACCGCTGAACCTGGCTTAAACTCCCTAATAACCTCAATCTTCGGAAGATCCAACCGTACCCCCTCAGAATTAACTTAATACCCAAGTCAGACAGTTTCCGACTAGCCGAAGCTACATTTGTCCAACCGCAAAGTCAAACCCGCAAGATTAAGTTGAGAGAAAACATAACGCAGTGCCCGCATATGCTCCTCCCAAGTCTGTGAAGCTATGACGATATCGTCCAAATATACCGCAACCCCATACCTACAGTTACTGTAAAAATTACTACTTTTCTTAAATATTACAGTATTGGGACTCCGATCAAGTACGTGTGTTATTGAAAATGATTTAATTTGTAACTTACTAATTTCATTAAAGGTAGCACTATTTTCCTCAATTAAAGAACTTGTTGCGATTGCAATGGACGCCAGGAATTACAGTCCGGGTATAATTAAATTAATTAAATTAATTAAATTAATTTTAAACTTAATTTTTTTATTTCCTTGAAATAGGTTACTGTGCAAAGTTTTGCACATACTCAGCCATAGATTTAAAAACAAATAAAATAATAGCTATTCAGTTTGCCAAGCGGAAGGAAGTTGAGCGGAAAAGTGTCAATTTGGAGATTCTTTGCTTTCGCAGAGTTCTGGAAAAGGTTCAGATGCAGAAGTTGTTACCGATGGCCATAAGGGGGTTAAAGCGCTTATGAGTAATAATTTTCACTTTCAGTTTATTAATATATAATCAGGAACTCAAGAATGCCGGCGCCATGATGTTATATTTCTCAACTTGATTAAATTTACTGGCGCCCTCTAGTGCTTATATTTCCATATTAACGCGGAAAATAGTATCTCAAATGTAGTGACGTTTACATTTCTCATATGGCGCTAAGGACTGATTTAATGGCGCTTGATCCTGAGAAATATAAGATCTTGGAAGTAGGGGATGGTGTTATCGGTCATAGTTCTTAGTACATCTATGCGTTCTTAATATAATAAAATGATTAATAATTTTTCAATAGGGAAGGAATTTCCTCTAATAAAACACACTCAGGATATTTGGCATGTTGCAAAAAATTTGAGGAAGCGTTTATGTGCAGTATGTGGTTAGTAATATTACCATATTCATACAACTCTTTAACCTGTTTTATTGATTAGGCTGCAAAGTTAAAGCCATGTAAGGACATTGAACCACGGATAAATTCTATTGTTAATCACTTCTTTTGGGGTGCAGAACACTGTGAGAAAAATCCAGAACTGATTCCAGTTCACATATTTCTCTAATTTTCGGTAAGGTAAAATTAAAAAGTAATTAAATATTTCAATAGCCATACTGGAAGCTTGGAATCGTTTCACAACTTAATTTTATCTTACGCCCCGAAGAGATTGGCATTTTCTTAAAGTTTTTCTATAATTATTAATAACACTTATGTTAAAAAACAGTCATTTTCTCTCCTAGTTTGATAGATTATAATGCAAATATTCACCGTCCAATTGCAAAGTGTCACGATAAAAAAATTAAGGTGTGCATTTAAAATCTTCAGTTTCGGTTGTAGAAAGCTAACTAATAGGATTTTTTAGATTCAAGCCACGATTTGCTAAAGGGGGAACAATTGAACTGTAGCTCCTAGAAAGGCTAAAAATAATAATAAATTTATTGCCGATTTGTTATCTTGAACTGTTTCAAAATAAGTTGTTCGAGAATTTAGCTCGATGTTACCCTTTCAGACAGAAGCGATTAAAAAAAATAAAAACCTGTCAAAATCACCCTACCCAGGAAAAGAAATAGTGATTGCCCAAAAAGAAGCCAAATCACGTTTCAAACCAAATGGAACTGAAAGTGCTATTGACTCTATTTTATTTTAAAATTTAGCAATTGACATCTAAATAAACAATAATTTTTACATCAAAGGTCTAACTGCTTTAAATCCTGTGTAAGGTAGTCCGTTGGCTTTGGGATAAACGGTTCTGATAGCATGAACCACACAAGCTGAAATAACTCTACTATTACTCCTTCCCAATCTGCCGTACCTCCAGCAGATAAACTGTCTATATGTTGCAGATCGGAAATAGTTAGTTTTTTTCCAATCATAGGCAGCAATATTGTATCTGAGCTGTAGTTGTGTTGCCATACAGCAAATGGGAAAGAGGGTTTTCCGTAATACAGCCAGTATTACTGATAAAATTAATCAACGAGTTGAATTAAATATTTGTTACAATTCATAATTTGTAAATTTGAAAGGAAATGTACCATTTAGATGAACAGCACCTTCTTTCATCTGGAGTCGGCAGGTTTATACATTTAGTGTATTTACACCAGTTTGGTTGCGAGGGGTCCGACATTTGCCAAAATCCCGTACACATGCTAAAAAGTTGATTTTAGAAATTTTGAAATCAACTTCAAAATCACAAAATCTCTTCGAAATCTCAAAATCAATCTATAAGATTTTATGATTTTGAAAATCCACTTAAAATCCCGAAATCCCTTTCATAATCCCGAAATCTCTTTAAAAATCCCGAAATCGATGCCAAAATAACGAAATCCCTTTTAAAATCGCGAAATCCCTTCCAAAATCTCGAAATCACACCTCAAAATCCCTTGAAAATTGCTAGAAGCACGTCTCATTTCGTCGTTTATTGTAATAAAAGTAGACCAGTCCACTTTCTATCGTCATACCTTATGACCTTGAATTTTTTTTCCGTCTCGATCTCGATAGACTGGTGGGTTTCCCTCAATTTAGACCTTGCTCAGTGGGCTGTGTTATCGCCGCATATTTGTTTTGGTAAACCACGCTAAAATAAAAATACCTGAACTCTCTTTTTTCTCGCGTATTTAACAAGTGTATCGTGTCAGTTTTGCCTTCTTAGTTTAAATTAGAGGTAGGCTTGTCGTCAGTGTGAATCTCAATCAAAATGGCCAGCTATCTTGACGAAACGAGGGCAACTGCGATGTTAGAAAAGTTACCCAAGGATCTTAACCGTTGTTTAGTAAACACAGGATACAATACGCTCAGTTCGTTAGCAAAACTACATGACCTAACGGAAATTGAAATTTTGGAGGCTTTCGTCAAGGACAACTACGAAGTCTTTATTGATGATGAGAAACAATATAAAAGTGATTCCATGTTTGGGGTGTTTCACAACAAACCGGAGGCATATAAATTATTGCCTGGTCATAAACACACTTTACAAGCACTGGGGGAGGAAGCTAAAAAAATTATTTCTGGATCCGTGACAACGAGCAGTTTGATGAAAGATGCTGCCAAAGCTACCACGAAGCGAAACGAAGCACCCACGGAAATATTGTCACTGTTCGTAAAGATGAAGTTCCTAATAAAAAAATCTCGACAGTAATTCTGGTTGACAATGACGACACTGACAACATGGAAGACCTGATTGGCCATAAGAACGAGGATACAAAATTCAATTTAGAACAAAAAATAAAAGAACAACTATTTCAAATTCGAAAACAAATTAAACTATATTTGGCGACCGAAACCCCAGAAGGTCTGGACAAATTCAACTTAAAAGAATATGTTGACTACCAACTTCATCACACATAGTCTGAGTCAGATTCCATCGCAGATTCGGATAGTCTTCCAAGAAATGAGTACAGAATTGTTTGTTTAAGATGCGGAAAGAGATGTTTAGTATTCCAGTCCAAAAATGGCGGATTAAGTGCATCGAATTTCTACCGTCATGCCAAAATATATTTTAGAAGTTCTGATACAAAGAAAACCCCAAAGAATATCATTACCATTTTTACCTGTTGGCCCTTCAAATCCTGGTGGCGAAATAACTGTTGGTAAGTAGTATTATATGTAACTCGAACCAGTGGCGTAGCCAGAAATTCGTCAAGGGGGGGTGGGGGTACAAGTAAGTGAATATTAAGAGGGAGGCTGAAAAGGGGGCGAAAATTTAAGGGGGTTGTGACACGGAAACCCCCCTTGTCTACGCCACTGATTCGAGCCTCGAGGACATTAAAAAATAAAAAGGGGTGTATCGGAATCACTGTTACCAGAAGTAAATGAACAAAGACATTGTTCTAATGAAAATCTAGTTAAAACGAAGCGAGACCTGCGGGCCTATTTGTAAACATAAGAAATCCAGTTTTCGATCGAAAACTATATTTCGAATTTCGTTATCTCAACGTATGGTATTCTGTAAAAGCATAAATCAATGAAAATTGTCGAAGTCGATCTCGACATGGTTTAGGCCCTTTAGGGTAACGATATAGTGTACCCAGGTAACAGTGATTTCGACTATAGTAAAACAAGATGAACCAACTTAAGAGGGATTTTATTTAACTTAAAAGTTAAACGACGAATGTTTTGGCGATTATTAATTTTTGGGCTTCTTTGGTAGGCTTTATAAGGTCTCCTAAATTTCAATGTAGGCGATTGCCAACTCAGCCTACCCCTGGTACCGCCACTGCGTAAGTGATTAAATAATTAGTATTTAAAATGGCTGTACTTAGTTTCGTATGCCTGTAATCGGTATCTAGCTTCTTAAGGGGCAACATTGCGAATGTGACGTTTTCTTTCATTTTTTAGTAAATATTACGGGCGTTTGAAGAAAGATAAACCGAAATGTAACTACATATATCTTCATTTTAAACCGCCACCTCACTTCTCATTTATTTTTACTTACAGTCGCATTTTATTACTGGGTTTTATCCTTTACTTTAACCGTAACAACATTACAGCTTTTGTTTTAGAATAGAGACAGCCACTTGATTACGAAGCAAAGGCCAAGTGACTTTGGTTACTTTTCGTACTATAAAGTTATCATTTCAGGCGGAAACAAACAACCATTGGCTCTAGAAATTGCTGATGAAAAGGAAATTTCGATCGTGGTGGACAAGGAGCAACCTGAAATTATTTCAAATGTTACAGCATCCGTTGGCAATTCCACCTCGAAGCCAAACGAAGCTATTCGGGATTTTTAGATTCCCCCCCCCTTCAGGAAACCGGGAAGGGGGATTTCTTCGCTCAAACGTTTATCTAATTTTGATTCATTTCAAAATAATAAAAAGGCGATATTAACATACAATTTCCCAAGAGAAGAAAGAGCAAAACGGAAGCTAGCAAAAGTGGAAATTTCTCATCCAAAGATATACGATTTTTTCCCGATTCTAAACAAATTAGACTGGCTTACAAAAGAAATTGAAACATTAAAAACCCTTTTAGAATCAAATTTTAATTCCGATTTCATTGGTAATAACTCTGGTTACCTGAAGAACACCAATCACACTATCGAACCACAATTTGATCTCGGCGAAAATGTATATGAGGGAACGAGTACATCCATCGTTGGTAACGTGTTACGACAATTATGGAAAAACGCCACTGCAAAAAATAAAAGGCACCTCGACAGCGTCAAGAAGTTCAGCATAGGCTTATTTATTATCGCAGGTTCAATTCTTTTTTGTCTTCCAATTTATCACCTGCTCTACCTTCATTGAGACAAATACAACGTTATTTAATCGAAGAAAGAAAACCTATCAAGGAAGGAGAAATAAGAAGCAGCGAACGCAAAGCGCACATGTCCCTCTATGGAGTTCCTCACAACTGAGTGTCCATAAGCGAAGACACCACTCGAATATTGACCAGAATTGATTACGATCAAGTCTCAAACTGTTGCATTGTTTTTGTTAGACCAGTCAGTCTCCATGGGTTTCCAGTTGCAGACTCAATGGAATTTAAGAGCTACGAAGAAGTTAAAATATTGTTTCAAACGGAGTCTAAGGCTAAATACGCGTATGTTTATATGGCCCAACCAATGTACCCAAATGTTCCACCAATCTGTTTGAGTAAAGTAGGATCTGACAATAAATTTACCAGCTTAGATATTTTACAAAGATGGAAATATTTGAAAGCGCAGTTCATAGAAAACGGTATAAACATTCTTTCATTTTCAAGTGATGGTGACCCGAGATTAATGAAATCAATGATAATTCATACTTAACTTGGACAAAAGGTCCTTACCGGTGAACGAACTATTTGTGACGAAAGAAAGGTAACGGAAAAACCTTGGTTTCTCAATATGAACTTCACCTTTCCTCTTTGCTTTCAAGACCCAGTACACGTTGGCACGAAATTAAGGTGTCGCATTTTGAAACCCTCCATTGTTCTTCCTATGGGAAATTTTATTTGCAATATATCACACCTTAAGTACCTTACGAAAATCACTCCAAAAGAAGAACACGGGCTTAGGGGTTCAGATTTAGACGCCAAAGACAAACAAAACTATGACGCTGTAGAATCTATTTCTTCACCACATATTGTAAAACAAGTTGGCGAGCCAAAATATACCTCTCCTCGGAAGAATTATCCCTAGTGGTATTAATTTCACGACACGACCCAAGATATATTGCCGCAATTCCGAGTTATTTACTAAAAACGTAATCCCGGTTCAATTCCGCCCGGTATAAAATTTTAATTATAATTAAAATAATTGAGACGAAACAATCGAGTTTAATTTATTCAGAATATTATAAATTAAGTAGGTACAACAGCGAGTTAGACTTACTAAAACAATGCACAATTGAATTTAACCCTTTTTACAGTACATGTTTATCAGTTGAATATAATACTAAGCAAATTTTAATGAAAGAAATATCTACAGATGGTAATTGTATTTTTCTCGCTTACGAAATACTTGCCGCATCTTTAACGCTCATTTTATTTCAACACTCGTAGACTTCCAGTTGACGTTGTGACACTTACCGCATGAAAAAGACCAATGCCGTCCAATTTACAATATCATATAATGACTCGCACACCCAGGAAATCATTGACTGCGTTAGAAATCGTAGATATACAAATATCCACACCAAATATATTTACAAGAAGCAAAAACCTTACCATCAACAAAGCACAGAGAGCCACTTGACTAACCGCCAGCTCTTAAAGCAAAAAACGTTAAATTATCGTCTTTGAATTAACACAACTATATATAGGTCGTTAATAATACCCGTAAATATATAACAAAAACTAACACAGGGTCTACTCTTTAACCCTCTTATCTCGGCTGACTGCGCTAAAACAAGATTTAACCTTTAAAATTTCATTCGTAAAAAAACCAGATTAGGCCTTCATAAATTAATTAATTAAAAAAGACTTTATTACCTATTATGCTTACGATGTATGTCTTAATTTCAGCGAACCTAAGCAGCTATCGGTGGTTCTGTGGTAGAGCGCTCGACTGCCAAGCCGAATGGTCTGGGTTCGAAACCTGGGTGGCGCATTTGTTTTTAATCAATAGAGAAACGCTAAATTAGAATTTCTTCGATGCAATAATTTCAATTTCAATTCTATTTCAATTAAACCAAAATTTCGTACTCTATTAAATACGCTTCCGATAAAGCTGAAGGTCTAATTTTCAATAAGGCGTAACAAGTGTCGGTGGTTCTGTGGTAGAACGTCCGCTTGTAAAGCAGGAGGTCTCGGGTTCATATCCCGCCCGATGCGATCGCAAATTGATACTAAGACGAATACCGTGTACAACTGTTGGAAACCCTGCCATTGGACGTTGAGAGGTAGCATAACACTCAGCACTCGGTCCGTCCTAAAGTCATTAAGAAGAAGTTGGAGAGAAAACGCCCATATAAACACAACAGACTCAACATGCACAACCATCAGAACACAAACACAACAAATTAAACACTCACAACCTAAGCATAAACATTACAAAAGCGTAATACACCATACCGTCACGACGGTGAGCGAAAAAACACCACCAAACCAAACCGCAAATGAATCCGTTAACGCTCACCGTCACACGGTGGTTTTGCCAACCCTTCGAGAAACTGCGAACGCAGAGATCTCGAGAAACTGCGTACGCAGTGATTACACTTTGCACCGAAAATGCGAACGCGTTCGCAGGCCTGACAGACAGACCCACAGACAGACACGGTGGTTGTATAACCCCTCCTAGGGGAATTTGTCCCCTCGGAGAGGTAAAAACTACAGCTTTATGGTTATTAAATAATAACGAAAAATTATCCAATGATAGACTCGTTCGGGTTCAAGACGTTGTCGCAGAGTCAAATAGGAAGAAAATAATGCAACCACTACAAAAATCAAATGATTCAAACAAACCGTTTAAATCTCAGAGCCTTATGATTGGAGATTTATGCGCGCTCAAGTACAATCGGACTTTCTTGATTGGGCGAATATTACAGTTTAGTTACCTAGAAGGGAAAAATCAAAGAGAGAAGAGCTTCCAGGGAAGTTACGTGCTTTTGCCTCCGAAGAAAGCCATAGGTGCTTTGTGCAATTGGTACGAAACCAGTGTTAAAAACGTTGTTGAACAAGTTCATTTAAATAGACTAGATATATTTACGCATGGCAATTGTGATATTAATAAATATTTGTGTACAATTCCAGATAATCTAATTTCAGTTGCTGGTGTTCAGAAAAACTAGTCATAGATTTTCAAGTTGTTGAAAATAATTTCTAAGTTTAAATAAAACAAAATGAATACATTTTAGTTTTGGAAATAGTTCTAAAATACTTTAGTTGTCCTTATAATAAATAAAGATTATGAGGTTAATCAGATTTGATTAATTAAATTATCCATTCTGAAAGTTATTGGAAAGTAGTTTTGTAAAAATAAATAATAGAAGCTTCAATATTAATATATCTTATTCTCTTAAGCAATCACGGGCGTTCATTTCATTCTAAGGTTTAAATTAGGAGCGCGTGCATTTCGTTTTCTGAGCTTATGTAAAAACGCCCGAGCATTTTTTATTCTAAAATGTTATATAAAGTGAGCGCGCGTGGTGCGTGAACACTTAATAGAAAAGAAACATCCATTTTATTTAAGCGCCTATTGAAATTAAATCTCCAAGTAAGTCACGGTCACATTAAGCCTTAAAACGTAGTTCAAGTCGGTTTAGATGCCAGTTTGACCAATTAAATTGTAAGAAACTCGCCATGAAGCCTGGTTCCAGAAGATCGTGTGACCGTGGTTATAATTACGTAACTTTGGTTTAAAGCGACGAAATATCGAAGAAATCTTGAATTTTTAAAATTAATGTGTAAATTACCAAGTTAGTTTAGAATTCCCGAAATCAGTGTGAAAACCACAAAAAATACGGAACTCATGGTCAAAATCCCTAAATTAGAGTCAAAATCCCGAAAACCCGCGCCAAACTCCCGAAAACGCGCGCCAAACGCCCGAAAACCCGCGCAAAAATGCCGAACCCACGTCAAAATCCCGAAACCCGCGCCAAAATGCCGAACCCACGTCAAAATCCCGAAACCCGCGCCAAAATGCCGAACCCACGTCAAAATCCCGAAATCACCGTCAAAATTCCGAAATCTTCGTACAAATCCCGAAATCACCGTCAAAATCCCGAAATCACCGTCTAAATCTCGAAATCACTGTCAAAATCCCAAAATCTTCGTACAAATCCCGAAATCACCGTCCAAATCTCGAAATCACCGTCCAAATCTCGAAATCACCTTCAAAATCTTGAAATCAGTTTGAGATTGCAAATCCCGTACGGAAATTTATGTAATATCGGACCCTCGTTTGGTTGATTGTTTTCCGGTGATGGAGATAGTGGTCTGACTATTTCATTAGATTCAGCATGAACGTCATCGTCATCAGTGTTTTCATGGAAAGATAACTCAAAGGTTTCCGCTGCGCCTAAAATACTATTATTGAAATTGATTTCCAATTGAGTAATATTTGATGATTATTGAAGACTAATATCAGAGGAGCTAGTTGCACTTGTTCCGCTAGAATTCTTTCAGGAAAAAACGTTTTGATTGCAAAATTGCCCGTAATACACCTCTGAGTTCATCAGGTTCAAGTTGAGATAGCTAATTAAAATACACATGTTACAATATACCAATTTTTATATTAGGTTAAACCATAAATCCTTACCCGAACTTTATTTTGTTGATTTCTAATGGGTTTTTCTGGGGCCTTTTATAATTAGGCTATGTTGTAGTATTTGATTCCAATATTTCGTGGTTTCCAAATGCTTTTGGGTTTTTCTCTTTTTGGAAGAATTTTTCTTTTCTTTTTGAGAAGAAATGCGACTCCAAGTCCAAATTCTCAGTATCATCTCCGAAAGATGCTAATAAAGTTTTCCCATTTGAGCAGCTTAATTAACCATTTCCACATTTGCACAAACTAAAACATAATCTATTACTAGCGCAACAAATACACACGCTTATTCCTTTTGAAGATAAACAATTTGAAGACAAACAATTACAAAACGATTCCATTTTTCAATTAACACGTGCTATCAAAATTACTCGGTCTCAAAAATTACGCAATAAAAGTAAACGGAATCATGGAAATGTGATCACGTTAAAACCTATTTTCGCAACACAGAAACCCGTTCAAATACGCGTCACGTGACTGACGACAAAGTGTAGCTCTAGAGCGAAACAAGAGAAATTCAAAACGCCGCTGGGGCCCTTTAAATGCCCTTTCTGCGGACTAATTGTTGAGGAATGGAAAGATGGTGATAAACCGTTGCACAGTGTTTCGAAATCGGTTTTTTAGTGACAAAACTAAATATCAACTCAATATAATAAATGTATATATATTTTAAATTGTTGTTTTAAGTTGTATCCGAAAATTTAAATTATATTGCGCTACCCGCCACCAGAGGGCCAAACGTTCCCTACATGGAATTCAACTGAATATCTTTTTGCAAAGCGTGTATAGAATTATGTTATACATAAATTTAAAGTTTGGTGAAATTCGGTTGACCAAAATACGGCTTTTTCTAAAGGTTTTTTATCCAAAGGTTGCAAGTTGTTGCAAAATATTTTATCACTGTCTTGTAGAACCGTTCCCGTAGGATAACTTACAAAAAACCCGAGCACCAATCACATCCAAGTTTTTAAGATATATCAAGTTGTATCACGTTTAAAAATATTTCTTGAAATAGCTAATTCATGGTGTCTCTGTACATCTTGTTTGCCTTTTCGTTAGTATAAAACCTACTACGAAGGAGTAACCCAAATAGTACTTTTAGTACACTCTGTTCAAAAAGTCTTTGCCCGTGGGAGATTTCGAACATTTTCGTCCGTCATTTCTTTTATAGTTGCATCAAGTCGAAGCGGACATCGGTAATAGATTAATAAAATGTTTAGCTACAAATTGGCCAAAATCATTTTCTGGATAGATTTATAATTTGGCCTATTTTGGCCTAAAAGAGGGGGTGTCAACTTTTTTATTTTTGATCTCAGGTCGTTTTAAACCCGATTTTCGTGTTCTCCGGGGTTTATTTATATTTAGAAAGTGTTGGAATTATTCAAATCGACGCATTGGTTCAAAAGATATTCACCAAAGAAGTTTTCACAGAAATTGAGAAATATCTAAACATCTTACCAAGACATTTAAAATAATAAATGTTGACGGGTTTTGTCGCCATCTATAGTTCCTAGAAGTAATCTTTTTTGTTTAATTCTAAATATGTAACAAATTGAAGGTTAACATAAATATTTCATGTGCTCATTTGAGAGACAAACAGGGGCGACGCCAGAAAATATTTAGGTGTAGGCAAAGATTTTTAAGTTCCTCAAATACTTAAAAATTAAATTTTTAGAAGTTTTTTTATATATTGAAAATAGTTTTAAATTTATTTTACAAGTGTTAACTAACTTAAAAATATAAATTTTAAATATAGTGTTTATTTTAGTTACAAATTTGAAAAGTCGAGAAATTTTATAAATTTTTTTATAATGTTGCGGTTTTTAAACTTTTACAATTAACTAATGTCGCAGCAGCACGTGAAGGCATCCTAAGACGACGAAAACAAATCTCCGCGCTACACCCTGAAAAGTGAGAGGCGCTTAAGGTAACAGGTTAAAATCGAAATAGATAATTGAAGGTAGTATCGTCTGCTATGCAATTTCGACGCCCCGAGATAAAAGTTGGGTAGCATTTTCGTTGAGCCGAGTTCCCACTTGGTTAGTTTTGTTAGTTTCGCGACGAATTCAATTTTCGCCCTAGTAATTTTATGCGTAGGCGTAAGTCCGATTAAAGAAAATTGGATTTGGCGCCACGTTGGAATAAGACTTTGAGCATTTTCAGGAAGTTAACTAGAAATCGCCGGGGCAGCTCCAGACTAACTTATGGGGGGGGGGGGGCACCGTATTGGTTTTATATTGAAACACGTAAAGAAATAGAAACCTACAATCCCGTGTGGTATATATCAATTGTTACCCCCCCCCTCCACGGTGCCGCCCCGGGTAATCAGCAAAATATGTAGCAAATACCAATTACAAAAATCTTAAAATTACGCCTAACGAGGGCTACGGACGACTTCAAAAGTTTATTTACGTATGTTAGTAAACACTTAACTTCATATGTGTTTAATACGTTTACGCTATCGTTATTACTAATATAGGACCGTATGGATATTTGCTAGGCTGAAGCTGAGATTGCGTTAGACTGGTTATTTTAAAGGTCAATTAAAGGTCCGCGCCGAGTAGCGACTTTCGATAGCTCCTTTAAATCCATACACATTTACCCTGCTTGAATCAATATGCCACGATCCTAGCTCTTCGTAATTTTTCGGTATAAAATGCGCGAACCTTGCAGTTTAAGTAAGTGATTCAGCTTTAAAATGCCCCGAATCATTGAAGCCCAACGTTTACAAATTATTACCATGAGGGAAAACGGTGAAAGTTGGAGAAATATTGAAAATCAAGTTGGTTGTTCGGAAAGAGGTGCGAAGAATACTTATTCAAGATTCAGAAATCACGGCAGAATTCAGGTAATTAATTTTTGTTTTAAAAGTAATCTTTACTTTCTCTATATTAATATTTATATACGGCTTTTAGGATTTACCAAGACCTGGGCGCCCACTGGCAACAGCAAGGAGAGACGATCGAAATCTCGTTCGAGAAGCAACGAGGAACAAACATTAATCATTAGGAAAACTGAGGGATAGATGGGAGGAAATCTACGGCGTTAGGGCTGTGCACTCAAGTATTTGGAATAGGTTAAAAGCCAATGGTCTTCGAAGACGCCGTGCTTTATGTTAGCCTTTTATAACAAATCGTCACAAGATTCTTAGACGCCAGTTTTGTAACGACCTTCTGCGCTGACCCAGAAATGACTTACGGAGACGTATTCTTTTTTCCGATGAAAAGGTGTATAAAAATAAGGTATGGTCCTGAGTTCTTTTTACCTAACTAACATTCGATTTTTAACAGACCTTTCAAAGTTCGGCGTCTTCTCCTACCGTTTGGATGACTAGAAGGAAGGGTCAAAGATCAAAGCCGGCCATGATGCATCGCACTAAAACCAGTGGAAGATTTTCCATTAATGTGTGGTGCTGCATCGGTGACGGTAAAATAGGTATCCTTCATGAAGTTCAAGGTAGACTTAATGGGGCAAATTATATCGGGATTTTGAGAGAGGCCATGATACCATCTGCTGCGACCATATTCGGATTACAAAATGGTGGGAGGTATTCTTTATAAAACAATTGGGTAAGGGAAATAACTAAACAATTAGCATTGTCTGTATAGGTTTACTTTTATGCACGATAACTGTCCAGCTCATTGCACTCGGATCGTCCAGAACTTTTTGGAAAACGAAGGTATTGAAGTTTTGGATTGGCCGCCGAACTCCCCCGACCTGAACCCTATCGAAAACCTGTGGTCTAAAATTCTCCAACTCATGGAAAAAAGAATACCAACATCAAGGGATGACTTAAGAAATATGATAACAGCGGCGTTTAATGCTATTCCTAATAATTACGCAAGAATATTAACCGACTCTTTTCGTCGTAGGCTGACGAAATGTCAAAGAAGGAGGGGAGAAATGATTCCCTATTAATATTTTTACAAATGTAACATATAAGATAAGCATATTTATTTGTCCATTGTGATTCGAGATAAAATATGTGATCAAAAATATCGCTTTTGCTTTATTTACCTATTTGAAACGCGTATGGCTAACGCGGGTAGTTACATTTAAGAAAGCCTCCCACAGCTTTGGAATCTCAGTATGTCCCGATATTCCGACATAGCTATAAGGTCACTCTTTATATTCGAGCAGGGTAAATGTGTATGGATTTAAAGGAGCTATCGAAAGTCGCTACTCGGCGCGGACCATTAATTGACCTTTAAAATAACCAGTCTAACGCAATCTCAGCTTCAGCCTAGCAAATATCCATACGGTCCTATATTAGTAATAACGATAGCGTAAACGTATTAAACACATATGGAGTTAAGTGTTTACTAACATACGTAAATAAACTTTTGAAGTCGTCCGTAGCCCTCGTTAGGCGTAATTTTAAGATTTTTGTAATTGGTATTTGCTACATATTTTGCTGATTACCCGGGGCGGCACCGTGGAGGGGGGGGGTAACAATTGATATATACCACACGGGATTGTAGGTTTCTATTTCTTTACGTTTTTCAATATAAAACCAATACGGTGCCCCCCCCCCCCCATAAGTTAGTCTGGAGCTGCCCCGGCGATTTCTAGTTAACTTCCTGAGAATGTTCAAAGCCTTATTCCAACGTGGCGCCAAATCCAATTTTCTTTAATCGGACTTACGCCTACGCATAAAATTACTAGGGCGAAAATTGAATTCGTCGCGAAACTAACAAAACTAACCAAGTGGGAACTCGGCTCAACGAAAATGCTACCCAACTTTTATCTCGGGGCGTCGAAATTGCATAGCAGACGATACTACCTTCAATTATCTATTTCGATTTTAACCTGTTACCTTAAGCGCCTCTCACTTTTCAGGGTGTAGCGCGGAGATTTGTTTTCGTCGTCTTAGGATGCCTTCACGCGCTGCTGCGACATTAGTTAATTGTAAAAGTTTAAAAACCGCAACATTATAATTTTTTTTATAAAATTTCTCGACTTTTCAAATTTGTAACTAAAATAAACACTATATTTAAAATTTATATTTTAAAGTTAGTTAACACTTGTAAAATAAATTTAAAACCATTTTCAATATATAAAAAAAACTTCTAAAAATTTAATTTTTAAGTATTTGAGGAACTTTTAAAAATCTTTGCCTACACCTAAATATTTTCTGGCGTCGCCCCTGTTCGTTTCTCAAATGAGCACATGAAAATATTTATGTTAACCTTCAATTTGTTACATATGTACAATTAAACAAAAAAGATTACTTCTAGGAACTATAGATGGCGACAAAACCCGTCAACATTTATTATTTTAAATGGCTTGGTAAGATGTTTAGATATTTCTCAATTTCTGTGAAAACTCCTTTGGTGAATATCTTTTGAACCAATGCGTCGATTTGAATAATTCCAACGCTTTCTCAATATAAATCAACCCCGAAGAACACGAAAATCGGGTTTAAAACGACCTGAGATCAAAAATAAAAAAGTTGACACCCCTCTTTTAGGCCAAAATAGGCCAAATTATAAATCTATCCAGAAAATGATTTTGGCCAATTTGTAGCTAAACATTTTATTAATCTATTACCGATGTCCGCTTCGACTTGATGCAACTATAAAAGAAATGACGAACGAAAATGTTCGAAATCTCCCACGGGCAAAGACTTTTTGAACAGAGTGTACACATCTATGAAAATCATTTGAGTTATCACGTGACGACTTAAAGTAAGGTGACGTAGTTTATATCACGTGACCTGTTGGAAAAAGCAAGGTCGTTTCGCTTAGTTTTGTTGACGAATAATGAAAGCTTAGGAAAATAAGGAACCGTGTAAGGACTATGAATCGTTGAAACATATAAATTCTAAATTAAAAAAAATTGAAACTAAAACTCGAAATGGATTTGATGGCACAAATAAAAAGATATTTTCAAAAGGAGCTTAATTCTCAAAACTGGGTTCTTAAAGGTGATAGACGAATCAGTGGCTTCTATTGATAGCGTGTTAAATGCGCAAGACGACGATAGTTCCTTTATGTCAACAAAAAAGTTGTAAAATTTTCAAAAGTATCAATTTTTATATCAAAGTTTTTATTTCAAAGTGTAATAGCATATGTGTATCCCGAGTTTTTTTAATTGCACGGATTAATTCGGTAAATGCCGTCATCTTTTGGATTTTTAGTATAAGCAACTGGTCGAATATCTTGGCAATTAAAAATGTTAGTCGACCAAATACTTTTTTTTGTTTGAGGTAACTTTATAGTTACACTTTCTGTTAACTATTTAGTTACGTTTTCTATTTAAGTTACAATTTCTTTTGTATTACTTTAGATTTATTAACAAATAGTATTATTCAACCACCCGTACATTATTAGAATTATTCTTAAAAATCCGTTACGAAAAGCGTTATGAATAACACCTGGTTCAGTTTCCAACTTGTCCCACTAGGGGTTTTGGGTTGTATAAATATCATTTAGCCGCCCAACACTAGTGAATCTTCCCGGAGCAGTGGCGTAGCTAGGAAAATTTAACCTTTGGTAAACCATAGAAATTATAGGAAATGGAATATATGTGAATCTTTAGTTATTTTTTAGTAACTATAATCTTTTATTATACAAGAAATATTGTGTAATTAGAAACCAACTTATAGTGTTACCTTCCTTGCTTTGATTGACAAAAATTTGTCAATAATATCGTCGAAGTCTGTTTTTTTTTTCGTTTGTTCTCTCTCGAATCTCGATACTTAGCAAAGCAAATTTACACAACCTTCCTTGATCCATTGAAGCTCTCAAATAATTGGGTATTAGTTTTAATTTGCTAAAAGATCATTCACAACTCGCAATGGAGACCGCAATAGTTAGCGTAATTTGAATTGTTATTCTAAGATTAGGAAAGACGCTTTCATCACAATACTTGACATTAAATCTTAAAACGTCAATGGGTTTCTTTCATTTTATTTTTTCGATCCGACTTGAAAGTAACTTTCTGCCGTCTAAAATTTCTTGAAATAGTTGTTGTTCATCGACGTCACAGCTGTAAACATTTCCAAGATTTTCAAAATTATCCTTAAGTTTGGGGGTAGGGTCAGATCCGGAATTATAACATAGCCTTTCGACATTGAGAAGAAAGCCGAATTTTTAGTCAATATCCAGCAAACGAGTGAATCTGTCATTTATTTCTTTAAGTAACCGATCGATTGATGCCTTCATAACTCTTTCCATTTCCTCTTTAGCTGTTAGCCCCGCGTCTCTCGCTTTCTCACCGGTAATCCTTTTTTTTTCGACGCTAAGGTTCTTCCACATTCCACTCACTACTGAGACGGAGTCCTTCCATTAATGATTCACGAACTAAAACCTCTCTCTCGTCATAAAAGTATTTTTGTATTTAAATCAAGAGCGGAATCTTGAAAGTTCATGCTAGGACCTTGGAGCCTTTTTTGAACACGGTCAATGCGCATGAGGATTTTATTCCAAAAACCTAACGAAGTTAAAAAGTCGTAACTCAATATACGATTATAGAGCGGCCTTGCGTCACTTCTTGTTTCACTGGTCACGTTTGCATCGTTGGCCATGTCCAAAATTACTTGAAGTATCTCATCAAGGTAATTGTTGATGGGCTTAACTGCTTCTGTCTTTGCACTCCATCTGGTCTCAGAGTCCAACTTAAAGACCACAGACACGCCTATTTTAAGTTTCTCCCAACGCTGCGTTGAACAAGAGAAGAAAACGTAGAAAGCTTGAATAGTTCCAAAAAACGTTACCATCTTGCTTGGCTGCAGGCACTCCTTCCAAGTTAAATGAGTGGTTATCACAGTTCACAAACATTGTCATGTTATTTATCTCACTTATTCTTTGATGGACACCCCTTGTGTGCCTCGCTATCACAGTAGCGTTGTCATTGCATTGAGCTCGACAGTCCTGTAGATCCATTTCGTACTTCTCTAATTACTTCAAAATTTCTTGAACCAAGTTTTTGGCGTCCTTCGCGCTAATCTATATGAAACCAAGGAAGCTCTCTCTGATATGGACAGTTTTTCTCTCAAAGTCAATTTCCACGTATCTCATTACTTCTGACATCTGTTCGCGATGTATCTGATCAGGCGTTGAGTCAAAAATGAGACTATAATACTGGGCTTTACGACTATTTTTTAGTAAACCGTCACGAACAGTGGACGCCATGAGATGAATGAATTCATTCTGAATCATTGGTGAAAGGAAAGACGTTGATCCAGGATGATTGGTCGCATAATCAAAGTGTTATTTCATAAGAGGTTCAAATTTGGCTACTAGTCTTAGTAAACCAAAAAATTACCCTCATTAGAATCTGTTAGAAGTGACTCGCTATGACCTCTCAATGCCAGGTTTTGGAATGTAAGGAATTTTATGCAATGACGGAGTCTCTTCAATACATCACGCCACTTCTGTTTTTCCTTGTTAATCTGTAACTGCATTTGTGCATCAATCAGACCTACATTTTCAATCAAATTTCTTTCCATTTCTTTCGAAAGAGTAAAGCATTCACGATGGTTTTTGGAATTCTCATAGACATTAATCCTTTCAGGGGCTTTCCATTGACTGAATCCACTTTCTTGCTCCAGTGTGGACTGGTGACTATGGTTGGAACGATAAAAGAGAAGACAGCAAAGACACAATGCAGCTTTTTTAAAAGGTGAATAAACAAACCAAGAACGAGTCACTTCTTCACCACGACCATCACCTAATTTCCTCTTGAACCAAGATTGGTTTATTCAGCGGTTGTTTGTTGTTAGAAAAGGCCCTTCACTATTTTGAAAATTCATTGAACCCAATTTCATAATTAATGTTCTCAATTCGACTGACAGAATGACATTTCCAGTAAACTTGTTGAACTTCAAAAATCCGATGTCATGTTGTTTAATAACTTCTGGTATGACATTTTGTGGTAAAATTTCCTCGATACAGTCACCACGATTAAATTGTACTTTCCTTGTCATGTTGGAATTTTCTGTAACTGTCAGGGTCCCACCTTCTTTATTTGATTTATCGGAGTAATGCATTTTCGGACAAATCTAACTCCACGGTACTGGTAAATGTAGAATAACTTGCTTGAGCCTTAACAGTTCTTAAAAACGTCATTATAAATTTGGTCGATTTAAAAGCTTCTTTCGCCTCCAACATTCGTCTCTTACGCCCTTCAGCTCCACTTTCCTTGTTCTTTAAGTTACGTTTCATCATGGTTATAATGTAATAAAATATATATATATATATATATAATAACCCTGAAACAAAAAAATCGGTCAACTCCTAGACCCCAAAAACGGCTTCATACGAGCTTTATATCGTTGAAACATATTTTTTAACATACAAGAATAGGCACGATAGTTGCGCCATCGGCCGTATTTCTTAAATAATTAATAGTTTAAATAAATTTAAAAATATTTAAAAATGTTTTTAAACACTATCTCTTTTTGTATATATATATATTTGCATTTGAAATAATTTTTATAATAATTAATACTTTTATCTCAATCGGGGTGGCGCTGGGGATGCTATTTTTTCATGGTCAGCGGAACTTAACGGTCTCTCAGCCGTAGTTCCTTCAAAGGTACGGGTAACCTGTGTCCAAAAGCCACGCACCAACCGTTCAACGGCAGACATGGGCAAAATCACGAGTGATTTCGAAGGATGTACTCTCACTTTTAAGTGAGAGTGGTGGAAAAATATAGGCCCGCTTCCGCTCAAGAGTGATATCGGTCAAAAAACGTCTAGTTCACTCCAACTCAATAGTGATAGTGTCCAAAATAATTCCAGCCCACTCCCGCTCAAGAGCAGAGTGTTGATAAACAGTCTAGTTCACTCCCACTCGGGAACGAGAGTGGCGGAAAGTATTTCTAATCCCCACGCGCTCAAGAGCGAGAGTCGATAAGTGGAAAACAATTGTTTATCCCTTTTTCACTCTTTCTCAATCCGCCGATAGTTCACTCGGCGATAGAGTGAAATATTTCAATTGTCGTCACCTCCACTTTCTTTCTGGGCGGTAATTTGAAATGTTCGGCAAAATTTTATAATTTTGTATAAAAACTGATGGTCTAGTTTAAGAGTTATAGTTACCATTTTTAGTCATGGTGATGCTATTCAGTGGACCACATTTTAAGTCACGACTGAAAAGGGTATTTTAAGATGACATTTTATTGTGAAATAGTGGATCGGTATCATTAATTTTACGTATGTAGTTGGTCGTGGTATTGCAGATGCTGTTCAACAAAATTACCGTGCAAGGTATTCCAACAGGAATATCTCGAACCCACGAATTTTCGCAAATGCCCATCGACGATTACCCGAGACGCAGGTAAGATTTGGTAAAAACGGTACTGTAGTAATTGCCATTTACTAAAGATACATCTGATTTCTTTACCGGTAGCCAATGGCGACATAGGTTGGCCAAGGGTTATTTGAAATTCTCAGATGGAAACACGATGGATTCCAACGACTGCGATTTTTTGGGTAGATGTCACATTGTTGCATTTATTAAGGATTCAGATTTAAGATGGTAAGAATACAAGTTTATTACAACTTAGTCGATGTGGTTACAAATTTGAAAGAGACAGCGCAACTATATTAAAGTGAAGTGAGAGTGCCTTATATACGTTAAATTATCGGCGTAAAAAATGAACCACCAAAAATTAGTCCCTTAAATTAAGTGTGACGTATAAAGGTTCTTTGTTGATTTAAAGCGTAAACACACATTTTCCAGAGAAAGTGTTGGTGACACTCGCAACCAACACGAAAATCGTCAAGCGTCGTTTACCAGTGGTTACCAGAAGATATTTTCCTTTAACTGGTGAGCTGGAGGCGTTTTGATTGGTCCGTAAATGTTTCTGCCAAGACTCAATGGGACTCCGTACATCGTTTCTCCGCGTGATGCCTTACCAGACCTTCTTGATGATGTACCGTCAGTAATTTTACGACAAATCTGGTTTCAGCATTATTGTGCCCCGGCGCACTTTTCCTGGCGGGTTCATGGGTTCCTCAACGAAAAAGTTCCACGGAGATGGATTGGTAGTGCGGGGTCCAGTCACCTGGTCTGCAAAATAACCGAATCTAAGCGCCCTAGACCTTAGTTGTGGGCGTTGATGAAAGATCGTATCTACGAAACTTCAGGTGTAGGACGAATGTTGTTCATAGCGACGTTGATTCTTACCACTAAAACTACCACTAGGACGTACGCTTTTTGGCCTCTTCTAAGAATTGGATAACGACAATTTAAGCATTTGCTATAAACAAATAAAAACATTTTTGCAGACGAAAATGTTTTGCTTCTTACTTTTGTAAGGACAGGCTGACGCGGTTCAGTTAGGTTCCGGTTAAGTACATAATAGAAGTGGGAGCCCACGGTCAAGCGTCAAATTATCGGAACGTAACAATCGTAACCTTATTTTCAAAACCACGTAAATTCCAATTTCGGTTCGGTTCTGGTTCTAAATGGCAACAATCTGTACAGTACCAGTTTCCTCCTGGCCTTAAAATTGACTTTCCTATCTGAGTTCTTAGGCTATCGTACGTTAGGTGTTTAAAAATATCTAGCGTTTGTACATTAGTCGCTGAGTATAGGGATGAAGACAATATAAAATTATAAATATTTACTCAACCCCTACAACACCTTACATTTTCTGTACTGAATTTTGATTCATCCTGTATACAGATTTTCGGCCATACTGAACCAACTTACCAAGGTGACTTTTTTTACTTTTTTAATGTAGGCAAAATTACGATTAGGTTTATGACAATTAAACAAAACGACAAGTTGGCGACGTACCACCTTCTGCGCGCCCTAAAAAATATAAGACCATCTAGCGGACTCCCATTAAGGGTGGGGGGTTCTTTATTGGGGGTCGTATTTTGCTATATAAAGGGAAGGTAATGAAGAATTGTTCCCAGTTTCTTGTTAGTTTTACTGCGTTTTACTATTTTCCGGAACTATTGTGCTTCAGAAGAAACGAATATGTAATTATTTCAATTTTATCCCGGTATTTATTTTCTTGGTTAGATTAGAATGGGGACAGATTTCATGACCTTATACAGTATTTTTTGGTCGATTTAGTTTTGATTAATTTACTTCAGATAAATTACGGTTTGGGTATTGGTTTTTCTAATTGGTTAGGAAAATTAATTCCCCGCGTTTAACGGGCGCTTTTTCGGGTGGTAAGAATTATTTCTTAATTGCATATAGGAAGAAGGGAAGCTCTTCGGCTTCCAACGTTGTACACGCCACTGTAGACGACGTGACGAAAGACGACAAGTTCGTGACTAATGAGACCTTTTTGAAGAAATTCGAACAAGGCGGAAATAAACAACATATTGTGCATAGGTACTTTACTTATGTGGGGCATAGTAATAGGAAAGACAAGACTCTTTCAATGTATGGGTCTTGTAACATATGCAAAAAAACTTAC
Organism: Leiobunum rupestre; assembly: GCF_980474605.1. Taxonomy (NCBI): domain Eukaryota; kingdom Metazoa; phylum Arthropoda; class Arachnida; order Opiliones; family Sclerosomatidae; genus Leiobunum; species Leiobunum rupestre. The sequence goes on along the minus strand of NC_143384.1, from coordinate 76,243,299 downwards.
CAGGGCTTCAACGGCTCCACCTCTAATTGGAAACGGCATCTTGAGGTTGGTATATTTATACTCTTATTTATTTCAATTGCATTTTTTAAAAGAAATTCCTTTGTATACTGTCGTTTACCATAGGATATACATAACATTTCGCTGACGCCTCTAGTAGCAGATGAAATATCAAAATTTCAAATATTTCCAGAACCTTCTTCAACTACGAAGAAGCTATCCTCCAAACACCCCCAACAGCTTCTATTCCGACGAGCCCTGGTTAATATGGTAGCCACCACCAATATATCGTTCAGTGCAGTTGAGAGCGAAGGATTTCGCACTGCGATTTCCGTTGCTAATCCAGCGCTGACGGTGTATTCGCGGCGCCAATTAACCAGGGATTTGGATTTCATCGTCGAGGAAGAACTAACCCCGAGACTTAAAGTTAGACTTCAACAAAGAAAAAAAAACGTCGGTATCCCAAAAATTCCAGAGCGTACTGAATTCCATTCCGAACAAACATCTACATCTAACATTGGACATCTGGAGCAGCAGGCGAAGGGAGTCTGTGATAGGAGTGAGAGCCCAATTTATTGACTCAAACTTTGAGTTTCGGAATTTATTAGTGGCGTTCGCCCACTTTCCGGGGAGCCACACTGGGGAGGCAATTAACAAGATGTTGCGAGAAATCTTGGCCAAATGTAACATAGAGCCGTCCCGGGTAAGTGATCTATAGGTGTATCTCGGTCTGATAGCGTTCAACTTAATTTCTTAATCTAGGTTTCATGCGTTGGCGCGGACAACGCGGCCAATATTTCGAAGGCTTTGAGCTTGGCTGCGATGATTCCGAAGGCAAAGAGGTCGAGTACCGATAGCCAGGTTTCAGAAGTTGACCTGGATGGTTCTTTTTCGACGTCTCTGTCGTCAGAGGACGAGGTGCAAACGGAAAGTGTAGCCGAAGAAAGCGACGTCACGCTAGACGAAGGTTCGTTATATTATCTGTAGAACGTAAGAAGTAGGTTTTATTATGTAATATGTACTTCAATCGGGTTTTCAGCTTGGAATCGTCTGACGCAAATAATAATTCCAGACGAAGACGGTTCCTCGTCCAATTTAGGATGTGCCGATGTAATATCCTTCGGTGTAGACGAGGAGTTAGATATTGAGATACCTGCCTGCTGGAAGCGGAAAAGATGTATGGCCCATTCCCTACAGATTGTAGTGAACCGTGCCATAGACGCCCCAGAAAGTGAACGGGCAAAAAACGTCCTTAAAAAAGTCAACTCCTGGTTAACTTTTCTGCAGCGGTCAACAAAGTGATCCGAGGCATTCCGCGATATTTCCCCGAATGGCCAAGATATCAAATCAATTGGCGGGATGAGGTGGAACGCCACGTATATGGCCCTCGAACGCCTTGTTGAGGTATTAAATGGATTTGTCTTATTAAATTGCTTAACTTCACTTTATTTAATCGGCGAATTCTTCCAGCCTGACATGTTGAAATCTTTAGCCACGACGATCATGTCAGCCCAGTATGAGAAAGTTGCCACCGACTTGTCCTTACCGGATGACAACGACCTCCATATGCTAAAAGAGCTGCTGATGCTTTTAAAACCGTTTAAGGAGGCAACAGATATTTTTCAAGCTAAAGGGCCGGTGGCCAACTTGGTCATTGGCGAGCTTGTTAAGATCCATCGGCAACTACTCGGCGAAATGGAAATTATCGACGAAGACTATGTTGTGGCGGCGTTATTGGACCCAAGACAAAAGCTCTTTCTCTTCGAGTTCTTCTCTGGTATGTAGGTCTATTTTTACGTCAACCAATAAGCTCTAATTTAGCATTTATTAAACGTAGGTAACCCCAGTTTCCAAATCTTCGATAAGGAGAAAGCGAAAGCTACGCTGAAGAAGTACCTCGCGGTTTTGATTGAATCGGACCAAACGCAGCCACCAATTCCCAAGAAAGCGAAGCGCGTAGATCCAGCCGAGGTTCTTTTTAGATTAACCGTTTGTAGGGACGAAGCCGAGAATGAAGATATTGTTAAGGAACTACCATCCATCCAAGACGTCGACCGGGAGATTGAAGTTTATTTTTCCGAGAAAAACGAAAACGCAAAAACAAAGCCGTTGGAGTACTGGAAGATATTTCAGAAGAGATTTACTCTTCTCAGTACTCTAGCTCAAAGAGTTCTCTCTATACCCGCTTGTACTGCTGATGTAGAGCGAATGTTTTCCGTCGCCGGTGCCATATACAGCTACAGGCGATGCCGCATCACTCTCCCTCGTATAGCGACCTTACTTATGTACCAGGAGTATAAACATATCCATTAACAAACTTCCGTAAGTAATAATAACTATTTGCAAAGACAGTTATCATCAATTATAATTTTTTAGATTATAAATTACAAAAACAACTGTTGCGCCTTTCTCGGGATCTAATTTGAGCTTTTTTTTCTAACGTCACTACCGGGAGCCAAGTCTTCCAACGGCGACTGAAGATTTGCTAGAGATCGTAGACCATCTTTTCAATGAAATTCACCAACTTATTATTTAATTTACGTAATAAAAATATTTAACTGTCTCTTTAGTTTAATTTGCCTTATTTAAAACCAACTTTTAGTTAATTTTAAATAATAGTTTCTTAAGATTTCTAAGTGCTCAAGTTTAGTGCTAAGTTAAATAAAAATGTGAATTTCACCTAATTATTTTATTTTAATGGAGACCCGCGAAAGAAAGTAAACCTCCATGTACTACAATAATTTAATTGGCCATTATAATTAGAACCATAAATGTATTTAAATAGATTTGTGTTTGTACCTAAGTGCTAAATAAATTGAAATTGAACTTTTTACTATTTTAATGTCTATGTAGTTTTTGAAATATCTGAACTAATTAACATACCTCCAAAATACGTTGGAATAAACATTCTTGCATCAATAAAAAAATTTAACTCGAATTTCCCGCCTTTATTGAAAACTACCAAAATCAAAAAGAGTTAAAATGTTGACCTAGATTATTTCCACTCTTTTCCGAAGAGCTCGCTTGGCGAGTGACCAAAAGTGAAAAATACCACTATTACGAGTGGAGCTTGTCCTACTGAAAGTAAAAACCCCCATTCTTACGATTGGAGCTGTTCTTCAAAAAACGAATAAAAACAACTCTTGCCAGTGTAGCTCTACTACAAAAGTGAAAAACTCAACTCTTCCGAGTGGAGTTGTTCTTCGGCGAGTGGAGTGGGAAAAAGTGGGTCGCGAAATCACTCGCAAAAGTTTTTTACGAGTTTTGCCCATGTCTGTTCAACGGTACAGTTAATTTGCGACTGCGATTAAAAAAAATGCATTTTTCCCAGAAAGTTACCTGAATCTAATCTCATCTTAGAGATATATATAAAAATTAAAAAAACCTAAAACGTGACCCCAAAGCAGACCACCAAAAAAATTAAAACATATTATGGCGCCCACCGTCTAGTTGCGCACATGGCTGCCATACTAAAGATACGCCTCTGAATTTTGACGACCTTCCTTACCGTCAACGGCGAAGACTTTTGTTTCAACAAGATGGTGCCCCGTCTCATTATCAGAGATTTATCCAAAAAGGGTTTAAGCAACTCCGGTTCAAAGTCAAGAGGAGCTTCGTCAACGTATAATAAATGCTTGTCGTAAAGTAGCCCCAAAAATGATCAAACGTGTTTTTGATAACATGATCGTTCGAGCTCAAGCCTGTTTAGCAGCCAATGGGGGGATAATTGTATCACCATTGCTTACTGATTAAATATTTTTTAAGGCATTTAAAGACAAAATTTACTAGTTTGTGTTTGATTTAAAACCTTGACGTCATGCAGTTCTTTTTAATATTTTTTTATAATCTTTAATAAGTGTTGAAGTATTCCCCAGACATCTCATATTTAAAGTTTGAGAGAAAGACTAATATTTATTTATTGTGTTTTATTATGATTGTATCTGTTACGTGTATCATTTTTATTATCTCCTTTCAGAATCCGAAACAGTTTGGATAAATAATTAGATCATCTAAACTATAGGGCAGTTCGGCAGATAAATTCCTTTTTTATCTGATTATCATCTGATTTGAGGAAAAACATATTGCCCTTTTCAGATAGAAATTAGAAGCAATACACCGTACTACTTTATCTCTGGTGCTATTGATAAACATTCTTTCAAGTAAAACACTGATGATTAGAGGGAAGGGATAATATCGAACATCGTTAAGAATTCAATCCTTCCTGTAAAGGGTTAGCTGCAATTGCATACATCAAAAACAAAGGATTAACAAACCAAAATTATGAAATAGCAAAGCTTTATTTGACGCTCGTATACCACTAACCCACAATTTTTCCAAAACTATTTTCCGAAGGTGTTTATCACATCTTCTGCCATTATTCCATAGAGATTTGCTGTTTAAATTCCCTTCCTTAAAAACAAACTCCCCACCCCCATTGCTGGATATGGGGTGGTGGTTAAAGCGTTCAATTGCTTCCGGGTGCTATTTGTGGCTTCATAATTACCATTTCCCAAACGTTAAATTAGAGAACCCATACATAAACTTGTGTTCAATATACACTTTTTCTCTAATTTAATAACCCTATAGACGTAGAATTGCTTTGCAATTTTATGTATTTTACGTATGGCGTGTTAGAAAAACAAGTTGGCAAGCCAAAATATACCTCTCCTCGGAAGAATTGTCCCTAGTGGTATTGATCTCTCGAGATAACCCTTTAAGATATATCTCCACAATTCAGAGTTATTTACTAAAAACGTGATCCCGGTTCAATCCCGCACGGTATACAATTTCATTATAATTAAAATAATTGAGACGAAACAACAGAGTTTAATTTATTCAGAATATTATAAATTAAGTAGTTACAACAGTGAGTTAGACGTACTAAAACAATGCACAATTATATTGAATATAACCCTATTTACAGAACAAGTTTATCAGTTAAATCAGGAATCCATAACGCTACTTGGAACCAATAACGGCTTCGATTCCCCGCCGTTGTGGCGGAACATAGTAGGCGGAGCTTATAAGCCTTTGCTTGTCACTGAATTTGACGTCATTTAAGGCTGTATAAGCGTATTTAGCCCCTCCCACAATGTTCCGCCACAAAATACCACAGGGGATATGGGGAGATACTAATTCCAAGTAGCGTTATGGATTCCTGGTTAAATGTAATACGAAGCAAATATTAATGAAAGATATTTACAGAGGGTATTTGTATTTTTCTCGCTTACGAAATAACAACACAAAAAACCTTCTTTAAACCACTTCACACGAAAAAATTATAAATAAAAGCCAACAATACCGCCCAAAAGCTCAACACAACCAAAAAATTAAAATACAAATACCCAATCGACCAAACTTTGGAGCCAAAACGACCAATAGAAAAATTTATAATAACAACCCAATCAATCAGACCAGAGCAGAGCAAAAATAATTAATATACAAATATATAATAACAACCCAATCGATCAGGCTCAGAGAAAAATAACGCATAGAAAAATATTTAATAATAACCCAAATTATCAGGCTTCAGAGCAAAAATAACGAATAGAAAAAATTTATAATAATATCCAAATCAATCAGACTTCAGGATCAAAATAGCTCATATAAAAATATTATTACGCAGTCGAGTAATAAATTAATTCAAAACCAAGCAATAGAAAATCAAGAAGCGCAACACCTTACCATTCACAAATACGAATTTTCGACGTTATTATAATGAAACTGGATTAACTTTAAGCCACGATGTAATCACTTGAAAGGTTCCACTAAAACTGAACGATTTCGAAAAATAAGCTTAAAAAACCAACAATACCCAAGAATAGACAAAAAACAACGTTATCTCGATTAGTAAAGATAGCATAAAACCCTTACTTTGCCTGAAACCCAGATACTTTTTACCTCTCCGAGGGGACAAAGTCCCCTAGGAGGGGTTATACAACGACCGTGTCTGTCTGTGGGTGGGTCTGTGGGTGTGTCTGTCTGTCAGGACTGCGAACGCGTTCGCATTTTCGGTGCAAAGTGTAATCACTGCGTACGCAGTTTCTCAAAGGGTTGGCAAAACCACCGTGTGACGGTGAGCGTTAACGGATGCATTTGCGGTTTGGTTTGGATGGTGTTTTTTCGCTCACCGTCGTGACGGTTTGGTGTATTACGTTTTTGTAATGTTTATGCGTAGGTTGTGAGTGTTGAATTTGTTGTGTTTGTGTTCTGATGGATGTGCATGTTGAGTCTGTTGTGTTTATATGGGCGTTTTCTCTCCAACTTCTTCTTAATGACTTTGGGACGGACCGAGTGCTGAGTGTAATGCTACCTCTCAACGTCCAATGGCAGGGTTTCCACCAGTTGTACACGGTATTCGTCTTAGTATCAATTTGCGATCGCATCGGGCGGGATTTGAACCCGAGACCTCCTGATTGACAGGCGGACGTTCTACCACAGAACCACCGACACTTGTTACGCCTTATTGAAAATTAGACCTTCAGCTTTATCGGAAGCGTATTTAATAGAGTACGAAATTTTGGTTTAATTGAAATAGAATTGAAATTGAAATTATTGCATCGAAGAAATTCTACTTTAGCGTTTCTCTATTGATTAAAAATAAATGCGCCACCCAGGTTTCGAACCCAGACCATTCGGCTTGGCAGTCGAGCGCTCTACCACAGAACCACCGATAGCTCCTTAGATTCACTGAAATTAAGACAGGCATCGTAAGCATAATAGGTAATAAAGTCTTTTTTTATTAATGAATTTATGAAGGCCTAATCTGGTATTTTTTAAAGGTTAAATCTTGTTTTAGCGCAGTCAGCCGAGATTAGAGGGTTAAAGGGTAGACCCTGTGGGTGGTCCACTTTTTTAACGACCTATATATAGTTCTGTTAATTCAAAGGAGATAATTTAACGTTAATTGCTTTAAGAGCTGGCGGTTCGTCAAGTGGCTCTCTGTGCTTTGTTGATGGTAAGGTTTTTGCTTCTTGTAAATACATTTGGTGTGGATATTTGGATATCTACGATTTCTAACGCAGTCAATGATTTCTTGGGTGTGCGAGTCATTATATGATATTGGAAATTGGACGGCATTGGTCTTTTTCATGTGGTATGCGTCACAACGTCAACAGGAAGTGAACGAGTCGTCCACTACCAGATATCTACGGTATCTTCATCAAGGGCGAGTGTTGAAATAAAATGAGCGTTAAAGATGCGGCAAGTATTTCGTAAGAGAGTAATTCCAAAAAGCCTCTGTAGATATTTCTTTCATTAAAATTTGCTTCGTATTATATTTAACTGATAAACTTGTTCTGTAAAAGGGTTTAATTCAATTGTGCATTGTTATAGTACGTCTAACTTACTGTTGTAACTACTTAACTTATGATATTCTGAATAAATTAAAATTGGTCGTTTCGTCTCAATTATTTTAATTATAATTAAAATTTTATACCGGGCGGGATAGAAATGGGTTAATATTTTTAACAAATAACTCTAAATTGCGGAGATATATCTTTAAGGGTTATCTCGATAAATTGATACCACTAGGGACAATTCTTCCGAGGAGAGGTATATTTTGGCTTGCCAACTTGTTATATTTTAAAACAAGATTTGACCTTTAAAGTTTCATACGTAAAAAATGTAGACTTTAACAAGATTAAATCAACATAATTTTATTCAATAAAAAAAAAACAAATTAGGCCTTCATAAAATCATTCATAAAAAAATTCTAGACTTTATTAGCTATTATGCTTACGATGAGTGTCTTATTTTCAGTGTAGCTAAGCAGCTATCGGTGGTTCTGTGTTAGAGCGCTCGACTGCCAAGCCGAATGACCTGGGTTCTAAACCTGCGTGGCGCATTTGTTTTTAAACAATAGAGAAAACGCTAAATTAGAATTTCTTCGATGCAATAATTTCAATTTCAAATCAATTTCAATTAAACCAAAATTACGTACTCTATTAAATACACTTCCGATAAAGCTGAAGGTCTAATTTTCAATGAAGCGTAACAAGTGTCGGTGGTTCTGTGGTAGGACGTCCACCTGTCAAGCAGGAGGTCTCGGGTTCAAACCCCGCTCGTTACGATCGCAAATTGACACTAAGACTAATATCGTGAACAATTGGTGGAAACCCTGCCATTGGATGTTGAGAGGTTGCCATAACACTCAGCACTCGATCCGTCCCAGAAGTCAAGAATAAGGAGCAGTTGGAGAAAAAACGCGCATACATACAAAACACAAACACCACAAACACATCATACACAACTGTCATAACGCAAACTCAACATTCCCACCCAACACATAAACATTACAATAAATATACAATATTGCTACAATACAACAAAACTGCCGCGGCGCTGAGCGTTAACGAAAAGCTACAACCAAACCCAACCCAACCGCAAATGTACCCGTTAACGCTCACCGTCACACGGTGGTTTTGCCAATCTTTCGACTTCGATCCCTAATTCCAAGCAATTGCGAACGCGGATTTCGAGATAATGCGTACGCAATGATTACACTTTGCTACACAGACAGACCCACAGACCCACAGACAGACACGGTGATTGTATAACCCCTCCTAAGGGACTTTGTCCCCTCGGAGAGGTAAAAAATGTTTTACAAAAAGCCTACATTTAAAATAACATACTCAAAGAGCTTCCATAGAACAACATATTTTAGTCACAACAAGTTGGCAAGCCAAAATATACCTCTCCTCGGTAGAATTGTCCCTAGTGGTATTAATTTCTCGAAATAACCCTTAAAGATATATCTCCGCAATTTAGAGTTATTTGTTAAAAATATTAACCCATTTCTATCCCACCCGGTATAAAATTTTAATTATAATTAAAATAATTGAGACGAAACGACCAATTTTAATTTATTCAGAATATCATAAGTTAAGTAGTTACAACAGTAAGTTAGACGTACTATAACAATGCACAATTGAATTAAACCCTTTTACAGAACAAGTTTATCAGTTAAATATAATACGAAGCAAATTTTAATGAAAGAAATATCTACAGAGGCTTTTTGGAATTACTCGCTTACGAAATACTTGCCGCATCTTTAACGCTCATTTTATTTCAACACTCGCCCTTGATGAAGATACCGTAGATATCTGGTAGTGGACGACTCGTTCACTTCCTGTTGACGTTGTGACGCATACCACATGAAAAAGACCAATGCCGTCCAATTTCCAATATCATATAATGACTCGCACACCCAAGAAATCATTGACTGCGTTAGAAATCGTAGATATCCAAATATCCACACCAAATGTATTTACAAGAAGCAAAAACCTTACCATCAACAAAGCACAGAGAGCCACTTGACTAACCGCCAGCTTTTAAAGCAATTAACGTTAAATTATCTCCTTTGAATTAACAGAACTATATATAGGTCGTTAAGAAAGTGGACCACCCACAGGGTCTACCCTTTAACCCTCTAATCTCGGCTGACTGCGCTAAAACAAGATTTAACCTTTAAAAAATACCAGATTAGGTCTTCATAAATTCATTAATAAAAAAAGATTTTATTACCTATTATGCTTACGATGCCTGTCTTAATTTCAGTGAATCTAAGCAGCTATCGGTGGTTCTGTGGTAGAGCGCTCGACTGCCAAGCCGAATGGTCTGGGTTCGAAACCTGGGTGGCGCATTTGTTTTTAATCAATAGAGAAACGCTAAATTAGAATTTCTTCGATGCAATAATTTCAATTTCAATTCTATTTCAATTAAACCAAAATTTCGTACTCTATTAAATACGCTTCCGATAAAGCTGAAGGTCTAATTTTCAATAAGGCGTAACAAGTGTCGGTGGTTCTGTGGTAGAACGTCCGCCTGTCAATCAGGAGGTCTCGGGTTCAAATCCCGCCCGATGCGATCGCAAATTGATACTAAGACGAATACCGTGTACAACTGGTGGAAACCCTGCCATTGGACGTTGAGAGGTAGCATTACACTCAGCACTCGGTCCGTCCCAAAGTCATTAAGAAGAAGTTGGAGAGAAAACGCCCATATAAACACAACAGACTCAACATGCACAACCATCAGAACACAAACACAACAAATTCAACACTCACAACCTACACATAAACATTACAAAAACGTAATACACCAAACCGTCACGACGGTGAGCGAAAAAACACCATCCAAACCAAACCGCAAATGCATCCGTCAACGCTCACCGTCACACGGTGGTTTTGCCAACCCTTTGAGAAACTGCGTACGCAGTGATTACACTTTGCACCGAAAATGCGAACGCGTTCGCAGTCCTGACAGACAGACAGACCCACCCACAGACCCACCCACAGACCCACCCACAGACCCACCCACAGACCCACAGACAGACACGGTCGTTGTATAACCCCTCCTAGGGGACTTTGTCCCCTCGGAGAGGTAAAAAGGAATGCAAATATCTTGTTCAAGAATTCAGTTGTAATACTTTAAATATCAAGTATTGAGAACCAAAATCCAGATTTCCCTTCAATTGTTTATACCATCTTAATGAAAACCACGATAAAGTATTTTCTTTTAAGGCTTTAATTAAATCTTGATCACGAGCTATAACTAATATTACGTCACTTACAACTATTTGACTACAAACGAGCTAATAACTTTGTAGATGGGAAACAAAAAAGTGAAATAGGACTTATAATAAGGGCAGTTAAGTCAATATTTCGAAATTGTTTCCATGGTTACCTTTTCCGTATAACAACGAATAAACGAAGCGATAATTAAATCTTCCTTGTTAAAAAAGGTATTTTAGATTGTTCTTATGTTACATATGGTTATAAACAAATTATCCAGCTCAATTGAGTTGCCCACGCGTATAAACCAGGGGTCATTTGGTCTTCGAATATTATCACCAAAACAATTAGGCGTTTAGTATTTTAAATTATTTTAAAGGAAATTTTTGTGTAAAACTGTCTTAGAATGAGGAAAGATGGTTTTAGTCTAGTTGTGACGAAAAAACGTTATTTTATCTTGATATGATAAAAGGAAAACCCCACATCTCAAATAATATTGTTAAGCCACAGATAATCGATGTTTTAAATTTGTAGTAACATTTAAGTGTCCTTTTTATTACAATAAGTACATTCTAAGAAATTCAAAATATAATGTCAAAGCAGCAACTGAATTGAATAAAAGGCCGAAGTATAAGCAAGCGCATATGTCGTCGAATACGATGTATTTCTGTTCATTTTGAGCTTTCATCATTGCACACTTCTTCATTCTTCTATCATCAGACACAATATTTTCCCATTTCGATAAGCATGAAGTTTCAAACAATCGTGTTATGCTGATGAAAAAAAATTTTTTTTTAGCAAAAATAGTAAAGCTAAGAAAAGCCATAGCTGAATTTCAACAGAGCTGTAATTGTCCTTTTACAGCGTGGCTCAGTTTAGGCTTTTGGTAAGTGCTGTGGAAGCCTATATGATATCATTCATGTACAGAAACAATTTTTTTACGTTTTGAACACAATTTGCTGGGCCAAATAAGTAACTTTACTTTTAAATATGGCCTATTGAGCTTTAGTTGTTATTATTTCAGAAAAAAACATTTGCAATGATTCTACTTGTCACAGTACCTGAGTGACGTAATATGATTATTATACATTGGTGGCTATTAGAACAATCTTGTGTAATTTTTTGGTATTGTTTTCAAAGATTTTATATAAATTTCACGAGCTAAGATATTTTAGGGTGTTCATATTATTGCTTTAGATTTAATTTTTCTCTTTTGGTTTAAAAGGGAACATCTTCTTAGATCAATAATCTACTTAAGCTCTTGTAACGTTTTAGTTTGTTTATAAAAAAAAATAAAATTTATCTCACTCAATCACAGATTAAATTACAATCTGCTTATTTTTATTCCTTAAAGTGGTTAAAAGTTATTAAAATTTCCCAATTTTGAGATTGCAAAATGTCTTTTAAATTTTTGTGGCCTTGGAACCTTTTTGGGGCGTTTTTTATAATATTAACTCTCTAAACATATGTCTGAACGATAAGATTCATCTTAAATCATCTTGTTTCGTGCTTAAAAATTTCAAAATTTTACATGGTGTTAAATGAATCTCGACAAGGAAAATTCTTTTTAAACGCAATTCCCATGAAATCGATGCACACCGATTCTTCCACCTCGTTGTATTTCCGATTGGGGAAAGTCTTCCCCATGTAAGTATTAAATCTGTTTGCGCTTAAAAAAATTGCCTTTTTTCCATCAAACACTTCTGAAAAAGGAACTTTTCCGGTAAATGGTACTGTCACTTTCCTGTAAATATCTCCGTACTCAGTGTCGGTTTTCTATAAATAAAACAAATAACCTTTTTAAAAGGATTTAAATTGCGATAATATTGTGTTGTGTAAATATTTCGATGAACTTTAAATAATTGGGTTATGGCCTTCTGAAAAATATCGCCTTACAAAAGTTCAATTCAGTCTTAGTTTATATTTAAAAATATATATCTGAAAAATGTTATTCAAAGTGCCTATTAGGTACAAAAGGTTAACCGCTTGTAGTTAAAAACTATTGAAATTTTATAAACGGTAAATTGTTTAGAGGACTAAATTGGGATTAAAGCATTTTTGAAAACATGATTGCCTCGTACGTTGAACATGAGATAAGCAAAGTTTGAACTTTTGTCCAAAACGCCAAGAGAGTAGACTCCCTTGGAAAACAGGGCGGCGAGCTGCTTTATGGTTCGCACTTGGAACGGGTTTGAGAATGAAATTGACGACGTCAGTTCACTTCCGTATAACACGCTGAGAAACGTTGTAAAGATCAACCAGACGAACACCAAGAACGTCGAAACGAAGCTATTTTCAGATTTATACCTTCCTAGTGTATTGACTGAAATTGAAGTATTAATGAAAATGAGTTAGCGGGTGGTTTACGAAAAAAAAATACTTTTGCACTTCCTTAAATTATTTGCTTAACAATTTTTGGCTATTTGCACTACTAAATCACAAAACATTGATACAAAACCTCACGAAAATGACCTGCTTAAATGTAATTTAATTTTATTAAATGAAGAGTTATCTTGGATGTTTCTAAGAAATTACCGTAACCGAACGGTACTTGAACTCTAAAATTTACAGTAATATGAACGTAGAAAATTTTACCGTAAAATTAGCGGTCAAATTAGTGTAATGTTACTTAACGGTGATCTGATATTAAAATTACGGGGAAATGAAACTTCAGAATTTTAACCGTAAAATAAACTTTACAATAACACAACATTAAATTAAAGTGTTGACCGTTGAAATAAGTTTTTATCCCTAGAGCTGTTGGGAAAATGTTTTTCTACGGTAACGCCATATTAAATAAAACACTCAAACGTTGAGCAAAATGGTTTAAACGAAACTATAAGCTTATGTTTTGAAATAACATTAAATAGTTCTTTTTATCAAGTATCGTGACCTTCTTGTGTAAATGAGGCTCTTACGTCACAGTCTCTTTCTTTTACAAATCAATCTAAGAATGCGCTTCAGACCAGAGGAATATAGGTTTCTCTACTGCGCGTGCAAATAGCACGTGTGAAGAACATACTAATAAGCCTGCGTCTTGTGACGAAAATGCTTGATATTATATGTTTAATTTTTAATCATTTTATTATATAGAAATATCTATTTAAATGAAATTTATGTTTCAATAGGTATTTCCATAAAATAAAACCATAAAAAAATTAAGTATAAAATATTTTTCTTTACGTCAAGGGCTTAAGCTTTTTAATACTTTATTGGCACGCCCGTTTCGCACGTGGACATCAAACATCAAAATCTTTATCGAGTCGAGCGAGCGCTCTCTATCTTCAATAACTAAAGCTAGTAACGTAGAAAAACCTTTACACGTGACTTCCCGTATTTTATAGAAAACATTTGGCTTACTAGTGCCAAAAACCTCTCTAATATTTTGATGTAAACAAAATGCTTTAAGAATGAACCATATGAGGCAACTCTTTAAAATTGACTTCAAATTCGCGGGTTTGTGTACCGTTCATGGTGACGCCATCCAAAAGGGGAGGTCAGTGGTGACCTCATAATCAAAGTTCTCAAACGTACTATGATAATGGGGATCTAAGAATAATATTTTCGCCTCTAACCAGACGAAGTGTGTTTATTTAATAATAATCAGCTAGGCTAATACCCAAGGCACCACCTTAGTCATCAAGCGACTTTTAAAGCCATTAATTCAGGGGCCCGGGTTACAATACGTAGGGTGGTGGTGGCAAGCCCTGCAAGCCGCGCGAGCCAACAGCTTTCGTATCGCCGCGTTAATATTATTCCTTATTAGAGTACGTGAATAATAGGCGATATAATAAAGTAACGTGGCCTTATTGTTTTGATGGGAAAGGCCAGCTTCCACTATGCTTCCATTAGCTTTCCCACCAAAGAGCCTATGAATTCATCCGTAGGCTTTAACTGTACTATTTCGTTATCCCATTTTAACAAGTTGAACAAGCATATCTGACTTTATAATATCGCCTATTATAGTAATTTTTAAAAACGTGAATTAATATTGATACTTTGTCTGCCGCACTTATGTTTTTAAATAAATCTAATTATTTATTAGCAAATTTGTTAATAAAAATACGAATTGTGCTATTGGTAAAAAATTTAAGTGAACGTCGTTAATATACAATTCTGTGTGTTGGAGCTGGTCGAAAGTGACTGTGCATTAAAGGGGTATAATTTGCGCTTACAAAGACCAAAAACTACGCTACAATTTTTACGGATAAACTACCATAAAGTAAGTCTATCACACTGTTGAGGGATTTAGTTCCATGTAACATTGAAAGCGAAAATATTATTCAAAACCTTTTATTTGACAACATTTCAAAATAAATGAGCATTGAAGATCAAACAAGTATTTTCAATAGTAAATTTCATTTTCGATGTTATTTTTCACCGAAGTAAGCGTTATTTTTACTATTGAAAGTAATTTCACTTTTTGACCACAGGCTATCAAAGGAGATTTTTTTGCTGTCGTTACCTTTTATTTGCGCCGTTTTCTATGTACTAAGTAATTTTTACCTCTCCGAGGGGACAAAGTCCCCTAGGAGGGGTTATACAACGACCGTGTCTGTCTGTGGGTGGGTCTGTGGGTGGGTCTGTGGGTGTGTCTGTCTGTCAGGACTGCGAACGCGTTCGCATTTTCGGTGCAAAGTGTAATCACTGCGTACGCAGTTTCTCAAAGGGTTGGCAAAACCACCGTGTGACGGTGAGCGTTAACGGATGCATTTGCGGTTTGGTTTGGATGGTGTTTTTTCGCTCACCGTCGTGACGGTTTGGTGTATTACGTTTTTGTAATGTTTATGCGTAGGTTGTGAGTGTTGAATTTGTTGTGTTTGTGTTCTGATGGATGTGCATGTTGAGTCTGTTGTGTTTATATGGGCGTTTTCTCTCCAACTTCTTCTTAATGACTTTGGGACGGACCGAGTGCTGAGTGTAATGCTACCTCTCAACGTCCAATGGCAGGGTTTCCACCAGTTGTACACGGTATTCGTCTTAGTATCAATTTGCGATCGCATCGGGCGGGATTTGAACCCAAGACCTCCTGATTGACAGGCGGACGTTCTACCACAGAACCACCGACACTTGTTACGCATTATTGAAAATTAGACCTTCAGCTTTATCGGAAGCGTATTTAATAGAGTACGAAATTTTGGTTTAATTGAAATAGAATTGAAATTGAAATTATTGCATCGAAGAAATTCTAATTTAGCGTTTCTCTATTGATTAAAAACAAATGCGCCACCCAGGTTTCGAACCCAGACCATTCGGCTTGGCAGTCGAGCGCTCTACCACAGAACCACCGATAGCTGCTTAGATTCACTGAAATTAAGACAGGCATCGTAAGCATAATAGGTAATAAAGTCTTTTTTTATTAATGAATTTATGAAGGCCTAATCTGGTATTTTTTAAAGGTTAAATCTTGTTTTAGCGCAGTCAGCCGAGATTAGAGGGTTAAAGGGTAGACCCTGTGGGTGGTCCACTTTCTTAACGACCTATATATAGTTCTGTTAATTCAAAGGAGATAATTTAACGTTAATTGCTTTAAAAGCTGGCGGTTAGTCAAGTGGCTCTCTGTGCTTTGTTGATGGTAAGGTTTTTGCTTCTTGTAAATACATTTGGTGTGGATATTTGGATATCTACGATTTCTAACGCAGTCAATGATTTCTTGGGTGTGCGAGTCATTATATGATATTGGAAATTGGACGGCATTGGTCTTTTTCATGTGGTATGCGTCACAACGTCAACAGGAAGTGAACGAGTCGTCCACTACCAGATATCTACGGTATCTTCATCAAGGGCGAGTGTGGAAATAAAATGAGCGTTAAAGATGCGGCAAGTATTTCGTAAGCGAGTAATTCCAAAAAGCCTCTGTAGATATTTCATTAAAATTTGCTTCGTATTATATTTAACTGATAAACTTGTTCTGTAAAAGGGTTTAATTCAATTGTGCATTGTTATAGTACGTCTAACTTACTGTTGTAACTACTTAACTTATGATATTCTGAATAAATTAAAATTGGTCGTTTCGTCTCAATTATTTTAATTATAATTAAAATTTTATACCGGGCGGGATAGAAATGGGTTAATATTTTTAACAAATAACTCTAAATTGCGGAGATATATCTTTAAGGGTTATCTCGAGAAATTAATACCACTATTGACAATTCTTTCGAGGAGAGGTATATTTTGGCTTTCCAACTTGTTTCGATAATATTTTAGGTGTCAGCGCGGTTTTCAGCCTTTTCAAAACAACATGCAATGTTTAAAATAAAATAAAATTACGTAATAAAAAGACTGTATACTTCATGGCTAAAATTTATATATTTTTATTTACATGGGCGAGCTTTCGGACCGTGGTCCCTTTTCAATCCTCGGCTTGAACCAGTATATTAAATTTCGACGGCACCTGATAATTTAGTATTTACAATATTTCCTAAATAATTGCAAAAAAAGTTAATTGAATGTTTTAACCATAAAATCCCCAAAAAGCGCTCAATTTGGCTGGAACCCAACAAACGGAAAACTCTTAACACACAGAAAATGTGTCGATTACTTGGTCTTTTCATCCTTTTTTTAAAACACCAAAAAAAGGTGTCGATCAAATTAACGGCGTTTGATCATTTGGACCCCTGTCAATCAAATGGCGTTCGATTATTTGGCCCAAATCTTTATATCTATCAGGGTGTCTTAATTTAATCGGCGCAGGCGTTTTTCTCAAAAACTTAAGTTGCTAGAAATGTGCAATTATCAGAATAAACTCTCTCGAGGAGGACTATTTTCTTTTGGAATTTTCCGAAAAATCGTGAAGTTTTCACCGATTTGAAATTTTTATTATTTGAGCGATAGGTGGTAGACGAACATTTTCAATCAACAAGTTGTAGAGCGTACTCGAAAACCTTTAATGAAAATGGTTTGTTCAAAAACTGACAATTTTTCATTGAAATAATAAGTCTTGAAAAAAACAAGTTGGTACTACGAAAAAGGTTTACGTCTCATGAAAAAGAAACCTATCTAATTGGAAATTATCGTATTTTTGTAAAGATAAAAAAGGACTGTTTTTTAAGCTTAATAATTTTAAATAATTTTTTTATAGAAAATACAATTTACATAGTAGAATTCCAGAATTCACGCGTCTTATTTTAAATGAGGTTCAATAATTCCACCGTCCGCTGCAATACGAATCCGTGCGCGATGAAGCATATTTTGAAACGAAGCACGGACCATCTCGGTAGTTACGAGTTGGAACGCTGTGATGATTCTCTGCCGTAGATCTTCTTCGTTAGTGACAGGCGTTTTATACACTTCCTCCTTGACGAATCGCCACTGGAAAAAAACCTGCGGTGCAAAATCGGGGGACCTCGGAGGCCATCGAACTGGCCCGTTCTTGCCTATCCATCGCCTAGGGAACTCGTTGTTAAGGTACTTTACGACGTGTCTTTCTTGGTGGGCAGGTGCACCGTCATGCTGGAACCAAAGGCGTGTGACGTCGACTAATGGCCCATCTAACAACTCGTCTGCGACTTCATTTTGTAGAAAGGCCAGGTAGATCTGCCCATTGAGTCGACGCGGAAGAAAAAATGGCACAATAACGCTAAATCCCAGAAGACCAGCCCAGACGTTTCAACGGAATTGTACCTGATTGTGGTGAGGAAATCCCCAGTACGGATTTTCATCCCTCCACATGTGGTTATTTTCGCTGTTAAACGGGCAGTCTCTTGGTGGAGCGTGGCACGAAATGGGTGATAGTTATGACGGTCAAGGACACTCCAAACGTAGTACTTTGACAAGTCCAAATCAGAGCAGGCCATTCTTATGCTTGCTCGAGGGTAGGCTTCGTTTTCAAAGTCACGTACAGCACGGAGTACAGTGTGGTGATTTGATCGACTGTCAGGATACAACATTTGAAATAATCGACTGTTTCACGTGCATTTCGTTGACCATTTCCGTAGTATAATTCGACCATCCTGGACTGCTGTTCACAGGTAAAACGAGGCATCTTTTTATTTTACTGCGGTACGTTCAAAGAATGATTTTAAAACGAAGCTGTGTCTCTTTAAATACTAAAATGGAGCCACACTTTAAGCGACAGAGTAGTGCAAAATAAAAAACACGTGGGAAATTCAGTTGGCATAAATTAGACGGTTTCGTGGACTTCTTGCAACATTCTTGCCCCAAATAAGACGCGTGAATTCTGGAATTCTACTATGTAAATTGTATTTGCTCTAAAAAATTATTTAAAATGATTTGGTGTAAAAAACAGTCCTTTTTTATCTTTACAAACATAGGATCATTTCAAATTAGATAGGTTTCTCTATAACTTTCTTTTTCATGAGACGTAAACCTTTTTGGTGAAGTACCAAATTGTTTTTTTTCGTGACGTATTATTTCAATGAAGCATTGTTCGTTTTTGACTAAACCAATTTCATCACAGGTTTTCGAGTACGCTCTACAACTTGTGGATTGAAAATTTTCGACTACCAACTAGCGTTTAAAAAAATAAAATATTCAAAACTGTGAACAATTTCACGATTTTTCTGAAAATTCCAAAAGAAAAGGGTCCTCCCCGAGAGAGTTTTTCCAGATAATTTCACATTTCTAGCAACTATAATTGTTGAGAAAAACGCCTGAGACGATCAAATTAAGACACCCTGTATATAAACATATAGTTAAATATATAACTATAAATAAATATATGTATATTTTTACTTTTTATATTTATATATATATATTTATATATTTAAATATTTAAATATTTAAATATTTATATATTTATATATTTATATATTTATATATTTATATATTTATATATTTATATATTTATATATTTTTATATTTTTATATTTATATATTTATATATTTATATATTTATATATTTATATATTTATATATTTATATATTTATATATTTATATATTTATATATTTATTTATATATTTATATATTTATATATTTATATATTTATATATTTATATATTTATATATTTATATATTTATATAATCATATATTTATATATTTATATAATCATATATTTATATATTTATATAATCATATATTTATATATTTATATAATCATATATTTATATATTTATATAATCATATATTTATATATTTATATAATCATATATTTATATAATCATATATTTATATATTTATATATTTATATATTTATATATTTATTTATACATATACATGATGTTTCGGATAAGCACGTTGTGAACTCGAGGGCGTTTTCTTTGGGTCCAGATGAGTCGAGAATGTCTAATGTGCTTTGTTTCAAAGATATGAGGCCACAAAAACTACCGTCTAAAACAACTAAATTCGCTCAAATGTACGAACGGTATTGTACTTTGATTCAAATTGTTTGTATTAAATAAGCATATGTTTATTATTGAGGCAACGATCAAATTATTATCAAGTGCCAAAAACTGATAAGCTGTCTGTCAGAAGTATGTTTTGTTAAATAATAATTTTGGTTATGCCAAACTAATTTAAATGACTCGTTTCCATTCAAAAACCAAGTTGTAAATTTCATTTTTGCCACACATTCATATGGTACGGAATTGTAAAATACAATATTATATTTACAATTAAGAGGAGCTTAAAAAATAATTGAAAAAATCCTGCATTCGGAAAGACCATTCTGTGTTTGGAAGGTATAAAATTAGAAATAGGTTTCAAAAAGTTTTTACCTCTCCGAGGGGACTATGTCCTCTAGGAGGGGTTATACAATCACCGTGTCTGTGTATCGATCTGTCTGTCTGTGTGTGTGTCCTGCGAACGCGGATTCAGTACAAAGTGTAATCACTGCGTACGCAGTTTTTCGAAGGGTTGGCAAAACCACCGTGTGACGGTGAGCGTTAACGGATTAACTTGCGATTGGGTTTGGTTTGGATGGTTTTTTTTCGTTTACGCTCACCGTCGCGACGGTTTTAACTCAGTTTGATTGTTGAAATGGTTATGTTTAGGGTGTGAATGTTGATTTTGTTGTATTTGTGTTTATTGTTGTTGTACGGGCGTTTTCTCTTCAACTTCTTCTTATTGAATTTTGGGACGGACCGAGTGCTGAGTGTTATGGCAACCTCTCAACGTCCAATGGCAGGGTTTCCACCAATTGTTCACAGTATTCGTGTTAGTATCAATTTGCGATTTCTTGGCGCCGGCCGGGAATCGAACCTGGGTCTGCTGCGTGCAAGAGATTTACTTTAACCACTTAGCCACCGACGCTTGTTAAGCTACGGTGTTTTTAGAAGTTATAACGTTATATTATATTATATTACTCTTATAATTAATTAAATATTTATAAATTATAATAATCTTATATTTAATTAAATATGTATAAATTATATTAATCTTATATTTAATTAAATATTTATAAATTATATTAATCTTATATTTAATTAAATATTTATAAATTATATTAATCTTATATTTAATTACATAATTAAGTATTTTTAATGTAAAAGTTGATCGTTATCAAGAATTGAACTCGGGTCGCATTGTTACCACGCAGATAGTTCACCGCCGAGCCTTTGACTTCCTCAGGGAAAATGTTAAAGTAAAGGAACCATTATGATGAGGCGGGTGGTTTTACTAAACGGATGAATACAATATCTGTGGATATTTTTTATTGAACTTGGTTTTTTATTTTTGTGAACTTGTTTTTATTTCGTCGGGAATTGAACCGGGGGCGCGGTTTTAGGACTTTGATTCGTTGCCGCTGTGTTATTGTTTCCTTTTACGTTGTGTTATAAATCTGTTATATATTATTCAATGACGTTGTTAAACTCTTTAATTGTCAGTAGGTTTTTTTTCGGATGCGCTTTTTTGTTGTGTTTTTTAACTGATCGAGATTACGTTCTTTTTTGTCTAATCTTTGTTATTGTTGGTTTTTTCTGTCTTATATTTGTATCTTCTACTTTTTAAGTTTATTTCCTTTTTCCCGCAAAATTGTCCAGTCTTAGAAAAACCTTTAAGAGCGTAAGTCATGCCCAAAAGCGTCTCCGGTTTCATTATAATAACGTGAAAATTCGTATTTGTGAATGGTAAGGTGTTGTGCTTCTTGATATTATATTTTCTATTGCTTGATTTCTAAGTATTTGAAATAATTTATTGCTTGACTGCGTTATAATATTTTTCTATGAATTATTTTGATTCTGAAGTCTGATTGCTTGACTGCGTTATAATATTTTTCTATGAGTTTTGTTTCTGAAGTCTGATTGATTGGGTTGTTATTGAGTATTTTTCTATTCGATATTTTTATTTTTTGATACTCTAATATTTTAAACTGGATATAGTTTAACGTTACTTCTGCGTATTTTGAATGTGCATGCCGTGGAGGGTATTTTCACGTTTTATTAGGATCAGTTTTTTAATTTTAAATATCTTTTGTTTTTTTTGTTTTTTATTTCGTTTTTTCAGTCGTAAATTTTTATCGAGTTGTATACATCGTGCGCTTACACTTATGTTGGTCTGGTTTTTAACTGGGTCGTCATTACTTCGCAATTTATTTTAAACGTTTTCTCGACTGATTAAAATGTTTAATGCAGTTCATCAATTAAGTTCGTTTGTTTTTATTTATAAAGAGCCCTAACTATTCCGTCTACGGTCATTTATTGATATACGAGCTGTCGTTTAGTCAAGCGGCTTTCTGTGCTTTGTGAATGGTAAGTTTTTCGCTTCTTGTTAATAAATTTTTTGTTGGTGTGGATATTTGGACATCTACGATTCCTAATGCAGTCATTGATTTCCTGGGTGTGCGAATCATTATATGATATTGTAAATTGGACGGTATTGGTCTTTTTCATGCGGTATGTGTCACAACGTCAACAGGAAGTCTACGAGTCGTCCATTACCAGATATCGAATATAGCTATTCTACGGTATCTTCATCAAGGGCGAGTGTTGAAATAAAATGAGCGTTAAAGTTGCGGCAAGTGTTTCGTAAGCGTGAAAAATACAAATACCCTCTGTAGATATTTCTTTCATTAAAATTGGCTTCGTATTATATTTAACTGATAAACTTGTACCATAAATAGGGTTAAATTCATTTGTGCATTATATTAGTACGTCTAACTCACTGTTGTAACTATTTAATATATAATATTCTGAATAAATTAAACTCGGTTGTTTCGTCTCAATTATTTTAATTATAATTAAAATTTTATACCGGGCGGGTTTGAACCGGGATTACGTTTTTAGTAAATAACTCGGAATTGCGGAGATATATCTTTAAGAGTCATCTCGAAAAAATATTACCGCTAGGGACAATTCTTCCGAGGAGAGGTATATTTTGGCTTGCCAACTTGTATTTTTAATTCAACTTTGTGCCTAGAATGGTACATTTTACTAATTCCGAATAATCAGATTTGCATCTAATGTACGTTCGGTCTGGGCGAAATGGTCAGAAGCTCCAAGTTTTGTACCAGGTGCAGTTTCCCGCAAGAATGGTACCAGATTGTCGCACGTTCATAGATGTTGATTGTAGACTAACTTACTTACAACCAGCAAGTAATCGAGAGAGAGAAAGCAAGATGTTCCAGAAGCTACTGCCGAACAGTCAATATTAGGTTAAAATCATGTATTATTAGTATTTTCCTCCACATCACTTTAACACCGTACTAACTTACCATTATCGAATAGGATCCTTGGACCAGTACTAGACGAATTGGTCGGCAATTAGGTGTAAGTTAATTTTACAGTTAAATCATTAATATCCTGTTCTGCATTATTTACAAATTCAGTCAAATTTGGATGAGCAGTACAAATCGTATTATCGTCAGCATTTTAATTTCCAGTAGAATTTTGTAATGAAGTGTGTATGTCAGCTGTATAAATATAATATAATGTGGTACCCCATGGTTGATCTTTCTCATAGTGGACTTGGTATCATTAAAAACCACTGTTTTTGTCTATTTTCCAAATAAGACTTCATCCATTTGAGCGCATTATCTTCTAATCCAACTTCATTCAGTGTATGTAATTAAAGACTATGCTGTACAGTGTTAAGTTTATTGCACAGATGCATATCATGTCATATTTGATCCACGGTGCATTATTAATTACTATGTATTTTGGCATGTATGTTTAGTTGCTTAGTAATTAGTTATGTAAAATATCCAGTCCAAGATTAGGATCAGTAAATAATTTGGTTTGTTTCCCTACATATGTCTGAATAGTTTTTACCAAATTATTCTTATCCATTTTATATAATTTCAATCTAATTTTATATTATTTTTAATTTTTAAGCTAAGTTTTTTCCTAGTTATGCAGACCAAATTATGATCAGAGTTACCTATGGTATACACATTCTTTTCTATTATACGACCAGGGAAATTAACAAATACGTGATATAGTATTAACTTAAGAAAAATAAACTCCAATTATTTTGTGTAACGTTTTTCCGATACTAATGGGTTGACGCCTTCGAAAGCATCTTGTAAGAGGTAAAGCGTTTTACTATTTTCTATATAACTATTTCTAAAAACTTTTTAATCTACAACATCCCCTAATATCAGGTCTTTTCCGTAAAGATACGTAGGTTTAGTTAAGATTGTACGCAGTTTAATTCGCTATATAGAATAGCCGTCAACGTTCGTTTACAGGCACATAGTTATAGTAGCATTTATCTAATT
Organism: Leiobunum rupestre; assembly: GCF_980474605.1. Taxonomy (NCBI): domain Eukaryota; kingdom Metazoa; phylum Arthropoda; class Arachnida; order Opiliones; family Sclerosomatidae; genus Leiobunum; species Leiobunum rupestre. The sequence goes on along the minus strand of NC_143384.1, from coordinate 76,219,170 downwards.
TGTTATGTCCTACTACTATCAGAACCAGATCTACATAATTAATTTTATATTTTTCAAACATTTTCTTCAAATGAATACTTTTTAAATATGGCTTTGTTTTCTCGAGAACAGAACTTTCTGAATATAACTTGTCCGTGCATGGTTTATCAAGCTGATTTAAGTTTGTTATATCTTCGGCGACAAACTGAATTGTTGAATAAAGTGAAAATATTAAGCTTGAAGTTTCATATAAAACAAACCAAGGTTGGTGGCAAATAAATCATAAATTTTGAGAGCCCGGCATTTTTCTTCAGACTTCGCTTGCCGTTCAATTCGGAAATATCGGCTTCCAGATTTGTAACGAGTTCATTGTTTCCCTTTAATAAATTTCGGGGATCTTCTTCGGAAAATCCTCAACTTCAAATAGTTTTATTGGTGTAGATTTATATTGTGTTTTTTGAATTCGGTTGAAGTGGCTTCTTAGTGAGGATAGATTTGTATACTCTCAAAGAATGCACCCAGCCACACGACATGAAAACTCTATCCTCTTTTTCCCATTATGTATTTTTAAATGCAATAATTTTTTGTTAAAGTGTAGTATAATACAGTTAAATTTTAAAGACTATTATCAATGTTTTTAGATGCAGAGGTTTGTTTTTATTCAATAGTTACTTAGGGTAGCGAACACAGTGAGTTTCGAAAGTATTGAATTTGCAAAACCCATTCTCACATAAGCTACATTCATATTTCACTGAGGGAAGATGTTCAAAGTACTCTCTAAATTGTAGATTGGCCAAAGTTGAGCAGTAATTAATATGGCATTTGAAATACATTCTAAAAATTTATTTAACCCCTTTAAAAGGGTTTATAGACAGTTCTCAGAATAGCTGTGTCAATGCTTAATTGAAGGGTGTGACCCAATTCTAAACACGCGAGGAATATAGGTTTTTAGACAGTATTCAGAATAGCGGTGTCAACGCTTAATTGAGGGGTGTGACGCATTTTCTAAAAACGCGAGAAATTAAGGTTTTTAGACAGTGTTAAGAATAGCGGTGTCAACGCTTAATTGAGGGGTGTGACCCAATTCTAAACACGCGAGGCATTTTGGCAGAGTTCGTGAAGCATTCATTTGACGGGCCCATGCATGTAGTCGAGCCGGTGGAAGTCATTATACACAATTCGTGTAATTATTGTTAATTGTTTCTTTAAAATAATTGGTTTTCTATTATAACCAAATTTAAATTAACAACTCTCTGACACGAAGCACTGTAAGACCCATGTTCATTTAAAATTTTCTACTAATCTAGACCCCAAGAAAACGCCCTCGAGTTTTCGACATGCTTATCCGAAACACCCTGTATATGTTCTGTTTTGAAGAACCATATAATGAATTATTACTATTATTACACTTAATAACATTACGTTGCATTGCATTGCATTGCTTTTTTTCTTTGCAATGCATAGCAATACAATGCATTGCATCCTTTGTCTTTACCTTGTTTCAAAGTTGAGCTTAACAACTCCATAAAAACCCATAAAACGGATTTGGACTTCATGGTGTAAAATAAAAGCAAAGAACTGAAGAATAATACGAAACCAACTGAAATCCAACTCTGTTCGAAATATAATTTAAAAATTTTCAGCAAAATAACAGAGATTATAGCTGTACTTCTTGTTGTGAACTTTGCATTAAGAGCAAATTAGTTAAAGGATTTGCAAAGGTTGCTTTGAATTTACGTTTCGATGTTTTGCAATTTCTTATTTTATTTAACTAACGACGTAAGATATTTGCTATCTACATATAGGTTGCTTACGTTTTGTTTAAATTTGGTTATAAGTGTTTGCTACATGTAGTTTACAATAGTTCTTTTTATAAAGTAACGTGGCTTTCTTGTTTAAATGTTTCTCTTACGTCACAGTCTCTTACTTTTACAAGTTTAAGAGCACGCGCTACAGTCGCGAGGAATATAGTTTCTTCTAGAGCAAGTGCAAATCGCCCGTGATAAGAATATACTAATAAAGCTGGGTCTTGTGACGAAAGAGCAGCTTTTAAAGAAGTAGGTCAGACACTTATTTTATAAAATTAACTATTATTTGCAAATTCAACGGCATAACCATTAAATGGTAAAATATGACCAAATGTTTCAAATACGTTTTTTTCATGATCTTAAAGGCCGAGAAGAGAGATTCTTTATTCTCGTGCGCGAATTATGAATACCGCAAAACTGATCTTGTCGATTTCTTGAGGAGTGACAGCGTGGACAGACCGTTTTGAATAGAATATCGATAATGAGCATCACTCATCTGTCAGAGCTGTGAAATAAGAAGTCAGAGATATCAATCAGTTGTCACTCGTCAAAAATTAGGTACTGGATGAGAGGGGTGGAAATTCGCTCTCTTCTCGGTTTGAGTCAAAAACCAAGAGTCTTCTTTAATACAAAAAATGCATATTCAAATTTTTATTAAAAATTAGCCTTGGTTAGGTTGTCAACCTAAGTAAGCAGGTTAGTTCTAAAAGCGACTCTTTTGATATTATATTTTTCTATTCTCACGTAAATTCCAAAAGCATTTATAAAGAACAGTCCTTTCCTGATGTTTTCATCGAGATGGTTTGTATAAAACCTGAGTTGATCAAACTCGTAAGGAGTTGAAAAATCAATGTCTCGCATTCGATCCCAAGTTATAGACAGCTGAGATACGACTATGTCGGTTTTCTGAAATAGAGAAAAACCATTATTTCATTCACGAATTCCATTAATGTGTTAAACTTTGCTTGACTCAATTGAATATTGTATGTAAAAGTATTTTAATTAATCAAAAGACTTGTTTCAACTTACATTTGCAACCAAAAGACCAACCAAACCCGACCAGGTTTTATTTCTTAGCCTTACCCCAAAGTTCCGATTTCGTTCTTCATAAATACTGTAGCTGTAATAAAAGATGCAAGAGGAATTAACATTTGAAATTTCAGATATTGAGTTTAAAACATTTTTTACTATATCGTTCGCTTGAAATTTTACTGTTCCTCTGATTTTTTACGTCTCTGGGGGCACTATATTCCTTAGGAAGGGTTTTGCAATTACCGTGTATCTTTGTTTGTGTTATTGTTTGGCTGCGGAAGTTCACTCGGAGTATCAAGGCGAAGTGTAAAAACTGTGTACGGAGTGTCGGGGCAAAGTGTAAACACGGCGTTAGCAGTTTTTGATACTGTGGGAGATGTGTTTTCCAAAAAGCATATGTGCGTATGTGAGATTTGTGAGTTTGTATTGACAAATGTTGGTAAGTGTTATTTGTATGTGTTGTTTAAGTGTTTTATGGCGTATGTTGGTGTGATATTGCGTGTTGCATTTCTACTCACAGTGTATTACTATTAATTGAATTTAAGGAAGGACCGAGTGCTAAGGGTTACATTAAATGTCGTAGCATCCAAATGGCAGGGTGTCCACCAAATGTTTATGGTGGCGTATATTAATAGTTAAAACAGTTTTACATTTTCGTTTTTATTTAAATATAACGAAATGTCATGTTCGATTTAAGTTTTTGCGTAGAAGAAATTCAAATAATGCGGCTTGTCTTTTGAATAAAAACAAATACGGTGATCTGGATTTGAACATGGGCCCTCCTGCTTGGCAGGTAAGTTTTCTACCATAGAACCACCAACACATATTGTTTGGTGTCACAGAACTCCAATCGATGTCATAGGTGGTTTCACCGATTTGAAGTGACCAAATAGTACCCCCGATGGGAGTGATACATTTACTGTTGGCAACTTGCAGACGAACCCTCCCGGCAGAAGCGATATTGGGCTTCAATTTTGGAACAGGTCCAAGCTGATGATATTTTTTCGGTTACCGGAGTCGATGATCACATCAATGGTAGCCGGAAAGTGTAGTTGGTGTTGGGCACTATGGAGGAAAGGTATGGTTTTTTGAGTAGAAGGGTAGGCGCCTCCGTTCACCTCCGTCCGTTGGTGTTTCCTGAGGAATTCGATGCCAGGTGAGGGGACTGATTTCGGCCCCGGTGGTACTGGCCCTAGAAGCGCCCTGGTGACGGAATGCGGGGTCGCATCTGATTGAAACTTGGCTGTGCGTATCATGGAGAAGACGAATGGTTTCCTCCTTGATCCGGTGAAGGGTTAATATTTCGTTCGGATAAGGGCTCTCTGCGCGACTGACGGCAGTATGATGCGAAATGGATCGTAGCAGTCCGAGGAGCTTTTCATTGAACCCAAGTATAGGCAGCACCGTTGAGTTTACGCAATTTCGTCCAATACCAGGTTAGAGCTTTCCCCTTCAGATTAGTTGGCAATAGGGTAATGCGTTTCGTGCCAGAATGGTAAGCGGTACTTGGTTCAAAAGGTGCCAGGGAATCTGGGTTAATGGAGGCTTTGGTTTGTTGAGGTTGATGAATTGAAGTGCCGCTGTGACTGCGGTTGCGATTTCGGCGGCTGTAACCATAGCGAGCGCCGGGACGTTGTAACAAGGCGGTGGAGACTTTCCTTGAAAGAGAGTGTCTGGGGGTTGTCGATGGAATATTGTCTATGTCGTCGATGGTGATGATACGAGCCAACTTGAAAAGATCGGACAGTGATCGAGCAGATTCGGGGGATGTATAACATTCCGTTTCCGAATCCCAAGAACAGCTCATTGGCAGCGAGGTACTAAGGTTGCCCGCGCCTCCACCAGTTGTCACGGATAAAAATATCAAGACTGCGGGGCGAGTTTTTAACCGAGAAGGTTTATTAAAAATACAATTTTACAATATTTATTTATAACATAAAAATAATACACCACGAATATATTGGTTTTTACAACTTTAACTCGGCCAAAGCACGTATCCGCGGTCACTTAAGGCGCTTGGTTTATTCAGCGAGTGTCTTTTACTCCGTCTGACCCGGGGTTATTTTACCCCAAGGCCCATGGTTCAGATCGGCCGATGGTAGTGCTTGAACGCGCTGGTGGCCACAGTCTGAACAATCACCGTTTATCGGGCTTACAGTGACGGGGTGTTACACTGTTAAAAAAATTCGTTCAGAAGACGTTCAACTTAGAACAGTCTGTTCAAAAATGAACGATAGCGTTCAAAAGGTATGTAACAGAGAACGGTGTGTTCAAGATATTTTATTTCGTTCAAATAGGAACGAATTATCTTTCGCCCTCTGGAGGAAGGCTTGTAAACTACACAATAGAATAGATTCGTTCCAATAGCTAGGAGATCGTTCCCCTTAGAACAGGTTTTACACACAATTCTATATGGATTTCTATGTATTGGTTTCCTGTACATGAACTTACATATAAGCGTGACTCTTTCAACGTATGACCAAAAGTAACAAATAAGTGTGACACTATTTTGCGGAAAACGTCGTAAGGCCAAAAGTAACAAACAAGTATAACATCCATAATAAATGAGTTGTTTAGAGTGCGCTTTGTTATAGGTAGTTTTTTCGTACATTATTATGTTGTTTTATGTTAGTGTACTGGTTGATTAAACTATTACTCGTAGTTATTCATTTTCAGGGTGAGTTAGAACATGATGTATTAAAGTTGTTTTTGTAGTTGTATGTACAGTGTGTTTTGAAATTTACCGAAGATTCAATTTAATTTTTGGAGCGTAGCTCCTTCACTAGCGACTCAAATGGCGTTAGGTCTGTAACGCTGTTTCTCAGAAACTACCTCACCTATTGAAAATAAACTTCACACAAATAACGCTATAAATAACCTCCGTGTCCTAGCGAAGTGGAAAACGAAAAAGGGTTTTGAAAGGTCCGAATTTATAGGACACGCACCGTTTTTTTAAGTACATTTTTATTTGATTGCCAAGGTAGACGAAATTCGTTCGGAAATGTAATTGCCCAAGTTCCAGAATTAAAAATTACAGAAAACATTTCGTAATATACTGCAATTTGGTTTGACATTTTCAGCATAGAAATAAATTATAAAATCGTTTGTTACCAGTTCGCGGCGTTTCGGCTGAGAATAGAATATAATATCTTTTGCGCTATGAAAAGGTTTTATTTATTTTACGCATATCACTTTCATTGTAGACATTTTAAGCTTAATAAGATAGTTGAGGTTGGAATTAAATTCAAATAATCTAGTTTTAGGCCTGGTTTTCCTTTTCGGTGGGCAATGGGTTAGGCAAAGTTACTTTTTTTTTAATTTAGCATGATGAACCGCCGGCAGGAGACATGAGCTAAAATTTTGAAAGCAATAACTTTATGTACTCTTTGTGTTGGATAAGGATAAAGCATTCCAAGTCGAACGGGAAAATGATCCACGACGAACGACAAAGCGTTCTAATTTGAACAACGAAGGTTTGTTCAATATAGAACATCTAAGTTCAATATAGAACCATCAACCACCGTTCTTTATCGAACGAATATTTTTGTTCATATTAGAATAAAATGGCGTTCAGTTACAAGGACAACCTTCTGAACGGCGATTTGTTCAAATTAGAACAATTTTTTTAACAGTGTAGTCCGTGCCTACGCGAAAATATTTAGAAAAACAGTTTTGGCAAAAGTCTGTTTTCCTATTCGCTTTTATAAACGTATTACCGTCAGTTTATTCTATAATATTTTTATTATTTCTAAATAAAAATAAAAATAAATAAATTATTTTAATATATTATACGGTTGTGGCCAAAAATGGAACCCTGGTAACATTTTTAGCAAGCGGATTGTTTACCGCTGAGCCAATGACTTCCATCATAGGCAAAATCTTACGAGAAGAGTTGTATTTTTGCTTGCCAACTTTTTTAAATTAGCTTTTCAAAGAATAAAATAGTCCGTTTGAAATACATCATTAAATGACAAAAAATATATGTTATAGTTTATTATTCCTACGCAGCAAAAATTTAGTAGTTTACATTTTTGGTCGATTAATTCGATGTTTACTTAATTTTTTTACGTTATAGGTGACAAAACAGTTACATATATATTTACCTAAAATTGAGAGTAGTGGCCAAATTTTGAAGCATATTATATTCTTTTCCATCGCTTCCTTCTACAGTTCCATTTTTATATCTTGTTAATTTGAAATATGATGTCTTAAAAACACAAAACTTCCCAATTAGGTTTGAAGTTTTTATTCCCAAGAAATAATTAGTGGTTTCTATAAATTAAAAAAGCTGATTATCATGAAATTTTCACTACGTATATACAAGATGCTTCCTATAAATATGTTTTAAATTTCAGGGCGTGTTATTAGGGTTCTAAGTATTCAATAATGTCTTATGAGCAAGGGTCCTGCAGTACATCGTTTCACGGATATGAGATGCCAAAAAGTACCGTAAATACCACTTAATAACCTCAAATGTACACACTGTTAAATAAGTCTTCGGCCGTTGGGATTTTGGCACTTATTTGCAATTATCTCAAAAACTATGATTATTAAAAAAGTTGTCAAAAACGATATTTGGCGTTTCCGGCGGATTTGGAAATACTACACGTGAATCAAGACATAGGTATGAAAGATATTAGTAAAATATTAAAAATAAAATTGTTTTCAACTTGCTATCTTTCATAGTTTTTGAGATAGTCGCAAATAAGTGCCAAGATCCCAACGGCCGAAGACTTATTGAACAGAGTGTACGGAAAGATATTCTGCATTGAGCTTAATTAGTGGCTTTTAGAAATATGCTTTGTTAAATTTTGAATTAAATAATACCAACCTGAAATGTCTTGATATCTTTGAAAAATAAGTTGTAAATTTTTTTAATAAATATATTCATTTTACTAGTTTCATTTTAGGATTTGGAAAACAAAGCAAACCCAAAGCAATTACATTAATTTTTCGATTGGACAACCGCCGCGCGCCGGCTCCAATTAAAGCATGGCCCCGTCAAACCAATGCTTCTTTAACACTGGCCAAAATTTTTAGGATGTTTCGAACAGTCTCACAGCTTTCAATAATGCATTGGTTCATGTCATTAACGTCTTGTGTGGCATTGTTGGCGTCCTTTATTTGGACTTTTTATTCTACCACCGATGCTAAATTCGTTTTCGGCAAGATACTTTGCCGAGTTAGAAAACAGACGGTGCATGTGGGTTTTGCACAACAGAGCTTCAGTCTATTCTATACGAGATGTTAGAGCTTCTTTGAATGCTGCGTTTCCTTTGAGGTGGATAGGTCAAGTAGTTGAGACTGACCAAATAATTAAGGCCAAGAATTACTTGATTTCACGTTTGTGACCGACACATTAATCTTTATAAACATCTATTTTAATATATAAATTAATGAGATTGGCGATAAATATAACTTAATAGCATAGCTTATTTTTTATTCTCAGGGGAAATGTGTTTTATCTTAAGCTGCGTTCAGACTATGTGAAAATATTACGTTAGCATCGGTTGTGTCGTTTCGGTTATGTTGGTCGCGTCGGTTTGTTCATTTCACTGTTCAGAAAGGAACCAACCTTGCACATAGATTAACATAAAAAGTGATTGTTCATCCAATCAGAACTCAGTAATAACGGCATAAAAATTGAAATAATTTTTTATCCCCCTCTGATTGGTTATAGTATTTCGATGGTTCTAAAGGTCGCCACTACCTAGAGTTAGCGCTGATGAGGCATAAGGCTAATTGTCTGCTATGAACTTTTTGAGGGCAACGAAATGCAAAAATGTAAACGACACGCGCGAAAATTTAAAGTATCTGTTGAGAAGTCTGAACGGTGAAATGAACAAACCGACGCGACCAACATAACCGAAACGACACAATCGACGCAAACGTAATATTTTCACATAGTCTGAACGCTGCTTAAGTGCTAATGGCCACGTCATGAAATTCGTGATGGTTTCACGCCAGTTAGTCTAGAACCTTGGCCGATGTGATGACAATTCAAGAGGCTATCAAGATTTCGCTCCTCCGCTGTTTGTACAGGAACTAAGATTTGTCGAGATGGAATTCCATAGTAACTTAACATGCTGGTTTAACTTTTTCAATTAACTATCGTATTTAACTTTACGGAATCCGTCTATTTCTATCCCGCTGCTAGCCGCCAGTGTCGGAACAGCAAATTAAAAGTAAAAGATTGGACGTAAAACTGGTGAGCGTTATCATTAGGCTTGAAAGATACTTCTTAGGGTATTCCTGTGAAATATTCGCCTTTTAAATAAAAATGGGATAAATTATTGCTTTATGTTTTTAACATCACCATAGAAAGAGGTGGAATGTGGTGATGACGATCTTAATCCTAATCAGACCATAATGCGTGAGACAATGGAAACAAGAAGAAACTTAGAAACACAAACAATTTCAAAAAGCTTTGCTCTGATATTTATTAAATGCAAAAGAAATACCGTGAAGCTGTTCTATAAATGATAAAACTGGTGGTCTGTCTCTTAATAATAATAATAAAAAACAGCTAGGCTAATTCCCAAGGCACCACTTTAAGCCTAAGTCATCATGCGACTTTTGAAGCCCTTAATTCAGGTGGCCGGGTTACAATGCGTAGGAGGGTGGCGGCAAGCCCTGTATGCCACGAGATCAAGCCTACACTAACTATTACCGTTAACCTAGGCAAGTTTTTATGGAAGGGGAAACCGAAGAACTCGGGGGAAAACCCCTTTAACCAGTGTGGAGAGAACTTGCAAACTCAACGCAGAAGGAATTGTTCCAAGTTTTCACCCAGTGCCGCAGGCTGGGATCGAACCCGGCTCCTCTTGCTGCGAGGCGAAAGTGCTAACCACTCCGCCACCCCATATTAGGAAATAGGTTATGTATATTACAATAACTTTAATTTTCTTGGAAGCATTTAGATGGAAAAAGCTTACGCACGAAATGAACCCTGAAATAAGAATATTGAATCGGCGTCCAATAGTTTAATTTAAATAAACATATGTAGAAGATTTGTGACAAAATAGGAGAGACCAGTGTCTTCCTTGTTTATGTTCGGATGTCCTGATTGTAGACCATTGGACCGAAATCCCATTCGTCCGAATGCACCATTGAACCGAATTCCAATCGACCGAAAACCGCGTTTTGCGCGGTTATCATTCAATATACCGTTAGTGATACATATTTATATATCGTAGGTCACGTGACGATAGTATATCTAATTTGGACTAAACTATGTCTTAAATATTTATTATTTCGTACCGACGTGTATTTTTAGACCTTTTTCCCTTGAAATTTGATATTTTCCGGTTTTAATTTTGGAAAATAACCTTGATAAGACACGACGTGAAATAGTTGCCTACCATATCTAACCTAACCCAACCAAACCTAACCTAACCTAACCCAACCCAACCCAACCTGAACTAACCTAACCTAACCTGAACTAACCTAACCTAACCTAACCTAACCCAACCTGAACTAACCTAACCTAACCTAACCCAACCTGAACTAACCTACCCGAAGTGAAAACGAACCACATTTAAATTTCCCATTCAACTGAATCCCGCCATGTTGGGCTATAAACGAAAATACTTTTCGGTTCAATGGGATTCGGTCAAACGGGATTCGGTCCAATAGTATACAATCGGATGACCTGGTACACGTAATCTTGGAATAAAATTTACAATATTTCTAAAGTCGCGAACAACTTAAAGAGTGAGACTAATGGATCAAGATATCGTTTTCCTAAAAAAGGAAACTCTGCCTAGCTTTACCGATAAATACTTTTAAGATAAAGCTGCCGAAGAGTGAAGCATAATTAATATTCATCATTCAATTACACTATATATTGTTTATACTCATATTATCATGTACAATAATATTAAATGATACTAGAAAAAGGGTATTTTCAAAGTTTTTTTGAAAAGTGAATTTAAAACGTTTTAACCCTTGGTTACAAAAATGTTATGTTTTGTGAAATTCAAAGAATTACATATTTGAAACATTTTGTTGTCATAAATCTGAAAAGGTAAGTTTTACTTCTAGGCATTATATTGTTATTATTAAAGACATAATATTTATTTAGGTCGAAGCAGCTTTATTTGTTAGTTTCAATCTAAGTTCTACACTTTTCTTAACTTTTCAAAGTAAAATTAAAATGTTTCTTTATTAACAAAATCAACAGTGAAAATATCAGAATTCTAGATTAAATAATTTTCTAGAAAAAATGCTTCCTTCTGTCGACCTTATTTTGTTAAACAACCACATTGGGCGAAGGCTAGGGAGTAGTATTTTAATAAATCAAATTGATGACCGCTCACACGGAATGATACTAACAATGATTAAGTTATTTTCGTAAGGTTTCCATGGTAACGCGTAAAAGCGGATTTCTTCCCATTTAAAACTTTGCCGTTTAACGAAGACAAAATCTGTGAAAAAAATTATATAATATTTTTATTGCACTTGCAGATGGTGTAAAAGTGCCGATGCACGGATTAAACATTATTCGTGTTTTTTCTCTACACGTTTTCTAGTGTTGGTTTAAGCCAACAGTCACACATGAACAATAAAAAGCTTATACTTACCTCAATAAGCCCTACTTTAAACGATAAAGCCGAACAGCTACGCATAATAATCAGTAGATGTTTTGATGAATATTCCTAATAAAACATGGCATGCTCTTTACAAACGTAATATCAATTAAGCTTGAAAAGTTTCAAAAACTTATATTTTCGATTACTAATTTTCTAAGCTATTAATTGTTTAGTCTCGAATCTGATTAACATCGAAAGTAATTGGAAATATATCGACACTGAAATTGTACAAAGAATGTCAAATCAATCAAGGCAAGTACATTTAAAGAGTTTTTAGAGCAAAAATAAGGAAACGCTAGTACGTATTACATCGATACGATGAGTTTTATTCGTAATATACATTAAAATGATTTGAAAAATAAAAATAAAACATCGAAGCCATTTAACAATATCATCTATCCGAAATAATAAAGACTCAATTTTTAAAACGGATATAAATATAACAATATAGTTAAATATTAAAACAAAAATTGAAAATTGAGCTAAGCGTTCCAATACGTTTATTAGTTAGAAAAGATGCCTTACGTACCTTCCAAATGTTGTAAGGAACTTCTCCAGGTATTCACTCCGACATTTTACAATGACTCCACGAAATGGAAATATATTTTCATAAGATATTTTTAGCTTGGTTTTGCAAGAGTGGTTTTCTTAAATGTGTCGCCATTTAATATAAAAGTCACGAAACCAAAATTCGTGGTTTTCCATGCGTTTTAAAATATTACTTTCGCTAAATTGAATTTTCTCATAATTGCTTTCGGTTATTTCAGTAGAAAGTATTTTACGAAAGGGCTTATCAATAATTTTAGACCGAAAGTCTAGCTCTGATGCCCCAAACGTAATAAGTGGAAACTATTTAACGCTTGCCGGAAAATGGTTTTCAACCTGGTTTCGATCGAACAGTAGCCCCAAACTATTCTCATATTATGCGTATATTTTTATATCTAGACTTAAAACAATCGCGTGAGAACAAAACAATATTTAGAAAATGAGTTTTTCCATAAAATGCAATCTAGGAATCACATCGTGTTTTCAAATAAAGAAAATAGTTGAAAATGACTGGGCCGCCTTTATTGCCCAGAACGGTGCTGCAATCTCCGGGCTTATTTGGCTCTATTATAACACTCTTTAAAGGATATCAAAGATAACATAGATCTCCGTACACTAGATAAGAATTCTGAGAGCTTTCTGATTGATACTCTATTAACGAAGCGGTTACCCACTTCCGGCACGTGACCTCCAAAACATAGGCCACATTTGGTCTCTGATTTGTTTTATCACCTCCAGCTTTGATGAGGCGCTGTTCGCACTACAGCGCATTAAAAAATGGCCGTGCTATTATCTTTAGTTGGTTACTATGGTACCTATGTAGCAAATGTTTTCGGAGTTTCGACAGAAAGTTAGTAAACGCTATTGACTTCGCGCGAGGCAGTTATTTCGAATCAAGTGTATCTTTGACGAGTTAAAACAGGCTACAAAAGATATAACCAAGGCAAAGAAAAGAAGATCGACTTCAGTATGTCATAAATTTTGAATGAAAAGGTTATATTTCACTCGTACCAATTTTGGAGTTGCACTGATAAATTGGGGATTGACATTAGGAAATCTAATATCATTTGGGTTTTTATTCTACATTGAAATTATCTATATAATTGCCTCTTCGGAAAAATTCAATTGTGAACCAGCGGATATCCTTTTCTTACTCGGCAAACTTAAAATTGACAAATCCCCCGGCTCCGACGGTATCCATACACTTCTTCTTCGTAATTGTGATCAATATCTCGCTTTCCCCCTTTACTTGCTTATATCCTTTTCCTTTTCTTGTTGTCCCCTACCTCCTTCCTGGAAGGAAGCCAATGTCACGCCTATTCATATAAAGGGCTCCCGTTCCCTGCCCCAAAACTTTCGTCCTATTAGTGTTTTAAATCTTGTCCCTTAATAATTGGAATACCTTGTCTTTGACCAAATAAGTCTTTTTCTTCACAACTCCAGCTTCTTTACTAGTGCCCAACATGGCTTCCTTCCCAAGCGCTCTTGGTTATCTAACCTTATTTCCGCTACTAATCACTGGTCAAGTTGGCTTGATCAGGGCTTTAGTGTTCACGTGATTTTTCTCGGCTACGCTAAAGCCTTTGACTCCCTCCCCCATGCGGCCATTATCTCTGCTCTCCGTGAAGCTGGGGTTTGTGGCAACGTGCTAGCTTGAATCACAAACTACCTCTCCAACCGCCGACAACGCGTTGTGGTCCTTGTCTTATGGGTCAATTGTCCCATATGGGGTTCCACAGTGGTCCATTCTTGGACCCCTGCTCTTAAATATGCTAATAAATTATCTCCCCGAAGCTGTTCGTGACGCCTTTGTTGCCCTTTTCGCTGACGAGACAAAATTGTATATGTGTATTAAAACGTTCGCTGATTGTAACAAGCTGCAAACAGACCTTAATGCTGTTGTCTCCTGGGCTACCTCAAAGGGCCTTTCTTTCAATACCGACCAACACCTTGGAAAAACTGACCCAAATCATTTCTACAGCATTATCGGTACCTCTATTAGAATCACGCTTTCCGAGCGCGATCTTCTTGTAATAGTCGATCCTTCCTTACGCTTTCCAAGTCAAGTCAACAAACTCTCTATAAATATTCGTTACACCACTGGTGTTATCCGTCGCAACCTCCTCTTTCGCTCCCCCAAAATTACCCAAACTCTCTATAACTCTTTGATACTTCCCCACTTGGATTTCTGCTCTCCTGTCTATAACCCCCCCCCCCCCCTTCAATCAGACATTTTTACCGTTCAAAAGGCTCAAAATTCCGTAACTAAACTCTCCCTTAAAATTTATCGTCTCTCTGCCCCTACCCGCCTACGCTTGTTTCGTATCGACCCTGTTCATCTTCGTCATCGTGTTAACAATCTCTGCTTGCTCCACAATTTTTTTTACAATAACCTATCGCTAAACTTCTCTGACTTCTTTTCCATTAACCACTCTCATACCCGTGGTCATCCCTTAAAGCTGGCCAAGCCTAGAGTTTATTCCTCTCAGCGACAAAGTCATTTTTCTTAAGGGGTCATAAATGACTGGAAATCCTTACCCAAAGTTATTGTATCCATCCCAAATCGCCACACATTTCGCCGTCACGTCTCCGAATACTTAAGTTAAAATACATCCTTAAATTGTTTTTTATTTCGAACTTTACGTTAAAATACTTCCCTTTATAGCTGTGCATAGGTTATAGTGTTTTTATGTTATTCGATCCCAGTCTTTGATATTAACGGAATGTGTTTCTAAACTTAGTTGAATTTACCATTATCAAATGTCCCTTGTAATGTTTCTCAACTTCATTGATTATAACTTCTTTTTGGTGTTGTTGTTTTATATTTCCTCCCTTCACTCGTTGTATCGATGCTCAAAGAGTAGCGCAGAGGAGACTTATTGAGCAGTTTTCAGTAATTAAAGTAATAAATACATTTTTAAGAAAATAAATCAAAGGTTTCTCCAAGAAATATTCGTTCGTGGGTGGAATATCATAAGGATTCGTGAGCAGTACCTTGTTTTACAATTAAACCTAATAATTCCAGAAAAACGTTTTAAGTTATTTTAGACTTTATGGTGTAAAATACAAGAATGGTATACAAGCGAAACACGAAACCAACCAGAAGCAAACTCTGTTTAAAATATATGAAGACATTCATTATTTTGAAAAAGATCAATTACTTTAAATGGCTGGCTTGTTTGTTTATTTAGAGATCCAAAGACGTTACATTCAGATCCGTCGATGAATCCAAAGATGTGATACCCAGATCCGTCGATGAATGCAAAGATGTGACACCCAGATCTGTCGATGGATCCAAAGACGTAACACCCAGATCCGTCAATGTACCCCGAGAAGAGCCAGCCGTAGCAATCGGTCCTGTTCTGAGAGATCTTTCGAAGTTAAAGAAACCTGTTTTTGCGAAACCTGTTCTCCATCCAACAGTTCTACGATGCTATACCACAGACGGCAAAATAAGCGTGTTCGACTACTGATTCCGATTGGGTTGATTTTCTTCATGGTCGTAAGAGTGTACCGTACTAAAAACGACGAAGACGGCTTGATCAGGAAGCATAAGGTTCGGCTCGTGCCGAAAGGTTATACGTTTCGAGACGCTACGTATCTTCCTTAGTGTCGTTGCCCAGAAACGGCTTCATCTAAGCCATTTGACGTAAAGACCGCGTTTTTGCCCGGGGCCTTGTCGGAAGAAACCAATATGCGTCAACCAGAAGGTAGTGACGACGGCAGCGGTCGAGTCTAGAAATTACGGATTAGTCTCGACGGTCTGAAACAATCACCGCGCTGCTGGAACGAGTTGATCAAAAAAGTTCAACGAAGCTTTGGATTCGAACGAGCAGATGGAGACCGTTGCCTTTACATTCTGTCAACTGAGGATCAATTCCTTGTCCTCGTACTTTACGTCGACGATAGACTAATCGCAGGGAACACCGATGAATTTGTTTCAAACATTCTTCGATATTCCAGTGAAGAGTTCGAGACCACAACGGGTCCGGTTTCAACATATCCCATTCATAGCGTTTAAATCGAGAGCATTCTAGAACGGTTCAACATGTCCGAATACAAACCTGTCAAGATACCCGCTAGCGCTGCAGATTCATGCACAGAAGGTCAAGAAGAGTGAGTCTACAGCCATGTACGCCTCAGCTATTGAGAGTCTGCATAACGCAGCCATGGGTACACGACCGGACATTGAGTTCGCAGTCAACCGTGTGTCTCAAGCAATGGCTACACCTTCTAAAGCGGATTGAAATGTTGTCAAGTGAATCTTCCGTTACGTGAGAGGACAGCAACACTGGGGCTATTGTTAAATGCGAACAACTCGTACTATGCAGTGACGCAGACTATGAAGGCTGTGGAAAGACGAGACGATCAACGTCCATGATCGTTTTTCTCTGGGGTCAACGCCAGTCATTTTTGGCCAGCAGGAAGCAACAGTTAGTTGCTCTCCCTACAACAGAAGCTGAGCTGGTAGCTGGAACAGAGGTCCCAAAAGAAACCGTTTGGGTCATAGGTATCCTCTCCGATATTCAAAGAGACACCAGTACTCAGTTAGCGACAACGCTGGGACTATCAAACGAATCGGGAATCCATAGTTCCACCGTCGCACGAAGCACATCAGCATCCAACTGTATTACGCGCGGGAGCTTGTTTTAGGAGGGATAATCCATGGCATGTGTGTTTCAAGTGAAATCTACTTGGTTGATATCAAGCGACTTGGAAACGAAATTTTCTTACGGCCACGCCAGAGCTCAGATCTCTACACGCAGAAAACAGTGTTCATCGAGGGCGAGTGTTTAAAAAATAAAAAAATATGATTTTCCCTTTCCCCCTACTTTAGTGGTTTTTAAATTTAATTGAAAACGTTTAATTTTCAACAGTGTATACAGGGTGTTACGGATAGGAATGCTAAAAATTAAATGACGTGTTCTTTGGGTCATATTGAGTCGAAAATGTCTTATGGGTCCCAAAATGCATTGCTTCCGAGTAATTGGCCGTCAAAAATTGACCTCAAAAACGGCGAAAAACGGGCAAATGTGCAGTTACTATTATTCCCTGGACCCAATTGTTTACTTTTAAAAAGCATTTGTTTTTATCGAAAAAGATAAGAAAACGATTATTTGTATCAAAAGTACGTTATTTAATCTGAAGAAGTAGGATAAGTGTGCAAGTACATTTTACTCAAAACGGAGGTACTTCAAAGTGTCAACGTTGTTTAAATGCCGCACCAGACATTAAGTCTAAATTTTAGTTGGTGTGCACGATTGAACAGTTGTCGCCTGAGGGTTTTTTTTGACTCCACAGATGCCTATTGTGCAGATTGATTGAGAAAAATTGGCTTCATCTGCCATTAGGATTGTAGACAGAAACTTTGGATCTTCAGCAATTCTGTCCAAAATCCACTGGCAAAACTCAACTCGCCTAGTATAGTCTGCTTCGTTTAGGGACTGGGCCATTTGCATATGGTAAGGGTGATACTAATGGCCATGAAATATCCGCCACACCATGACCTGATTGACTCGCAACTGCCTTCCCAATTGCCAGGTGTTTCTTTCGGGGTCAATGTCGATAACAGTAAGCACCTACGTCGTATTTTTAAATATTTACACTTTATTTATTTATCAATAATTGAATGTAAATACTCGGGAAAAAAAGCGACGAAGAAAATAAGAAAAATGATAGTTTCAAAGACAAGTTCTAATTACCTGTTCTTCGACGTCTTCTGGAACATATTCCATCCTTTCACGATTACTTGCTGGTTGAATATGACCACGCTCTCGTAAACTTGTGTGGGTGTGGTAATCGTCTATCGGATAATTGCTCCTGGTATGATCGCCTCGGGTCTTAACTATTACCATGGGCCCGCCCGTGCGTCAAATGGAGTTAGTGAAATTTGCCAGAGCTAGTATCCAAATTTTTTTTTAATCTCATGGCACATGAAGCTTGAAAACACGTAAAGGATATACATTTTCAAAAACTACTACTTACATTTGCAACCAAGAGACCAACCAACCAAATTTTTTAGCCTTACCCCGTATTCCTCATTTGGTACCTCAAAACTATTATAGCTGAAATTAAAAATTGAATAGGATAATTAATATATAAAATTTCAGATGAATTTAGACTATTCATTGATCTTTACAAAATTATACTTCGCCCTATACGTCTTAAGTTATTCGTTTGAAACTCTAATTCCCTGTGATATCCATACCATCTATACAGGGTCTTTTTTTTTGCTCGGAAAAGTGTTTTTTTTTCAAAAACTATTTATAGTACCGATTTCAAATTTGGAAGGTCAATTCTCTATACCGGGGGACATCAGTTTGAGAAATTTGAGCGTTTTCGGTAATGTTTTTCACCAATTTTGAAAAATTATTTTTCGACCACTAGGTGCGAGATAAAAAATTTCTATTATAAAGTTGTAGGCCGTCATCGAAAACCCTTAAAAATTGTTCACTCGACGAAAAACAATTTATTTATCAGTGAAAATTCGAGCTTGAAAAATTTACAAGTTGGTGAAGCCAAATTACGATTGTTTGAAACGATAATTGAAACCGAATTACCTAATCCAGTTGAAACTTTGGTTAAAAAAACGACCGGATTTGAAAAACACGAGGCTATAGGTCAATCCTAAACATGCATTGGGTATTTAAAGGAAAACTTTGGGAGATTATTATCAGTGTTTGATAATATTTCGAACAATGCCTCGTTATTCAGTAGCTGAGCGTACCGAGATAGTTGCCATTTACTATGGAGAAGCAGCGCAAAACCTTAGAAGAGTGACTGAAATCTTCGCAGAAAGACATTCAAATGGAGCACCATCTGTAAATACAGTAAGACGAGCAATTCACGATTTCAATCAATTTGGTAACTTGCAACCTAGGTTTCGCGGATTGGGTCAACCGGATTTAGACTTCGAGAACAATGTACTCGCGTACTTTGTGGCATATCCTCGTCACAGTTGCGCTAACGCCGCTGCTGATTTGGGTTGTTCTGCAAATCGTGTGTGGAAAATTCTTCGTAAGAATCGCTATCACCCATACAGAGCTACGCTCCACCAAGGACTAATTGACGGAGACCATCAAAGACGTTATGAATTTAGCAACTGGTTACTAAATGCTGTCCAAGAAGATAGACAATTTTTGCGCCATGTTTTGTTCTCCGACGAAGCGTCATTTTCTAGAGATGGGCCCTTTAATCATCAAAACAGCCATCTTTGGTCTGACATCAACCCACATTGGGGTTTTGAATATCATCACCAGGTTCAATTTGAACGGGTCAATGTTTGGGTTGGACTTGTTGGAAACCGTTTGATTGGTCCCTTTTTCCTGCCGACGAACCTCAACGGCCAAAGGTATTTACATTTTCTACAGAACGAACTGAGTGACGCAATCGACGACCTTCCATTGGCTGAAAGACGTCAGTTGTGGTTTCAGCAAGATGGCGCCCCTCCGCATTTTTCCCGGCAAGTAACTGAGCACCTCAACAACGAGTTTCCTGAAAGGTGGATAGGGAGAAATGGTCCAGTGCATTGGCCAGCAAGGTCACCTGACCTAACACCGCTGGATTATTTTCTCTGGGGATTCGTTAAAGCAAAGGTATACGCCACGCCCATTGAAACTAGGGAGGAACTCATTAGACGAATAATCAGTGCTTGCCGAGACGTCACACCAGAAATGGTAGAGAAAGCGTTTGAGAACTTAATTGTCCGCGCACAAACCTGTGTTGCAGCCAATGGTGATATTATTGAAAATGTTTTGTAAAAATTTATGTGAATAAAATATCTGCATTTAAAAACCAAACGTGTACATTTTTTCAAGTGTGAAAACTCTACTACGTTTGTATTAGACTTGTTCCCTTTTCAATTATCGTTTCAAACAATCGTAATTTGGCTTCACCAACTTGTAAATTTTTCAAGCTCGAATTTTCACTGATAAATAAGTTGTTTTTCGTCGAGTGAACAATTTTTAAGGGTTTTCGATGACGGCCTACAACTTTATAATAGAAATTTTTTATCTCGCACCTAGTAGTCGAAAAATAATTTACCGAAAACGCTCAAATTTCTCAAACTGATGTCCCCCGGTATAGAGAATTGACCTTCCAAATTTGAAATCGGTACTATAAATAGTTTTTGAAAAAAAACACTTTTCCGAGCAAAAAAAAAGACCCTGTATAATAAAAAGCTGTTGGTTGGGTGGTAGGCTCGTCAATCTATTTTGGCGATTTATTTCTTGATTTTCTGACGCTTTTCGCGCGCGCGTTACGGGCGCGAGGGTCGCGCGGAAATTTTTTACGTGCGGTACGATTTGCGTTTTCGCATTGAGTCGGCTTCCATTTCCTATTTGGTTTTTAGTTTTTTTATTACAAATTTTCAAAAGTGACGCAAATGTCAGTTCCACAAAATTCTCAAAATCTGTCGCCCATGATAGTTGGGCCGTGTTTGTCCCGAAATTTTATCTCTCTCCGTCGCGAATTTTTTGGGGGGGGGGGGGGGATCATATGAGATAGTTTCAGAAGGCCTGTGAGTTTCGGAAACGGTGAGGGGGGGGGGTTTCAGCGTCGTTCCTATTTGAATGACCCGTCCCCGTGGCCTTTTTGACTAGGTTCGTTTGCGCGCACTCAGCTGTTCCTATGCCTCGATCTAGTGGTTTGGAACGAGAGAGAAAGACGAGTTTTTGAGTAAAATTTATGGGGAAAAGGGTACCACGGTAATTCTCACATGGGAAAAGGCGAAGGGGTGCCTTACTGGGTGGTTGGGTTGGGACGAGAGAGAAAGGGTAGTTTTAATTTTACCCCGGTAATTCTGGCATGGCGAAAAGGGGGAGGGGTTCCTTACTGGTGTGGTTTGAATATGGGGAAACCCTAGGGTACCATGGTAATCCTCGTTTGGGAAATAGGGGGAGGGGGTGCCTCACTGGGGTAGTTTGGGACGAGAGAATAAATGTTATTTTACCGGGGGGAAAAGGGTACCCCGGTAATTCTGGCACGGGGTAAAGGGGGAGGGGTGCCTTACTGGGATGGTTCGACTATGGGGAAAAGTGTACCACGGTAATCCTCGCTTGTGAAATAGGGGGAGGGGTGCCTCACTGGTGAGGGGTTGGGATGAGAGAGAAACTATTATTTTTGCGGGGGGGAAATGGTAACCCGGTAATTCTGGCATGGGGAAAAGGGGGAGGGTGCCTTACTGGGCTGGTTCAACTATGGGGAAAAAGGGTACCACGGTTATCTTCGCTTGGGAAATATGAGGAGGGGGTGCCTCACTGGGGAAGTTTGGGACGAGAGAAAAACGAGTTTTTATGTTATTTTTGCGGGGGGAGGATGGGTACCCCGGTAATTCTGGCATGGAGAAAAGGGGCAGGCGGGCCTTACTGGGGTGGAGTGCTTCGAAACATAGAACTAGCTAAGGGGCCCAACCGTAAGGTGGGCTACTCGGCTAGTTCATAATAAACGAGGGACTGAAGTTTCGTTCCTTCTTTCGTCAACGTCATTCTGAAACGACATTTTTTGCGATTTTAAATTCTTCGCGTCCACCGTTTAAGCTTTAACAGATTTGGTATGATTATTTTTCGAAACGTACGGAGTTCTCCGTTTATTTATTAACCCGTTAGTAAAATTATTGAAAAATCGTCAACCCGACGAAAAAGGGCCAAAAATAAACGAAAATAAATAAATAAACTCGAAAATAAACGAGCCGAGTCGAGCCGGCTGGCTTCAGATGCTTGTTTCAAAAATACTAAACACGTAGGACTGGACTCTATAAAAACTACTACCCTCCTATTAGGAATGTATTGCTATTGTAAAAACCGAACGAAACGTATCGTGCATGTAATATCCCCACAGCTAGGAGAGTGGCGAAAACTTTTTTCTCACGATTTGCGTCGCTTAAAAGTAAAAACAATAACGTTTTTGGCGGAGAGAAGGAAAGCAAAAATAAACAGTGATTATTATTAACTATTGTCTCAGCTCGGCTCACCCAAAACAAAAGCTCGCCCGTTTTATAACCGAGCCGCCGTTGAGTTGTAATTCGTGCCCTATTTTATGTGATATTTGGCCTTCATAGTCGTTATCTAATTTTTGGGCAGTAGGGCCTAGAAGTTGGGTGTTGATTGTACCTCCGTCATTGTGATAGATAGAATAACGATACATCCATAGATAGGCTACATCGTGCCCTAAACTGCTCTCGCTCTCTGAATTTTGGGCATAGAGGTCCAGAAATTAGGCCTCGCACTGTTAGGCGTAGAAAGGAAACTGATGCGTGAGTTGACAAGGCCTTGTTGTGGCTGTATTATGTTTGGCACTCAAAGATTCAGATATCGGTCGTTTGCTCGATTAAAGAAGGTGAAATTCTATTCTTAGCACATAGGTGGATTGTGTGTAGTTAAATGTCCGTGACATCTCGTTTGCCTCCTCCTCAAACTACTCCACGGCTATTATTATAATATAGGTCAGCAGATACAGACGTTCCGACGCGACGGCAGAATTTTCTAATTGGGTGCGCCCCCAACAGTCTCGAGTCAAGGGGCCAGTGGTCCTGAATGATGATGTGTATATAGTGCCGAATATTAAAGAAATCGTCAATTTATTGACGAATATTGGAACTCTTAGAGGGTGGAAGAAATACTCAAGGATATATTCTCTTTAAGCGTACACATTTAGTTTTTTAGTTTTTGTTGTACAAATTATACGGTCAAATCAACCAGCTGGGGGCGAGCTGAAGGCCGGGCTTCCCAGCTTGTCTTAATATACGTTTTAATAGTCCGTGGTAAATACATAATACAATTACTTTATATTAATATTTACTGGGAAATTGTTTTTTAAATAACTTCTAAACTATTTTCTCATAAATCTATTTATGGCCTATTTGGATTCTTATATTGAAATGTATGTCTTTTTTGTATTTATTTTAGTATTGCTTTATAAAAGTTCAAATTAAATCCTGATGCCGCATCCTGGAATCAGATTATTTATTTGGTTACTTTGTGGAAAAGTCGATACCAAAAATACAATTAGTTACCTGAAATTGGGTGTAGTGGCCAATAATTGAAGCATATAATATTCGCTTAAAACTATGGTTTTCTACTAGTGTTCTTTTAAAAAAAATGATTGTTATGAATTTTGTAAAGCCCGCATTTGCATCCGCAAATGTAGGCTTTGTCCCTAACAGCCTTTCCCTTTACTTCAGAGAGTTGTCTCGTTGTTTTGGGCCAACGCTGCTGGGGAATGACACATACTCGCTTGTGTCGTTCACCTGGTGGACGACGCGAGCGAGGGTGAGTGGTGACCTCTGACCCGAAGGGTTAAGAGCGGGATAGAGTTACCGGTGACGCTTACTATTGCACCAGAGTGAGTCTTCTAAGATTTCTCGACGGGCTTCCTTCTCCAGCCAATCAGGTAGGAGACCGGTGGCATAATCCGAGGGGCCCGCTATATAAGGGATAATGGACTAACGCTCTTGATTACGGACTCCAACCTAACCAGTCAAATCTTTAACTATTCTCTCTTCTAGAGAAATTGCCTTGTAAACTTTGGTAATTATATTATTAATAAAGAGTATTTTAAAGTTTAACTCTCGTACGTGGTTTAAACATAAGCCGACAATTTCCAGGCTTCACGATTTTCATATTTTCTGAAATAAAATAAAGTTATTTATTAAATAAGGCTGCTTTAAATGGAATTATGTGTGATGTTGTTGCATTTCCATCGCGGTTACATAAGTTTCTTGTTAATTTTAAACCACGGCACCTATTAACAATATGTTAAGCTAAAACCTTTCACTTTTCTAATAGTAATAAAAACAATATTCCAACTGTCATTTTTGAGATAAATATGACCCTTATACAGTCAACACAACTTTCTTTCACATTTTGGAAGGTGTAGAACCTCAGATAGTTTCCTTTGAAAGTTTTCCTAAACTACTTTTTTGGATAAAAATTATTAAATTAAACTGAATAATTCAAATCATTGCTTTCATCTACACTATGACAAAATAACCAAATTACGAACTTGTCTAAAAATTTCGCACTGAAAAAAGTCGTATAGCAATCAATTTATACTTAAAATAAATTGTATTATAATAAATTAAATAACAATGAAATTTCAATTTCAATTATTTAAAAAAGAACTTGAGCAATCCCAAATCACAAACCATTTTATTTTAAGGTTCAATTTGGCAACTAAAGATTTATCTTACAGCTTTATCAGATGTTTCTCCGACCCTGTCTTGTTTGCCGATTACCTTTTTCAAACGGTAAAAGT
This sequence comes from Leiobunum rupestre, assembly GCF_980474605.1. NCBI lineage: Eukaryota > Metazoa > Arthropoda > Arachnida > Opiliones > Sclerosomatidae > Leiobunum > Leiobunum rupestre. The sequence continues at coordinate 76,194,962 of NC_143384.1, read as the reverse complement.
TTGAGAATACAAATCTAATGGCATGGACAACGTGCTTAAGCTCATTTACAGTTGTTTTCTCCAAGCTGACCATACTACCGTAGACTGGGTTTAAAAATAACCTTTTTCAAGAGTGCTTAAATAAAGGGAAAAAGCAGAGTTGTACCGTTCGCCCATAGAACCAATTACACGTATAAAGTTCAACTTATTGCCATGTTGCAGGTATTATACCTATGGATATTTTTGAGAATTATAATCCAAGTTACTTCAATAAATGTTTATAATTGGTGTCTGGTAAATACGCTCTTTGATAAAGTCCTACAGGAAAACGTTCATCCGTGTAAAATCTGGGGATCTAAGACAATATACAGGTTGGGTTTTTTTTTGTTCGGACAAGTGATTTTTAACGAAAACTACTTAAGGTTTAAATTTTTATGGTTAAGTAAAACACCGGGGGACATAGATTGGCGAAATTCCATCATCTTCTGAAATTATTTTAACACTTTCTAGAATATTTAATTTTTTCACTATTTGGTGCTAGATAAATTTTATCCCTTGAGAATATTTAGAGCAACATCCTAAGCCTACGAGTACCTTTGTTTCGATGGTTTGCACTTATTCACTTATCATGGGAATCGACGGAAACCTCCAATTAAGGACTACCTGTACTAATTTTAATAGAATGTAAATACCACACACGCCGAATAATTTGGGCGTTCAAAAACAGTATTCGGGTGTTGTTAAATACAATAAATTATTTCACACATGCTTAGTAATCGTTTGCAAAATGGGTTTTAGTATACCCCCTTCGGTTACAACGCAAGTTTGAGCTCAGACAATCATATCATCAAATTCACGCTCTATCATTTCTGGTGTTACTTCTTGACAAGCAATTTCAAATATCTGGCTTAATTCAGTCTTTTCTTTGATAAATTCCCATGGTGTCAGATCGAGAAACCTTGCAGGCTAAGGAACTAAACCATTTCTTCCGGTCCATCTGTGAGCAAACTAGTTTTTCAGGAATTAAAAAAAAATATGAATAATATTTTGATGTTTCGAAAATATGTGTATTTCAGTCTAGTCGAACACTTCATCCCTAATTTACCTCGACCCTTCCCTAAATATGGTTCAATTTTCGGTAAAGGCTAGGCTTAATTTTTAAACCGAATACCAGACCGAGGGGCAGGCCACTTCCATTTTGGGTGCCTCTTAATCATAGTAAAATGATTAAATCAGGGTAATCAAGATTAAAAAATCTAATCACGAATTAAACGAGATTTAATCATTCTAATCATGATCTAATCTTTGTAATTAGATTTAATCATTTTAATTAGATTTAATCATGTTAATCAGATTTAATCATTTTAATCAGATTTAATCATTTTAATTAGATTTAATCATGTTTATTAGATTTAATCATTTTAATTAGATTTATTCACGTTAATTAGATTTCATCATGTTAATTAAGATTTAATCATTTTAATTAGATTTAAATCATTTTAATTAGATTTAAATCATTTTAATTAGATTTAATCATTTTAAACAGATTTAATCATTTTAGTAAGATTTAATCATTTTAATAAGATTTAATCATTTATTCATGATTAAATCAGATATTAACATTCTAATCATGATTAAACGTGATTTAATCATCTTAATCGTGATCTAATTTAATTTAATCAAAATAATCACGATTAAATCGGATTTAATCTTTTGAGGGGTGCCTCGTTAATCAAGTAAGTGACCTGCCCCTCGTTCCAGACTCATTTTATTATTAATTTTAAAGATAAAATTGGCTTTTAAAATTCTCTTATTACGGTCTTAAATCAATATATTTTTACATTTGATCTAAACGATATCGTAGCTGAAGATATCAACCATATTTAAGTCTTATTTGAACGTCAAATTTACTGCAAAAAAGCTGTATTTCCAAAATTGTTTTTCGCTTTTTACCTCTCCGAGGGGACTTTGTACCCTAGGAGAGGTTATACAACCAGCGTGTCAGTCTGTGTGTGTGTGTGTGGGTGTGTGTGTGGCCTGCGAACGCGTTCGCATTTTCGGGGCAAAGGGTAATCACTGCGTACGCAGTCGAAAAACCGTTTTAGCAGTTTGAATGTTGGCAAAACCACCGTGTGACGGTAAGCGTTAACGGATAAATTTGCTATTGCGTTGAGATTTTTTTCGTTAACGCCCACCGTCGCTACGTTTGTTATGGGTGCGTATTCTCCAACTCCTTTTTATTGACTATTGGGACGGATCGAGTGCTGAGTGCTGCGGCAGCCTCTCAACTTCCAAATGGCAGGGCTTCCACCAATTGTTTACGGTACTCGTCTTAGTATCAATTTGCGATCGCATCGGGCGGGGTTGGAACCCGAGACCTCCTGCTTGACAGGCGGACGTTCTACCACAGAACCACCGACACATATTAGCTTCATTGAAAATTAGACCTTCAACTTTATCGGAAGCGTATTTAGTAGAGTACGAAATTTTGGTTTAATTGAAATAGAATTGAAATTGAAATTATTGCATCGAAGAAATTATAATTTAGCGTTTTCTATATTGATTAAAAACAAATGCCCCACCCAGGTTTCGAACCCAGGCCACTCGGCTTGGCAGTCGAGCGCTCTATCACAGAACCACCGATAGCTGCTTATATTCACTGAAAATAAGACACTCATCGTAAGCATAATAGGTAATAAAGTCTTGAATTTTTTTATGAATGAATTTATGAAGGCCTAATCTGGTTTTTTTACGAATGAAATTATGTTGATTTAATCTTATTTGTTGTGTTTTTTAACTCATCCAGATTACGTTCTTTTTTGTCTAATCTTTGGTATTGTTGGTTTTTTCTATCTTATATTTGTATCTACTATTTTTTAAGTTTATTTCCTTTTTCCCGCAAAATCGTCCACTCTTAGAAGAACCTTTAAAAGCGTAAGTCATGCCCAAAAGCTTATCCGGTTTCATTACAATAACGTGAAAAATCGTATTTGTGAATGGTAACTTGTTGCGCTTCTTGATATTATATTTTCTATTGCTCGATTTCTAAGTATTTGAACTAATTTATTGCTTGACTGCGTTATAATATTTTTCTATGAATTATTTGGATTCTGAAGTCTGATTGCTTGACTGCGTTATAATATTTTTCTATGAGTTTTGTTTCTGAAGTCTGATTGATTGGGTTGTTATTGTGTATTTCTCTATTCGTTATTTTTATTTTTTGATACTCTATTATTTTAAACTGGATATAGTATAACGTTACTTCTGCGTATTTCGAATGTGCGTATTTTCACGTTTTATTAGGATCAGTTTTTTTAGTTTTAAATATCTTTCGTTTTATTTGTATTTTATTTCGTTTTTTCAGTCGTATATTTTTATCGAGTTGTATACATCGTGCGCTTACACTTATGTTGGTTTGGTTTTTAACTGGGTCGTCATTACTTCGTAATTTATTTTAAACGTTTTCTAGACTGATTAAGATGTTTAATTTGAAATAAAATTAGTGTTAAAGATGCGGCAAGTATTTCGTAAGCGAGAAAAATACAAATACCCTCTGTAGTTATTTCTTTCATTAAAATTGGCTTCGTATTATATTTAACTGATAAACTTGTTCCGTAAATAGGGTTAAATTCAATTGTGCATTGTTTTAGTACGTCTAACTCGCTGTTGTAACTACTTAATTTATAATATTCTGAATAAATTATACTCGGTTGTTTCGTCTCAATTATTTTATTAATAATTAAAATTTTATACCGGGCGGCATTGAACCGGGATAACGTTTTTAGTAAATAACTCGGAATTGCGGAGATATATCTTTAAGGGTTATCTCGAAAAATTAATACCGCTAGGGACAATTCTTCCGAGGAGAGGTATATTTTGGCTTGCCAACTTGTTTTAAATTAAAATGAGATTATTTTACACCGTGTTCATCTAGGTAAGTTAAACTACATTTCATTATTGAATTAAAGTTGTAATTAGATCTCAACTTGAAGGCTATATTATATCCTAAAATATTCCTATTATGCTCATTGTGAACTTGATCGAAACGTTAATGTAGCTGCCATAGTTAAGAGATAATAAAGCCTTATCCGAATGTAAAATTCATGTTAAAATATATAATAAAATTAGGGCAAATAAAACTAATATTTTCTTTTCTGACTAATTCCTGTCGAAAATATTACTTATTCCATAATTGAAACTTGAAGTAGGCTTATAGTTTAATATTGGAAATACTCGAATGTACGCTTAATTTATATTCTCAACTGAGTGTATTTCTCTAATAAGGTTAAAATAAGTAGTTTTGAACTTGCAGGTTTCTTTATTGACATACAATTTAGGATTTCATTTTGAATCTTGTTCAAGACTATTTCAAATAATCGATAACATGGAAATTTTAATATCTAGTCTCCCTTTATATTTCGGTCAATTTTGAAACTGAATCGGGACTTAATATAAATCAAAAAGTCACGTAGGACAAGAGACATATTTCAAATATTAATAAGACCTCTGTGAGTTATGTTTAGTTATCAAATATTTAACTGGAGTTTTGGTATAGTCTCACTTGGGTTTTATTTTCATATAACGAACATATTTGTTAATTTCAGTCTACTCTAAGACTGGATTCCTAATTTTCCTAGTTCCACCTAAGCTGTATAAACTATAATAAAAACATATTTCAATCTTATTAATGTTTTAAAAAAACCCAGGAAATTTTATTGTTTTAGAACTACGATTCTATATTTGAGACTTGAAGTTAACCTCTAATTGGTATTTAAAATTCCTACTTCAATTAACGTTAAATCTTTTTTATAAACCTAACTTAATGCAGAGCTCTTCTAAGGCTAAAATAAGGGCTTTTCAATTTGCTGATAATTGGCGGTCCCAAACTGTAGATTTGACATTTAAAACACACTGAATTTCCTATCAAACCAAAGATTTCATATTTGAAACGCATTCAATTTCCAATCAAACCATAGATTTCACATTTAAAACGCATTCAATTTCCAATCAAACCGTAGATTTCACATTCATATTGCATTCAATTTCCAATCAAACCGTAGATTTCACATTTAAAACGCATTCAATTTCCAATCAAACCGTAGATTTCACATTCATATTGCATTCAATTTCCAATCAAACCGTAGATTTGACAATTATATTGCATTTAATTTCCAATCAAACCGTAGATTTCACATTCATAATGCATTCAATTTCCAATCAAACCGTAATTTCACATTCATAATGCATTCAATTTCCAATCAAACCGCTTAAATAAAAAACTATGAATCCGTGAATTTTGTTTTTACGTAACAATTTTAAATCAAACATCAGTTGCGGACTAGTTTCCACATTGGCCTATAAGTTTGGGATATTTATCTTCCTTACCTTGATATGGCTTCGTTTCGAGTCTGTCTAGCTCTGTAAAAGACCTGGACCCCTGCTAAGAATCTTGATAAATCCTATACTGATGGAACAGTTAATTAAGTATTTACGGTAAAGTTGAATTTAAACTCTTTCTTTATAAAGTGGGGTTTACTGTATTATCAATTGCCTTACATGATTAAATCAACTGTTGGTTTTGTGTTTGTTGCAGCCTACTTCCAGGGCCCAGTAGGCCATACTTTGAAGCTCTCTGGCGCTCTTTTAACTCATCGTAGGAAAATGGGAAAAAATACTTATCAACTCACACTCTACAACTCCTTAATATTTTTGCAATACCTTTTGTAACACCCGGTATGCAACCTAAGCCTCCAAAGAAAAGGATAATTCTAGATCGGGAAACTGTATCAATAATCAGCTAGGCTAATACCCAAGGCACCACCTTAGGCCTAAGTCATCAACTTCAAGCGACTTTTAAAGCCATTAATTCAGATGGCCGGGTTACAATTATATGTATAAGGGTGGTGGCAAGCCCTTCAAGCCAACAGCTCCCTACACTAACTATTACTGTTAACCTCTACAGGTTTTTATGGAAGGGAAAACCGAAAAGCTCGAGAGAAAACCCCTTAAACTAGTGGGGATAGAATTTGCAAACTCAACGCAAAAGGAGTTATTCCGAGTTTTCACCCAGTGCCACAAGCTGGGATGGAACCCGGCTACTCTTGCTGCGAGGCGTAAGTGCTAACCACTCCGCCACCCCAAACTAGCAAATATGTGCCACCAAGTACAGAGCACATTGAAAGCACAACTGCAAGCTTTTCAGAAATTGTTTTTCAGGAAACTCGGGATGAGATCCCAAAACAAATGTCCCTGCCTCAAGTACATAGAAAGGAAATTCCGCAAGAAGTTCAGAAACTAAAAGACTCAACTCAAAACCCAAAAATACAACAACAAAAAGAACTTGTAGACTCAGTAAGAGCGTCATTATTGGATTTTCAACAAAAACCTTACCTGAAATAAGGTAAAAATTTTAAAGATTCCACTGACGACGTGTGTTTGATGAGCAAGAAGCGTTATTCTTATTAGATTTAATAAATAATTATAAATCTAAACGTACTTCATGGTCAACAGACGTTGTTCGCCTCTGTGCCCTCTGCAACTTTGCTTCTCCCAAGGATACAAATTCCCCGGGAAAAATGGTTTCCTCAAGCTTCCTACAAAATCTACATTGAAAAGATATATTTGTTAAATAGATGGTTATACGGGAGTAACTAAAGCAATCAAGGAAAGGCTCACGCTCAAAGCGAACCAGTTGGACCAGCATGAAACCTTGGTGTCTTTGATAATTGATGAAATGGCGATTAAACCTCAGTTAATCTTTGATAAGAAGTTGGATAAAATTTTTGGATTAAACATATGACAAAGCACATTAATGACAAACAAAACATTGTTCCCCCCGTTGATGACCTTGTGGCTTCAAAACAAGCAATATTTGCTAACCAACTATAATGTTTTTTGATTTATGGGCTTGCGACCTCTTTCGCAATACCCGCAGCATTTTTTTTCTCAAAAAAAACTGACAGGAATCAATTTGTATTTGTTAACAATCACTGTAATTCACCAAATTGAAGATTGTGGTTGAAGATAACAAGAATTGTCACAGACAATCACAAGACCAACGTTGCAATGATGAGAAAACTTGGGAGTTGCAAGTTAAAACCAAAAATACCACATCTAATGAATCAACAAAGATGTTTTTTGCTCAGTTTTGACCCAAGCCACATCATCAAACATGTGAGGAACAGACTGCTAGACGTTTAAACGGACGAAGGGTCCCTAGATATTTCACGAAAATATTTGATGGAACTGTACGAATTACAAAAAGATGAGCCTGTTAAAGCAGTGAGAAATCTAACAAGGGCATGAGTTAATCCTACCAACTTGGAAAATATGAAAGTAAATAGGGCAATTACCGTTTTCACCACCTGTTATTGCTGCTCTACCATACTTGAAGAACCACAGCTTCAGCTTTGTCAAGGCTACCACATTTTGCACCGCGAAACCTACATTAGACTATATGGGGACCATGCAAAAGTGGTTTGATCTTCATAATTCCTGCAATAGGCATTACGCTGCTGAATCTAGAAATCCAAATGTACATGTAACTCATTTTTTATCTTGAGATGATGGGAAAGGCTTCTTTGGCGGGAAACTAGCTTCCTAGAATATCTACAGTTATAAAATTAATAAAGTTGAAAACCAACGGATATTGATAAATGAAACTTACCACGCAATCAGATTCAAAGCTTAATCCCCCGTCTCATGTATAAAATATTAATTGGAACATGGATTTTAATTTGTTTTGACAAGAAATAGCTCTAGCAATTGATCAATTAATGTAACATTAAACTAAAAATGACGATGACGAAACAAATTTTAGTTTTCGAACGGTTGTTTAAATATGCAAATAAAAAAATCCGTTACAAATATGGTCACTAAAATGTCCCCTTATTAAAATGCACGAGAAAATTTTAAGCACGGGCTCCTTAGTTAAATAAAATTCATCAACAAACTACCCTGAACAAATATTGATCCATTTACAATACACCCCTGTTAGGACACTTCCACTATAAAGATCAGGTAGAAAAAATATAAACAAACATGACCATGCTTGACAGGTAATTGAAATACACCCTTATATAAATAAACTTTACCCCGTACAAATATGCTAAAAAAATTAAAAAGCGGTTTATCGATCCATTAACGTATTGGCTATTAAGATGGACCACATGCTGAACAATATTTCCCGCCCAAAAACTAAGTGATGAAATATGGCAACTAATATCCGTAATTAAGATGGCCACTGAATCAGGTAATTTTAAGTAGTACTCCCTAGTTAATTTAAATTCTTCAACAAACTTTACCCCCAAGAAATATGTACTACTCGAAAAATAACTTTGAATACACAGTTAATTAGTCCATTTACGATTCACCCCAAAACAAAATTTAGTTTCCTAACGGTTATTAAAAATATAAACAAAGATGGCCGCGCTTGACAAATAATTAAACCTAATAAAAATACATAAAGCAAGCACTCTCTAGTTTAATCAACTTTACACCGAGCAAACATGTACTGTTTAAAAAAACTAACCTTGAACACGTAGGTCATTGATCTAATAACGTATTTACCGTTAGTATGAACCACATACTGTAACAATTTTACCCGCGCTTCCTTAACAAAGATGGCGGCCAAAACACGTACACACAGCTAATTAAATATAATTTTAATATGGAGCCATTCCACGTTCATTCACCCAATGATGTTACCATGGGTCAAGCGATTTTTGTAAAATTTTGCACATGGTTTGGTCATTATTAGAAACGACTAAGTCTGAGTTTTTAGCTAAATATTCTTAGTAGTTATTGAAATACGCCCTAACAACCATTAGCCCCAGTTTTTCATGTGGCGGGTTTACGTAATTCGCCCCCCTTGAATAAAGGTTGAATATCTTTCTATCTAACCATTAGAAATCAATGCGAATTTAGTTACTAGGGTAAATTGGGGTACAGAACGCAGTAGTCGTGTTAATATTGTTGTAGGTTGAAAAATGGTTGAGTTAAAGGCGAAAAAGTAGAAAATATTGTAGTTTTCAGGGGTAACGTACAAAACACTATAAGATGATGTGGAAATGTGATAAGTTAACATTTTAAGAAATACCTAGAGAGATTACGTGCGGAGCTTACCAGTGATACCAAAAAACAAACTTATTGGATTTTGACGTAATTTGCCAAAAGAAATACCGATTTTTGATATTTGGGCATTCCCTGTGAAATCAACACACTCAAAAACCTCACCATCTCGGATTTTAATGAAATTTTGGATATACATAGTGCCTAGGGATATCAAATTACGGCTGTTTAAAATGTTCATAAAATGGCAAAAATGACATGACTGGTATATTCTCTAATCCCCATAGCAGCTGTTCTAATTAAGCTACAGAGTTGCTAATGGTGTCATTTTACTCAGCTATGTATGCCCTTCCCAATGATATACACCATATAAATTATTTTTTTAATTTGATTTTTTTTAAGGGTGTCATCAAAATAAAAAAAATACAGTGAATAGTTTGTTTCAACATTAAATGATTGGCTGAACTGAGAGGGGAGGTTTATGGGTTCATAGTGAAACATTATTTAAAAAACAATAGGTTTTTAAAAATATTTATATTCATATATAATAAATACATATATATATATATTCATATATAATAAATACATATATTCATATATAATAAATACATATATTCATATATAATACATACATATATTCATATATAATAAATGCATATATTCATATATATAAATATTATATACATATACGCATGTGTACATATATCATGTTTACATATATGCATATATTTACTTACAATATAATCTATACATATATGTATATAATTTATACAGAATGTCCACTAAAATGACCCAGAGTAAATAATTGAAAAGCTATTTTTCCGGGGTATTTGATATTTTTAGATCGCATAGCACGCGCAGGGACCATTAGATGAAACCAAATTTGTCTTGAGAACCATTGGGTTAAGAGACTCAGTTCCAAATAGAAAGGTGTGCGCCCTCGCATTTTATGCCCAAAGGACTCTGAACTGATGTAAATTTCTCAATAGGAACCCAAGGAAATAAACATCAAAAACAAGCAGGCCCTAAATAAAAATCTACAAGAGATCCCAATTAGGTGTTAATCATTTAGAAAATACTTGTGCTACGTTATCAACATTTTAAGGACAAATTCACTCAAGTAAAATAAAATGTAATTAAAATTCAGTTTAGATTGAACTATGTCTTCAAGGTCATTCAAAATGTATCTCGAAAACCTTTAGGTTTGGAAGGTTGGTTCCGATTCGAAAAGTGTTCGCCATCACTTTCTAGATCGAAATTTATTTTAACCGACCTAATCTATATAAGCTTAATTTAAAAAATTTTTAATGTTGTCAATTAAAAAGGATAAACATATATTTTACGTCTCGTTCGAACTCACCTCTCCTTATCTATTGTTTGTTTTTATCTAACATTAGTTTTTATTCATTGTATATAAACTCTTCACAATACTGAATAAATATAACAATTGCTTGATGTTCTCGTTTAAGACAGTCGTCTTCATTTAGCATAGCTATTACTTTGTTTTTTTAGTTGAATCCTCAACATGGTAGCAGAGCGTGGTTCCTGTTAAGTATGGCTAGGTGCTGATGAGAAAGCAGTTCATTAAGTCCGTTGTCACTGTCAACTCTGTCGCTGAAAGTCCTGGTCGCAGTCGTTTCTTATATCGCAAGTTAAGTTGCCAATCTGTCAGTGCATACTTGTCATTGACTGTTCGTGATGGCGGAACATGACATTGCTGGGTTCCAGAAACTTCAAGGGTCCTCTAACTGGACTAATTGGAAGTTTGGAGTCGAGATTCTGCTGATGGACAAACCGGGAGCGTATGAAGTCGTGTCTGGCGAAATAACCATTCCGCCTCCTTTGGTTACGACAGCAAGTGTAGCTGAACAAGCCGATCATGCGAAGAGAATGGCTGCTTGGGAAAAAGGAAACCGGTCGGCTAAAGTCATCATCGCCAAGATGGTGGATTCCAGCGACTTCCCTCTTATACGACGTCACACGAGTGCTCAAGACATGTGGCTGGCGCTGCACAACGTATATGAGCCAAAGACTGAGCAAGAAGCGCTTAACCTTCAGTTCGAATGGTCCAAGCCGATGATCAAAAGTCCGGAAGAACCGATGGCCAAGTACATCACCAGAATCAGAGAGCTTGCTGACAAGATGGCTGATTTCCAAATCAAACCAAACGAGGCTAGCATTCAGGTGAAGATACTGCATGGGTTGCCGGATAGCTACGAGACCATAAACGAGGTCTGGTTTATTAAGCCAGCAGCGGATCGTTCTATTGATGTTCTCACGTCTACCTTGATAGCAGCCGAAAAACGACATAGTCTTCGAAAAACTCAACTTACCGAGAATCCGGTCGCCAGTGAAGATCTTCTCTACGTGAAGGCGAGAGGTTCACGGAACAGGAAACAAGTAACCGCACGAAGTTCGAAGTCAACGAGCCACGACGAAGCCGGTACCTCTACTGACCAGAAAAGCCAATATGAGAAGAGAAAGAAGATCCGATGTTTTGGTTGCGGTCAACGGGGACATTACCGGAGCGAATGCACAGCTCAGAAGGGGACAAAGAAAGCCTCCAGTTGTAATTCCCTTGAGCTGTTGGTCGGAGAAGCTTCAGCTCACATGGAAATATCAGAACGTTTTATCGTGGATACGGGAGCGACGAATCATATGTCGTTTAAATTCCAGTGGTTCACAGAGTACGAACAATTTGCAGAGCCAATTCAGATTAAATTGGGAAATGGATCACTTATTCCAGCTATTGGAAAAGGGTCAATTGAAGTCGACGCAATAATCCAGGGTGAGCTGTCGCATTCCAAGATTACCGATGTCCTTTTTGTTCCAGAGTTGAAAAGAAACTTGTACTCCATCAAGGCAGCGAAAGAGAGGGGTCTACGTTTTCAAGACGTGGGACCACAGATGCACTTCGTACGAGATAAGGCTGTAAAGCTTGTAGCCGACTACGATGGCGTATTCTATACCCTCAATGTTTGTATCAGGGTACCCGAAGCAAATATCGCTGGAACTGAATCACTACAGCTCTGGCACGAACGTTTCTGTCACATGGGCAAGAAACAAGTTGTATCAGTACTGAGAAGAATGCATATTCCTTACCAAGGTAAAGAAGAATTCTGCGCCGCCTGCGTAGAAGGGAAACAAAGCCGACAACCATTTATTGCACGATCGCAACGCTCAACCAGTATCGGCGAACTGATACATGCCGATGTCTGTGGCCCGATGGAAGAACAGTCATGTGGAGGCGCCAAGTACTTCATTTGTTTCACGGATGACTACTCCAGATTCCGCCTGGTTTATTTCCTCAAGGAGAAGTCCCAAGTTCGTCAAGCTGTTGATGGCGTGGTAGAATTCATAGAAAGACAGAGCGGGTATCCGATCAAATCCATGCTAACCAATGGTGGTGGTGAATTCGACAATAAGGAGGTCAGAGAAATTCTGTCGCAAATTGGAGCAGAGTTCAAGAAATCAAATCCATACACACCTCAGCAGAATGGATGTGCTGAACGCACGAACCGTACTCTCTTGGACTTAGCCAGAACTATGTTACGAGCCAAGAAACTTCCTAAGAAGCTATGGGCTGAGGCTGTTAACATGGCAACTTACGTTTTAAATCAAGTTGGCACAAGTCGGGTCCAAGGCAAAACGCCGTACGAGCTATTCTATGGGAAACAACCAAGAGTACGAGATTTAAAATCATTCGGTGCAGTCTGCTACGTGAAGACACCTGACGAAAGACGACGGAAGTGGGATCCAAAGGGAGTTCGAGGATTTCTAGTTGGATATAACACCGATGTAGAGGGGTACAGAGTATGGATACAAGAAAGCGATAAACTCATTCGCAGCCGAGAGATTATCTTCGAGCCAGAAACGTCTTGTACTTCCCGACAGATCGTATCACAATATCGTGACGACATAGGGGATGCTGCAAAAGAGAATCCCGACTCGACGGTATTAGACGAACCCTCCGTCAATTCCGAAAGATCAGACGAACCCTCTGTCGATTCCAAAAGATCCGACGAACCCTCCGTCGATTCCGAAAGATCAGACGAACCCTCCGTTGAATCTGCTTCATCAAGGGCAGATGTCAAAAGATATCCTATGACAGTACAAACCAGAGCAAGATCGACCCAACAGTATTATGCTGCCATGGTTTCTGAAGTTGAAGAGCCTCAATCTTATACTCAAGCCACGCGTTCAAGTCATTCCGTTGACTGGAGAGCGGCGATGGAAGAAGAGATGGAATCACTGAGGGAAAATACAACCTGGGAGCTGGTCGACTTGCCGAAGGGAAGAAAAGCGCTATCGAATAGATGGGTCTATCGAGTCAAACTTCGTCAGGATGGCACACTTGATCGTTATAAAGCTCGTCTAGTCGTACGTGGGTACTCGCAAAAGGAAGGGATTGATTATCAAGAAACCTTCAGTCCGGCTGCACGATATGAAACCATCCGAGCAATTCTCAGTATAACGGCAAACGAGAAGTTGTCACTTTTCCAGTTCGACGTGAAAACCGCCTTTCTGTATGGCTTGCTAGAAGATGAGATCTATATGCAACAGCCCGAAGGGTATACCGATGGGTCGAGCAAAGTCTGTAAACTGATGAAAAGTCTTTACGGATTGAAGCAAGCACCTCGATGCTGGAATAGACGATTTACTGACTTTCTTCTCAAATTCAAGTTAAAAGAAAGTTCAGCAGACCCGTGTCTTTTCTACAGCGATACCGATAAGCTCATAATAGTTTTGTACGTCGATGATGGTCTTGGAGCCGTAAGCAATACAGTCCTACGAACGACGTTTCTAGAAGAACTCAAAACTCAATTCAAAGTTACCGTTCAGCCCGCCGAGTACTTCCTTGGTATTCAAATCAAGAAAAACCCAGACGGTTCAATTTTCATATCTCAAGCGGCGTACACCAAGAAGATTATCGAACGATTTAGAATGGAAGATTCAAAACCAGTATCTACGCCTTTTCAAGGCTACCATCTCCAAGAGAAAGAAGAAGAGACTAGCGAAGGCGAGGTTATACCCTATCGAGAAGCGGTTGGCTGTCTGAACTATCTGGCGATATGTACCAGACCTGACATATCTTTTGCTGTCAGTTTTGCCTCCCGATTCCTGGAAACCTTCACGATGGAACACTGGAGATTGGTCAAACGTATCATGAGGTACCTAAAAGGAACTCTGCACTGGGGCATTCAGTACAAGGCCAGTTACAGAACAGGAATTCTTGATGCTTTTTCCGATTCCGATCATGGAGCTGACCCTAATGGTCGACGTTCAGTGAGCGGTATAGCCTTCTTGTACAGCGGGGGAATCATTTCCTGGGCCAGTCGTAGACAGAAGTCCGTAGCAATCTCATCGACAGAGGCGGAATACATGGCGGCCAGTGAAGCTGTCAAGGAGATCCTATGGTTAAAGACACTCTTTGAAGATATTTCGCCGTTGAGTACCGTTCCTGTTATTCAAATTGATAATGTCAGTACCATCCGTCTCATCAAGAATCCTGAATTTCATCAACGAACAAAACACATTGATGTCCGATATCACTTCATCCGAGAACGATATCAATCTGGAGAGATACGCATCGATCATGTAGCAAGTTCAGATCAGCTCGCAGACGTTCTCACAAAAGCCGTTCCACCAACACAGCTGCAGAAGTTACGCTTATTGATGGGAATGATTACAGATGGCGTTACTTAAGTTAATTTAAATCTTAACATTAAAATATAGTTTAAGGGGGAGTGTTAAAAAGGATAAACATATATTTTACGTCTCGTTCGAACTCACCTCTCCTTATCTATTGTTTGTTTTTATCTAACATTAGTTTTTATTCATTGTATATAAACTCTTCACAATACTGAATAAATATAACAATTGCTTGATGTTCTCGTTTAAGACAGTCGTCTTCATTTAGCATAGCTATTACTTTGTTTTTTTAGTTGAATCCTCAACATTGTATTCTTGATATTCTAGTTTTTGTTGTTAGTTTTCTTAGCTTCCTATTAACAAATTTACATTTTTAGATCGACATTTTTATAACATACCTAATCTAAGCTTAATTTAAATAAATTTTAATGTTTCCAATTAGTCATTGAACATTTGTATTCGTGATCTTCTAATTTTTGGTGTTAGTTTTCTTAGCTTCCTATTAACAAATTTACATGACCCCCTGCGCGTACTATGCGATCTAAAAATATCAAATACCTAGGAAAAATAGCTTTTCAATTATTTACTCTGGGTCATTTTAGTGGACATTCTGTATAAATTATATACATATATGTATAGATTATAATGTAAGTAAATATATGCATATATGTAAACATGATATATACACATAATATTTATATATATGAATATATGTATTTATTATATATGAATATATGTATTTATTATATATGAATATATGTATTTATTATATATGAATATATGTATTTATTATATATGAATATATGTATTTATTATTTATGAATATATGTATTTATTATATATGAATATATGTATTTATTATATATGAATATATGTATTTATTATATATGAATATATGTATTTATTATATACGAATATATGTATTTATTATATATGAATATATGTATTTATTATATATGAATATATGTATTTATTATATATGAATATATGTATTTATTATATATGAATATATGTATTTATTATATATGAATATATGTATTTATTATATATGAATATATGTATTTATTATATATGAATATATGTATTTATTATATATGGATATATGTATTTATTATATATGAATATATGTATTTATTATATATGAATATATGTATTTATTATATATGAATATATGTATTTATTATATATGAATATTTATATTTTTAAAAACCTATTGTTTTTTAAATAATGTTTCACTATGAACCCATGAACCTCCCCTCTCAGTTCAGCCAATCATTTAACGTTGATACAAACTATTCACTGTATTTTTGTTAATTTTGATGACACACTTTTAAAAAAAAACAAATTAAAAAAAGAATTTGAAAAATATATTTAAAAAAAATTATATGGTGTATTAGCAACTCTGTAGCTTAATTAGAACAGCTGCCATGGGGATTAGAGAATATACCAGTCATGTCATTTTTGCCATTTTATGAACATTTTAAACAGCCGTAATTTGAAAACCGTTTGATATAATTCAATAACACTTAACATTTTCCTTGATATCCCTAGGCACTATCTATATTCAAAATTTCATTAAAATCCGAGATGGTGAGGTTTTTGAGTGTGTTGATTTCACATGGAATGCCCAAATATCAAAAATCGGTATTTCTTTTGGAAAATTACGTCAAAATCCAATAAGTTTATGTTTTTTGGTATCACTGGAAAGCTCCGCACGTAATCTCTCTAGGTATTTCTTAAAATGTTAACGTATCACATTTCCACATCATCTTATAGTGTTTTGTACGTTACCCCTGAAAACTGCAATATTTTCTACTTTTTCGCCTTTAACTCAAACATTTTTCAATCTACAAAAATATTAACACGACTACTGCGTTCTGTACCCCAATTTACCCTAGTAACTAAATTCGCATTGATTTCTAATGGTTAGATAGAAAGATATTCAACTTTTATTCAAGGGGGGCGAATTACGTAAACCCGCCACATGAAAAACTGGGGCTAATGGTTGTTAGGGCGTATTTCAATAACTACTAAGAATATTTAGCTAAAAACTCAGACTTAGTCGTTTCTAATAATGACCAAACCGTGTGCAAAATTTTACAAAAATCGCTTGACCCATGGTAACATCATTGGGTGAATGGACGTGGAATGTCCCGATGATTTATTTTTAAGAGTTCGTATTGCAACAACTTAAAGAGATCACTGGTTTAAAAAACTCAATAATAGGTCATTGATCCCAGCGACGCTTTCGAAACACATCCTAAAGAATTTTCACGCCAAAAGATTGCGGCCACACATGTTAACGTAAACACGTACCCTTATTAATTTTCAATAATAATAACCTTTGATTGACAGCTCATTAACCTCATTAATTATTCCCTTTTTTCAAAACACCTGATCCTCACGCACGGATGAACACGTGGCACGTGCAAGTGGGGGGAGGAAACTAGATTCCCCGCTTCCATTCCCCCCTCCCGACGTATGTGTGGGGGGACGCGAGTTCCACCCCCGTGTGTAGGAATTGGGCCACTAACTACTAATATAAATAAAACATTATACATGTTGTTTGAAATGGATATCCCTGATAATTTTTACCAAAACATAAAACCTAGAATTAGGGAACTCTTAAATTTTTAAATTAAAGAAAGCAAGGAAGTTTCTGATTCAAATTTCATATAGAAGTTCCTTAGTTTCGAACAATCAGACTCTCACCTCTAATTACATAACTGAAATTATGAAGTCTTTCACGTTTTCTTATTATACAAACCTCAGTATGGCAGTTTTAAATTAATTTTTGAACTTGTCATATTAATAGACAACTTCTTAACACATAACGCATGAAATATAATAATTAATGCGTCCCACTGACATTGATTTTCAGTCATTCGCTTCGTAGTAAAAGTACCAAAGTTATTTTATTCCTAAAAAGCAATCAGACCCAAGAAATTGCAGCTTTTAAATTTTATTATTTCCTAACACATTATTTCAAAAACTGAGATGTCGCACTCCTTGGCATTCAAATTTAAGCATGTATCATTGCTTCTCATTGAGGTCACATTCGAATAGGCTTGATTTGAGACCTTTGAGGTCTCTATGATTTGCCTACTAATGATATAGGAAGATCTTATATTCTAGGTGCACCAGTATATAATAAGTGCAGAGCTCTCGGCAGCACTTTAGTTTCAAAAGTCAAACTTTTAACCAGAGATTCCAACAGTACACCGGTTTCGCCCTTTTGGGGCTCATCAGTACTGTGTAGGAACTCTGGCTTTTCTCGGAGATCTGCCGATATCAGTTAAACTAATAAACATTCAGAGTGCCATATATGTGAGCAGTCCATTGCAATTTATATTGAAATTCTTCACCAATTATTGCATGGCAGTCGCTATTCAGCAGACATCTTTTACGCTCGGGCTTCCGTTGAATTCCAACGTTAAGATAATTAAATCAAAAGTCAAAATTTTAGCCAGAGATTCCAACAGTAGACCGGTTTCGCCCTTTTGGGGCTCATCAGTACTGTGTAGGAACTCTGGCTTTACTCGGAGATCTGCCGATATTAGTTAAACTAATAAACATTATGAGTGCCCTATTTACGATTAGATTGAACGTACGACAATTGGTTGAATTATTTGGCAATGGACGATGATTCAATGAGACCAATTTGATGAACGTAATTGGTTTTGACATTTAAAAGTTGGGTCATTTGTATTTTTGGTCGAATCAACTAGAGTTTGCATCTTTGGTTGGATTACTATTTGAATAATGCGTTCTTTATTTTTACGACATCGAACGTGAAATTGTTCGTTATGCCTTTTAGACGAAAGAACAATTAGTCTCGGTTTTAGGCTTTCTTTTTTAATCTTTGTAATTGCAACGCCACGGAGGAACTACAATTATTCTAATTTATATAAAGCCAATGCCGTAGTCTGGTCAGATCATGTCACCAGTTCCCCTACCTCAAAAACCTTTCGGGTACTACAACTTAATCTATGAATTATCGACGGTCATCATTGGATTGCAGAATGCAATCTAGAAATTTAAAATGCGACATGGCTCGCGTGGCATGTAGGACTTGCCACCACCCTCCTACGCATTGTAACCCGGCCACCTGTTAATAAATCACGCGCAAGCAACATTGCGTATGTGGTCGAAGGTGGTGCCTTTTGTATTAGCTCTATTTAAAAAAAAACCCACAAAGATTTAGTATAAAGGTGAATTATTTGTAAGTATTTCAGTTTAAATTATTTACGGTTAAGTTTCTTTAACGTCGTAAATACATTAATATTAAATAAGGGTGTATTTGGCATTTTAGCAGCTTTAATCGTATGATTATACTATACTGGTACCCTTAAGGAAGCAAAATTTTAGCAGCAGCAAGTTTAAAAAAATTGTTTTAAAATATCGTTTCTAATATATTATTATTAGCTTCAATGTTCCTAAATTCTAATGGTAAACAATATATATCTATGGTCGTAAATAAACCAAAAAAACATTTAAAAGCACCTATATAGTTGGAGCAGCACGTTCGCCTCGCTCTCCAACCCCGTTCTCTATAATCACGGTTGGTGTATATATAAATTTCATCTACTGACAAGGTACCTATTGAGATCGTACCTACTAACATCGAAATATGAAAAAAAATTCTAATGTTGTGTGCTTTCTTGAATTAGGATTCAGTAGTAAACCGAAATATTTCAAATTATTTATTTTCAACTTGCGACGGTCAAACATTTTTTTCTTGTTCTTTTCGTGCTCCACGTAAGACTTCTAATTACTCTAAAAGATATGTTTTAAGAATGGCCCCAGTATAAAATAATTGTACCGCTTTAATGGTCTTTTTTTATAAAATAAATAGTGAATTTTTATAATTGGTATTCCTTTATTTATCTAGATAGTCTACGCGAATATATTATATAAACAAACGTATTAGAAAGTTACTTGCATGTATTTCCTCGGAATTAATAAAATAATAAATTTTAAATAGAAATATCAACATACTGTACCACTTCAAAGTTTTCTAAAACATGTATCGATCTGTTATCTCTGGGTTTAATTGAAAAGTGTGAGAAAACCTTTCGCTGCTCCAGATATAAAATTCTATTTGAGAATCAATATTGTGATAAAAACCACCAATCGGGAAAATGTACATTAAAATTGAATTATTTTACCTCAGATTGTAGCGTAACGTAGAACGAAAAGAATTGTAGTTTTCTCTTGTGTTTCTTTGGGATTTTTAGGCATTCCTTAACAAAGGTAAGTGATTGTTAATTTTCCTTGAACAATTGCAGAAATCTTTATATTTGATCTATTGGTCGAAAAGGTTGATTTGCCGGCAAAAGATAGATTAAAGCAACACTTCCTCGAAAATTGAATAATTAATTTCTAGCACGTAGATCTCTTGAAAAAAAAAACTAAAATTTATGAGTTAATACAATGTACGTTTTAGCTGTAGCTTTGGGTCATATGGCATTATATTCTGGTGCAGTTGATTTGTTAAAACGAAGTTTCGGGAAAAGTTTTATTTTAAAGTTGCAACTTGAGCTAGTGATATTTGTTTTCTCGAGCTATGAATTCAACGGTTGACCCATGAAAAATGGACTACAGAACATTTTTATCATTTTTAACATTTATAAGGGTTATCTAAATGGTTGAAATTATCTTGTAAATTCATTTCTATGTTCATTTATGAAAGATGACTTGTTACTTCATTGTGGACAATTAACGATTAAAACTGGAAATATTTATGTAAGTTGGGGCGGACGAATAATTGTAGAATGCGTCTTTTGATGGGACAAATATTTGGAAAATGCTCCTTTTAAGTCGGACGAATATTTAAAAAATGCGTATTTCAGATGAATGTTAAATGTGAAATTTACGTGTATGTTATCTTGGTAATTACGAAACATCAGTCAGAGATTTTTGAATTCATGCTATAAAACATTTAGATTAAAAATTAAATAAACTTATTCTGATACGTTGTCCACCGTTAAGTCAACTGATAGCTATCCATGAATGATGAATGTTTGTATATCTCCCGAAAAGGCATAACGCAAAATTTCACGTTCGATGTCGTAAAAATAAAGAACGCATTATTCAAATAGTAATCCAACCAAAGATGCAAACTCTAATATTGATTCGACCAAAAATACAAATGACCCAACTTTTAAATGTCAAAACCAATTACGTTCATCAAATTGGTCTCATTGAATCATCGTCCATTGCCACATAATTCAACCAATTGTCGTACGTTCAATCTAATCGTAATATTAGTTTAACTGATATTGGCAGATTTCCGAGTAAAGCCAGAGATCCTACACAGTACTGATGAGCCCCAAAAGGGCGAAACCGGTCTAATGTTGGAATCTCTGGCTGAAATTTTTACTTTTGATAATCGTAAATCCTTTCGAAATCGTACAGGGTCGTAGCGAAGAGCCACCTATTGGCCAACTCCAATAACAGCTAGGAGAGATAGACCCTTTGCCCTTTAAATGACTACAACCCTGAGTTCAAACTAAATATAGGCGCACACTTTTCGTATAAACAACATTAGGTCAACTAAATGTTTCTAATGTGTAGTAATCTAAAAACAGTTCTTATTGAAGATTAACTGGAAATACTAATAAGCAATAGTGAGTAGATACTACATGTAAATGTACCTTTCAAATTGTTTAAGACTTCTCCTATATATCACCAACCAATAGAACGGATGTTATGGGTTCTTAAAAACTTTGAGCGCCATTCTCCGAGATAGCGAGGAAAGTACAAGAATACAATAATAACAATCTACAAGAAACCATAGAAAAGAATTATATTTCAATTTTTTTTAGGTTAATAAGTAAATTATCACGCTACATAGCGGAGATCGTCATCACATTTTCATATACTTTTCGGGTAGGTAAGGATATATTTTCCAGCGAGAAGAGTTATCTGTCGGCAACTGGTGGTATTTCTAAAACCAGCCTGCTCTTCTTAATGAGATTGTTAAAAATATATTTAGTCCTATATTGCCACTACTGGAGCTAAATTCCAGCTGGTTCGGTGTTTAGATATTCCCGTTTCATTTTCCAATAACTAACAGCAGGACACTTTCTCGTACGATTTTAAACAATTGCCCAATTTTAGGTTCTATATGGAGTTTAATAATGGTGCTTTTGTTTACGATAATCATAGGAAAAGCGAGTGAGAAAACCACAATGCTCAATCGAAAAAAAGTTATTCTTAGCACAATAGATATAATAAGTTATATTATTTTTATTCATTTGTTCAATGGTAGAAAGTTGTTAAGAACCAAAAGTAAATATATTGTTCATGCTCGACGCGCCTTTATTTTCAAGATGAAGCTTATGTTCTCATACATCAATAATATTATTCAAGAAAAATATAGTTTAACGCTTTAATCTGACGAAAAAGGAAGTTAAATAATTTCAAACACTAAGCAGTATTTAACGCGGAAAAAACACAGATATTAAAGCTTTGCAAAGAAGTTGATTTTGTTGTCCTAAATGAGTTGACAAAAATCCCAAAAATGCACCTTGAACCAAGAAATATGGATCTCGAAAACGATCAGTGGTGAATTCCACTCATGTACCACTGTCTATGTTTGCAATTCCTTCAACTCTATTAATGTTCTGAGTGTTTTCCTCTTACGTGAATTTCCCAGCCTTATTGAGTGTACCTCAAAAACTAATGATGAAATCAGTGGTTTAATTTTGAAATTAAGACGCCGACAATTTCATTATACGTTAATCCAAATCGTCCAGGTGGTTGTGGAGATAAAGCATTGACACCTTTATTTGCCCATCTTTTTTGGCTAATTTACCAAAATAAGCTACGCTTAGTTTGTTGGCTGTGTTTTAATAAAATTTTGTCTTACAATTGCAGGTGTTTAGCAATAAGTAATGGAACACAATTTATCTGTGGTTAGTAATATATAATTTTTATTTTAAGCATTTGAAACTAATAACCCATATCGGAATTCGGATATTGGGGGTCAATATCAGATATCTTTTCCACGACTTCATTTGGCTTTGGTGGCCTGTCATTTATTATTGGTTTCAGTAATGGCTATAAGCTTCTATGCCCACCTGACAAAAACGTCGCCAGTCCGCTTCTGCAAAATTAACTGGATACCTGAACTAACAAATAAATGATTACCATTTTTACAGCTTAAAACTTAATTTATTCTTAAATTTTCCATTAATACGCTTAGAATACAATGCTAGAATACAGTTGAAGTAGAAATTCATCCTAACGGTTTTCCAACTGACTTCTGCTAGTAAAGTAATCCAGCAAATGAACTAAGGTCAAAGACGAATATGGTCATTTGGAAATGAAAATTTCTCATAAGAATTTTTTTACACACGAGGCAATAAACTCATTTACCCTGAGTATGTTGAGTGATTTCAACTGAATAGATAAAGCATGAGCACTGGCTTTTATTTAATGGTCCTTGTGAAATATTGTAAATATTTGTAGACCACATTTCTTTTATTTGTTGTGTTGTTCCTGGAAAGAATGTATTCCTTTGGCCGCGCCTGTGTTCAGTGGTCTCCCTTCACACCCTTTCCTCGAGTCACCCCTCTTTTTAAGGGTAACCTTTTGTCCAGTATGGGACAACCGTATTCCTGACGCTAATTCCCGCGTCCTTTTAGATGTACGTGTGAAGGGGGAACCTATCTCCTGACCACAGGTTGCAATATTTGATCCAATTTCATGACGTAGATGTGTTTTTTCAATGGTAGATATTTAGTATTTTATTAGTTCCTATAACATTCCTTAAATTATGAATTCCTCTGACCGAAACGGTCCCTTTATTGTCATTAAAAAACGCGAAGTTAGCTGCTGCCCTTTAACGTGAAATCCATATAGCAGTATTTTTCGAATAAATTCCCAATTCTTTAAAAATGCGAGAAACGCGCTAGCGTGGCGCGTGTAAAAATAAAACAGTTAGTTTTTAAAATAAATCCGTTTGAAACAGTCTGGTGAAGAATTTAGTCTTAGCGTAAAGATTACTAATTTTAAATTAATTCATTCTTCCACGTAATTCAGGTTCCCTCAAACCCCTCGGTTATTTTTCAGTCGGTAATCGGACAGGGTCCAGTATTTAAGCTCTCCCACAGTCCTTGTAGAGCAACTACTGAAAGTTTATGGAAAAAAATTGTTCCCCGACACCATTTTCTCTATATATTTACGAATCATTTTGCGTTATAGGTGTATTTTGATATAAACTTTCCAATAACGAGGCTTCTTACTGACTGCATAACTGCACATCCTACAATTAAGTAAGTTAAATGATTTTCGTTTGAGAATCAAGTTCATTTTCAATATTTTCCCGAAATAAGCGAAATATAAAATGTTTTTCCATTTAATATTTTCTAAATGTTTGTCACTGAAACTCATAGAAATTTTGAAATGAGAATAGCAACTTTTTATTTGGCATGTGGGCTTTCTTATCTTCAAAAAGCCAAAAATGTAAATTTTAGATATTAGTTGTTTTGTTTTTTATTTAACTAATTGCCAAAAATAATTCAAGTCGTTCATTAAACCGAAAGAAATGGCACTATTAAAAGATTTATGATAATCTACTGTTGTTATTTTTCCGGAAAAATAAAATGCGGAAATATTTTTTGAAATTTTTTCCGAATAGGCCTTTTTATAAAGTAACACTGGCCTTCTTGTTTAGATGTATCAGGCGCGTTACTCGTGACGTAGAAGTGACGTTTCCCTAAGAAAGCCTATAGACGCTAGCATAAACTCAATAATGGCGTTTTTCTTTGGGTTGAGAGCGGACGAGAGGTACTTTTCCAATGATAAACGTAACTTTTTTCGGATCCGTATTTTTGGCACGCTTTTCCCAATGAGAAACAATTGTTGCTCCAACTTTCTTGTATAGAATTCAGACGCGTTTTATTAGGCCTAGAACGCTGTAAAAATGAGTCAAAAGGTGATTTTCGGCAGAAATAGCACTACGGCCACCACATGTGTCCTTTATTGTTTGGAAAGAACTCTGAAGCTTCAAATTCCGCGACGAGGGAATAACACATTTCACGGGTTAATCGAAAATGAAATTATCCCTAAACTATAATTTTTTCTTATTATTCTACAGTCTAAATTTACATTACAACATAGTAGCTCTAGGTAGTAATAAATGTATGTACTTCTTCATTTGAAAATCTATGCACTACATTTTTAATAAATCCCTCAATTTTCGTATGTTCCGCTTTATCCTTAAAGATATGTTCCAAAAAATCTTCCTCCTCTGAACTTGATGATGAAGATTCTAATAATAACAAAATAATTCGTAAATCTTCTTCCCTGACCGCCGCCATTTTCCACAAAACTTGCTCCGAATCCGTTGATCCGTCACCTATCTCGGATCAACAGAGATCAAGAAATCAGCTACTCTCTCGCGGAGCAACGTCCCAATGGGACACGCGAATCTCTGCGGGATCTGCTCTCGAAAGCCCAATGGGACACGCAAGGACTTTCGGAGCACTCCGGGAGCAAAGAGAGCAGCCCAAAGAAAAACGCCATCAATTTTTTGTCTTATTCAACTCGTTAAAAAGTTCACGCGCGTCTTGATATTTTAACGTAAATGGGCTCGAGCGATTTCGCTCGTGCCCCCTAAAATAATAATAAAAAATTCGCGAGCCTTTTACGCTAAAATATTAAAGAGCGCGTGAAACCTTTTAACAAGTTGAACAAGACACGAATATATCTTTACATAAAATAGGAGAGGTCACGTGATTACGTTAGATTCATCGTGCAGTCAAAGTTAGGGAGCGCGCGCATATTTTTGTTATTGTTGAGCTCGCGCGAAAACGCAGGAGACCCTCTAAACGGAAATATTGGAAACGCACGCTCCAAAAAATATTTATTTTTATTAATGTATGCATATATAATATTTTATAGACAGAGCTATTAAAATTCGACGAGTCGCCATTTTTATAAAGATCTAACTTTCAAAACTGAACTGAACTTCTACGTATACATTAAAACAAATTCAGCAAGCGTAATGACTTTATAGAAAGGCTGATTGCGGAACATTTTACACAAATAAAAAAAATTTTAAACATCAATTACTTTTTAAGGGTTTTTATTTTGTTTTACTATTTTTCGATATAAAATGTATAATAACAGAAAACATACTACAAAACATTAAAAGTGTTACCAAGAATGTATTTATTTATACCTAGGGAGAATGTCTATGTCGAGATGTTTTTTAGCCTTTCTCTCAATCCACCCGTTGGTCCCCCCAGTACGCTCCTCCGATTAAAATAAAACGAATAGTCCCAGTATTTCATTGGCTGCTTAAATTTACGTCACCTAACGCGATAGTAAATAAACGCCGGTGACGTTTTGTCTTCCCCCTCGCGCAAGACGGGGAAAAGGCGTTCAACGTGCCCGGCGATTGTCGCAACATAATCATTCTTCCTAAATATAAATAAATACATTCTTGGTGTTACATTGTTAATCAGTTTAAAGCTAGTCTAGAGGTTTAGTTTTACTTTTAAATTCGAAATAATGAGGTGAAAATTCCGCTGTATATAAATTTGCAAACAATATTAGACTAATCATGGAATGAAAACTTTTTTATTTTTTTCGGAAATATACGGAAAACTTTCCGGAAAAAAGGCTTTTGTCATTTTCCATAATATTTTCCGAGCGGAACATTTCCGACTAACAAAACTATGATAATCAGATAAAGTTATTATCGGAAATATACGGGCCTTTTAGGTGATAGTTATATTGCGCTGCCAAATAATAAATTCAATACTCCATAAGAAATTGTTTTAATATTTTAATTACAACAGTGAAAAAAATACATATTCCCATAAAAAAAATTAGTTAAGTAGAACTTTGTTTAACCAAAATATAATCTTTAACCTTTCCAAAGTGAAAACCCCTAAAGTGATTTGCCAAATCTAAATATACTACCTCATTGGTAAAAACATGTTATGTTAATTAGAGGTTTTATAGCTAGTGTCTGGTGTGGTGTACTTAATTCATATTTAAATTGAACGATTTGTAAATTGAACGATTTTTAAATCGAACGATTTTTAAATCGAACGATTTTTAAATCGAACGATTTTTAAATCGAACGATTTTTAAATCGAACGATTTTTAAATCGAACGATTTTTAAATCGAACGATTTTTAAATCGAACGATTTTTAAATCGAACGATTTTTAAATCGAACGATTTTTAAATCGAACGATTTTTAAATCGAACGATTTTTAAAACGAACGATTTTTAAAGCGAACGATTTTTAAATCGAACGATTTTTAAATCGAACGATTTTTAAATCGAACGATTTTTAAATCGAACGATTTTTAAATCGAACGATTTTTAAATCGAACGATTTTTAAATCGAACGATTTTTAAATCGAACGATTTTTAAATCGAACGATTTTTAAATTTTACAATTCTTTAATTTTACAATTTTTTAATTTTACAATTTTTTAATTTTACAATTTTTTAATTTTACAATTCTTTAATTTTACAATTTTTTAATTTTACAATTTTTTAATTTTACAATTTTTTAATTTTACAATTTTTTAATTTTACAATTTTTTAATTTTACAATTTTTTAATTTTACAATTTTTTAATTTTACAATTTTTTAATTTTACAATTTTTTAATTTTACAATTTTTTAATTTTACAATTTTTTAATTTTACAATTTTTTAATTTTACAATTTTTTAATTTTACAATTTTTTAATTTTACAATTTTTTAATTTTACAATTTTTTAATTTTACAATTTTTTAATTTTACAATTTTTTAATTTTACAATTTTTTAATTTTACAATTTTTTAATTTTACAATTTTTTAATTTTACAATTTTTTAATTTTACAATTTTTTAATTTTACAATTTTTTAATTTTACAATTTTTTAATTTTACAATTTTTTAATTTTACAATTTTTTAATTTTACAATTTTTTAATTTTACAATTTTTTAATTTTACAATTTTTTAATTTTACAATTTTTTAATTTTACAATTTTTTAATTTTACAATTTTTTAATTTTACAATTTTTTAATTTTACAATTTTTTAATTTTACAATTTTTTAATTTTACAATTTTTTAATTTTACAATTTTTTAATTTTACAATTTTTTAATTTTACAATTTTTTAATTTTACAATTTTTTAATTTTACAATTTTTTAATTTTACAATTTTTTAATTTTACAATTTTTTAATTTTACAATTTTTTAATTTTACAATTTTTTAATTTTACAATTTTTTAATTTTACAATTTTTTAATTTTACAATTTTTTAATTTTACAATTTTTTAATTTTACAATTTTTTAATTTTACAATTTTTTAATTTTACAATTTTTTAATTTTACAATTTTTTAATTTTACAATTTTTTAATTTTACAATTTTTTAATTTTACAATTTTTTAATTTTACAATTTTTTAATTTTACAATTTTTTAATTTTACAATTTTTTAATTTTACAATTTTTTAATTTTACAATTCTTTAATTTTACAATTTTTTAATTTTACAATTTTTTAATTTTACAATTTTTTAATTTTACAATTTTTTAATTTTACAATTTTTTAATTTTACAATTTTTTAATTTTACAATTTTTTAATTTTACAATTTTTTAATTTTACAATTTTTTAATTTTACAATTTTTTAATTTTACAATTTTTTAATTTTACAATTTTTTAATTTTACAATTTTTTAATTTTACAATTTTTTAATTTTACAATTTTTTAATTTTACAATTTTTTAATTTTACAATTTTTTAATTTTACAATTTTTTAATTTTACAATTTTTTAATTTTACAATTTTTTAATTTTACAATTAGATCAATTTGTTGAAAAACATGCTGTTTTAATATTTATTTATTTATATTTGTGAATGAAGATCTTAAAGTTAATTTATTTACAAAACATTTCCAGACTAGGGAAATTGAGCTCTGCCAAAACGTATTTAGAAATCATGTCTCCCATAATGAATGGGGTAAGTGCAAAAATTATTATGTTGTTAACAGTTGTTTATGACTTTTTAAAAAAAACCACAATATTGTGTTAAATAAGTAATGATAAAACATTTGAGTTGTTTAATTTACTAGAAGGGCAATATAATTTAAAATACTATCTTCAGTCTTAACTCTCTTAATGTAGGACATCTTAATATGAAACTCGATTTCTTTAGCTGAAAGATCATAAGAGCCCTTTAATTATATTAAATTCTTTACATTATACACTATAAACTATACGAATCCTGGCGGAAGCTTTAAAATCATTCAATATGGACACATTAAATATACAGGGTTTTTTGTTTAGTTTAGACAAGTTATTTTAAAAAAAAACCACTTAAATATTTATTGGTTAAATTTCATCGTTTCCTGAAAATTAATTCCAACTTTAAGAAACAATTTTTAAACCTTAGGTGCTAGATCAATTTTGTCAATTGATAATTTGTAGAGCAACATCTGAAATCTACGACTACCTTTGTTTCGATGGAAAAAGACCTATTTTGTGAAGGAAAACGTGACTTGAAAAAATTGACAAGTTATGCAATTCAAAATTACATAGTTTGATCCAGGTAATCGATAGTTGCATAGCCTACTCATCTAAAATATCAAACATTATTTATAGCATTTAAGAAACATGGAAAATGATTTTGAAACATCTAATTAGATAAATGGTCTAAAGCTCACGTACATTTTTGGTATTTAAAAAGGAGTCACTTTTTGCTTAAGTTTCGTGGATGGGGTCAGCCTAATATTGACATTCAGGATATTGTTCTTACATACGTTGCCGAAAACATTCGAAGAAGTTGCGCGCTTGCGATTGCCGATTTAGGTTGCAGTAAAAGCCATGTTTGGATAATTTCACGCAACTATAAGAAGCATCCGTACAGAGCTACGCTTCACTAAGGACTGAATGATGGGAATTTTCAAAGACGTTACGACTTCCGCAACTGGCTGCTTAATGTGCTAAGCGATCCCCCTCCCCCAATTTGCGTGCCATGTTCTCTAAACAGACGAACGTTCTTTTTCTTTAGATGGACTATTCAACCATCGAAATAATCACCTATGACAGGATGAAAACCCTCACTAGGTATTCAAACATCATCAGTTCACAATGTTCAGTTCCAGCGATTAAATGTTTTTGGGTGGGACTTTTAGGAAATCGTTTGATTGATTAAGTTTTCTCACTTCAAAATCTCAACGGGCAGATTTATTTTTGTTTTTTACACATCGAGCGTACAGATTCAATCGACACCCTTCCTTTATCTGAAAGCCAATTTTGGTTTCAAAGAGATGGCACCCCTCCACATTATCACATAAGGGTGACTGAATTCTTAAACATCGAGTTTCCTCACAAAAGGATTGAAAGAAATTATCCAGTTTTTTGGCCTGCGAGGTCCCCCAATCTGACACCGCCAGACTTTCCGTTGGAATTTATCAAAAGGTTTACGCAACTTCTATTGAAACGAGATCTGAACTTCGCCGGATAATTAAAATTGCTTGTCAAGAAGTAACAGCAGAAACGATAGAGCGTGCATTTGATGATATGATTGTCTGAGCTCAAGCTTGCGTTCCAGCCGATGGGGTATAATTGAACCCACTTGGCAAACAATTATTTAGCAAGTTTGATATAAATGAATGTATTGAATAAAACCCGAATACAGTTTTTGTGTGGCATTTACATTTTATTAAAACTTGTACAGGTATTCCTTTACTGAAAGTTTCCGTCGATGTCCATGATACGTGAATGAGTGCATATCTTTGCTTTTCCCCCCGGATCAAACAAGTTTATTTTGGCTTGCCCAACTTGTCTAGTTTTCAGTGAAAAAAGGATAGTTTTCAATCGAACCAAATGTCTTCGTGAGTTTCGGATGAGGCTCTATACAAATACTCAATTTACAAAATTGATCTAGCATCTAGTGGTGAAAATAAATTTCTTATACAGGGTCTTTTTTTTTGCTCGGAAAAGTGTTTTTTTTCAAAAACTATTTATAGTACCGATTTCAAATTTGGAAGGTCAATTCTCTATACCGGGGGACATCAGTTTGAGAAATTTTAGCGTTTTCGGTAATGTTTTTCACCAATTTTGAAAAATTATTTTTCGACCACTAGGTGCGAGATAAAAAATTTCTATTATAAAGTTGTAGGCCGTCATCGAAAACCCTTACTCGACGAAAAACAATTTATTTATCAGTGAAAATTCGAGCTTGAAAAATTTACAAGTTGGTGAAGCCAAATTACGATTGTTTGAAACGATAATTGAAACCGAATTACCTAATCCAGTTGAAACTTTGGTTAAAAAAACGACCGGATTTAAAAAACACGAGGCTATAGGTCAATCCTAAACATGCATTGGGTATTTAAAGGAAAACTTTGGGAGATTATTATCAGTGTTTGATAATATTTCGAACAATGCCTCGTTATTCAGTAGCTGAGCGTACCGAGATAGTTGCCATTTACTATGGAGAAGCAGCGCAAAACCTTAGATTGGTCCCTTTTTCCTGCCGACGAACCTCAACGGCCAAAGGTATTTACATTTTCTAGAGAACGAACTGAGTGACGCAATCGACGACCTTCCATTGGCTGAAAGACGTCAGTTGTGGTTTCAGCAAGATGGCGCCCCTCCGCATTTTTCCCGGCAAGTAACTGAGCACCTCAACAACGAGTTTCCTGAAAGGTGGATAGGGAGAAATGGTCCGCTGGATTATTTTCTCTGGGGATTCGTTAAAGCAAAGGTATACGCCACGCCCATTGAAACTAGGGAGGAACTCATTAGACGAATAATCAGTGCTTGCCGAGACGTCACACCAGAAATGGTAGAGAAAGCGTTTGAGAACTTAATTGTCCGCGCACAAACCTGTGTTGCAGCCAATGGTGATATTATTGAAAATGTTTTGTAAAAATTTATGTGAATAAAATATCTGCATTTAAAAACCAAACGTGTACATTTTTTCAAGTGTGAAAACTCTACTACGTTTGTATTAGACTTGTTCCCTTTTGAATTATCGTTTCAAACAATCGTAATTTGGCTTCACCAACTTGTAAATTTTTCAAGCTCGAATTTTCACTGATAAATAAGTTGTTTTTCGTCGAGTGAACAATTTTTAAGGGTTTTCGATGACGGCCTACAACTTTATAATAGAAATTTTTTATCTCGCACCTAGTGGTCGAAAAATAATTTTTCAAAATTGGTGAAAAACATAACCGAAAACGCTCAAATTTCTCAAACTGATGTCCCCCGGTATAGAGAATTGACCTTCCAAATTTGAAATCGGTACTATAAATAGTTTTTGAAAAAAAACACTTTTCCGAGCAAAAAAAAAGACCCTGTATATAATGTGAAAATAATGAAATTTCGCCAGTCAATTTCAAATATACACATTCGCTGTCTCACTGCTTACAGCAGTAGATCAGTAAAATTGTTTTGCAAAAATTGCAGATATTACTGATCAGTTAATCTAAGTGGTAGAAAAAAGGTCATGTTAAATGGTCTTCAACAATAAAAATCAAAAGTTTAAACTTAACTTTTCTTGGTAGGATCTCATACCTGTAAAGTGAAATTTTTCTTTGCTCCATTGATGATTGTTGTCTATTTAGAATTCAGTCACGGGAAAATTTCACGTAACGGATTACTAGTTACTTGGGGTTCGTGATTTACTCTCGCCAAAAGCCACTGACCAAAGTCATTCCGTCTGTGATAGTCAGCTAGTTTAAGAGTTCGAACCTTTTGCAAATGATATGAGTTATATTGTTAACCTCGAAGGATTTCGTGGACCATAAGGTGATTGGTGGTTAACCTTCCTATTGTTAGTTCGACGATCTTCATCTAAAATAGTTACTTATGGTTCGTCACTCGAGATATTGTTGGTTCCATTTTTTCTGAAACGTCTGTCAGTTACCTGTCTTTGAGGAAAATATACCTGGAAGCTAAAGAAGCATTTCCCCAGCGAGTCCATACTTAAGATTCATATCCCCGCACTCATAATTTGCTAAGTTTAACATTATTATCGCCAAACGGCTACTGTACAAAATAATGCAATAAACTAAATTAGCACTTTTACTTATAGTTTAAAAAAACATTCCGATACATTTAGGGTCCGCAGTCCTCAACAATGAACAAAATATCTCCGATTTCATTTGTTTCTAAAATATGTTATGAATTACAAAACAAAGTTGAGCCACAAATAAGGGACCTTTGTTCTAACAAATTATACCGTAAAGAAATTTCGTTGCATAATAAGTAGCTGCGACCAATATCGTTAAAATTTAGTCATTTTGAAAAACGTGTATAGATAAATCTGTTGTGTCCAATTTTCAGGGGCAGGTTAACCACCACCCGGCCCCTATAGGATTAAATTTTGTTTTCGCCGTTTTGACCTCCAAATTTTTTGTTTTTTCAATTCTTGTCAACTGATTATTTCTTTGGCCATTTTGCCGACATGATGCTTCCTAAAAAACACACAACCATGGATTTAACCTACTAAGCTCATTAGTAAACCAGCCATTGACATTTCATTAAATCCTAAAATCTTATTGTATACTAAATAAAACCCTTTTCAGATAAACTATTATTTCTTTATATAGAATGTATTTAACTTTTAATGAAACTCTGCAAACAAAATGTTCCGGACAATGTTACACCTTTTAGTTATAAATCCTAGAGGTTCCATTTATGGAAATCGGTTCACTTTAGGACAATAGTCTTTCGAAAAATTTTAATTTTTATCAAACACCAAACTACTTTTTGTTGTAGACCATCGATTTCGGATTGGGAAATTTTTCAATTAACCCGGAGCGATTTGGTAAAATAGTTTTCACAGACGTCGCGCTTATATTTCCCAGAAGGTTTGTCATATCGAAAGGAAACTTGGTTCAAAACTGCACCACAGAATTCATCTATGCTCTGGCAGAAATAGTAAATTATTAAAAATATTTTTTTTAATAAAATTTCTATTAATTGAATTTCAGTAAGCATTTCAGATAATGTTGAGTGGCTCAGTGGTTAGTACTTGGGTTTCGCCGCTGTGGAAAAAATCCCTTTGCGTTTATTTTTCAAGTATTCAAGTATTATCGTCCCTTGTGTAAGGGGTTTTCTACCGAGTTCTTCAGTTATAACTTTTTTATAAAAAAAAGGGTATCATGTGGGTAGGCCGTTGGTTTATATGACGACGTCTTTTGCGACGACGAGTTGACGGCGATGCGTCTTGGCCGTCGGTTGGAACGTCGTTGGTCATTACGCCGACGGGTATTTACGGCAATGGATTTTGCGGCGATCCTTGTATGCTGACGTCTATCTTCGCCCGCCTTTTGGCCGAGGGGTGTTTTTGCCGACGGGTTACTGCTTTTAGTTATATATATATATATTTATATGTATCTCTCTCTATATGTCGTTAAGTGTTTGTTGTTGTTGTATGTTTGTATGTTTATTTGTCGTGGAAAGCGACGACACGGTAGATGGAGCTGCGAAAATTAATTTATAAATATTATTGGCGACACCGAGACTCGAGCCCAGATTTCTGGCCGCGTAATCTCCAAAACCGACGCCTTTACCAAGCTTTTCACGCCGTCCTCTTCGACTTTCATGCTTGAACTTTTAGCCTTATAGTTTGTAAAGCTGGTCCAGAGATTTTCCGTCCATTCCGACCAACCCCCTTAAAGGGAGAGTGACCGAAAAACAAGGTGGTCTCATTCGATAGAACTCTTTGACGCGCAAGCAGTGCCGTTAATTTCCGGCCCCTTCGACCAACCCCCTTAAAGGGAGACTGACCGAAAAAACAATTTGGTCTCATTCGATAGAACTCTTTGACCCGCACGCAGTCCCGTTAATTTCCAACCCCTCCAACCAACCCCCTTAAAGGAAGAGTGACCGAAAAAAAAACAAGTTGATCTCACTCAATAGAACTCTTTGACGCGGAAGCAGTGCCGTTAATTTCCGGCCCCTCCGACCAACCCCCTTAAAGGGAAAGTGACCGAAAAACAAGTTGGTCTCATTCGATAGAACAATAATAGTAAAAGATTGGAACGTGAAAGAGTGAGACCAAAAAATCCAAAGCGGTCAAACTAAGGGTCTGTTGCAAAAGTCTGCTTTGCTAGAATCACACATGTTAAATTCAATGGGCTAGCACTTTGGCTAGGGCTTTTGGAACAGGCCCTTAAGCTGCAAAGTATACGACCATGGGGACAGAATCTCCATCTTGCCATATTCTTAGTACATAAATACATTATTGCAATAATATGATTGATGCAGTTGTTAATAATCCATTATAAATATCTGCTCTAAGAAAATACCAATTTAATCACCGAGATAATATAAAATTCGAGAATGACATATTCTATTAATTTCTGTTCTGCTAAATAAGTTCATGGGTATTTATTTTTGGAATTTGCTAATTTACACGACTTTTGGTGCCTAAACTACCCAAATGTTTGATATAAATTTCCTAAATAAACACATTTGCATCCCAGTTTAAGAATTTCTTTAAATCATATTTCGACTAATTTGAATAATTTAAAAGAATTATGTTCGTCGTGTTTTGCTTACCTATTTCACCTTTGAAACTTTCCATCTCTCTAACGATAGGAAATCACATGGCCTCAACAGCATTTGTATTGGTTTGCCCACCCGGGTATCCTGAGGGTAGGCGGTGGCCACTCTTTAACAAAGGATGGTCAATTAAATATCAAACGATAGGAAAACACATAGCCTCAACAGCTTTGGTATTGCTTTGCGCAACCGCGCCCACCCGCGTACCCCGAGGTGGGTAGCACCCAAGTTTTAATCTTACAACTTAGGATGGTATTTTATATATCTAACGATATTTAATCACATGGCCTCAACAGCTTTTGTATTGGTTTGCCCACCCGCGTATCCTGAGGGTGGGTGGCATCCACTCTTTAACTTAGGATGGCAATTTATATATCAAACGATAGGAAATCACATAGCCTCAACATCTTTTGTATTAGTTTGCCTACTAAGGGTGTATGGGTTTGCCCACCCGAATACGCCGATGTGGAACTAATATTACGGCCTGGGCCGACTTGTTTTATTTGAGTCTATAGAAAATAATATAAGGAACGATTTGCCTAAGCCTAAAAAATTAGACGCGTTTCAAGTTACGTGTAAATCGTTAAATTTGCGAAATCAGCTAACAGATCCATTGGGCATTTCCGCTTATTCAAGTTTTCTTTAGCGATATTAAAATTCAAATGAATGTTATTGTCATCTCTATTTTATTTCGGGGCAATGGCACTTGTGTTTGTTTACTGTTGAATTCAATTGTTTTTGTTTCTTAGTAATTTTTCATTATTTTTTAAATCGTTTTGCAATAATTGTTCCTACTATAAGGGTCTGTCAGCTTAGAATACCATCAGATTCACTGAAGGTGTGACCCTAGGCAGATTTTGCTGAGGGTCTATGAATATATAGTTTTAATTTTATTCACGTACACCAAAAATCCTTCTGTTACTGAGGGCCCATAGTCCAGTGCCTAGAACGCCTGTCTACAATAACCATAGTGAATAAGTAGGATATATTAGGCAGCGTTGGTTTGGTCGGCGTATTGACCATGAAACCTATGTGCAGTGATTAATAGGGTTTCGGCGCTGTTGCGACGGCGTTATTGTGCGTCGGCGCTGGTTTTGTCGGCGTTGGGTTTGTCAGCGTTGGTTTTGTCGGCGTATTGACCATCAGCCTAGGTACAGTGTTAATAGGGTTTCGGTGCTGCTGCGACGGCGTTATTGTGTTTCGGCGCTGGTTTTGTCGGCGTATTGAACATCAGCCTAGCTGCCGTGATTAATAGGGTGTCGACGCTGCTGCGACGGCATTATTGTGCATCTGCGCTGGTTTTGTCGGCGTATTGACCATCAGCCTAGGTACAGTGTTAATAGGGTTTCGGCGCTGCTGCGACGGCGTTATTGTGCGTCGGCGCTGGTTTTGTAGGCGTATTGACCGTCGGCCTAAGAGCAGTGATTAAAATGGTGTCGACGCTGCTGCGACGGCATTATTGTGAATCTGCGCTGGTTTTGTCGGCGTATTGACCATCAGCCTAGGTGCAGTGATTAATAGGGTGTCGGCGCTGCTGCGACGGCGTTATTGTGCGTCGGCGCTGGTTTTGTAGGCGTATTTACCGTCAGCCTAAGTGCAGTGATTAAAATGGTGTCGACGCTGCTGCGACGGCATTATTGTGCATCTGCGCTGGTTTTGTCGGCGTTTTGACCATCAGCCTAGGTACAATGTTAATAGGGTTTCGGTGCTGCTGCGACGGCGTTATTGTGTTTCGGCGCTGGTTTTGTCGGCGTATTGATCATCAGCCTAGGCGCAGTGATTAATAGGGTGTCGGCGCTGCTACGACGGCGTTATTGTGCGTCAGCGCTGGTTTTGTCAGCGTTGGTTTTGTCAGCGTTGGTTTTGTCGGCGTATTGATCATCAGCCTAGGTACAGTGTTAATAGGGTTTCGGTGCTGCTGCGACGGCGTTATTGTGTTTCGGCACTGGTTTTGTCGGCGTTTTGATCATCAGCCTATGTGCAGTGATTAATAGGGTTTGAGCGCTGCTGCGACGGCGTTATTGTGCGTCGGCGCTGGTTTTGTCAGCGTTGGGTTTGTCAGCGTTGGTTTTGTCGGCGTATTGACCTTCAGCCTAGGTACAGTGTTATAAGGGTTTCGGTGCTGCTGCGACGGCGTTATTGTGTTTCGGCGCTGGTTTTGTCGGCGTATTGATCATCAGCCTAGGTGCAGAGATTTATAGGGTGTCGGCGCTGCTACGACGGCGTTATTGTGCGTCAGCGCTGGTTTTGTCAGCGTTGGTTTTGTCGGCGTATTTACCATCAAACCTATGTGTTGTGATTAATAGGGTTTCGGCGCTGCTGCGACGGCGTTATTGTGCGTCGGCGCTGGTTTTGTCGGCGTTGGGTTTTTCAGCGTTGGTTTTGTCGGCGTATTGACCATCAGCCTAGGTACAGTGTTAAAAGGGTTTCGGTGCTGCTGCGACGGCGTTATTGTGTTTCGGCGCTGGTTTTGTCGGCGTATTGATCATCAGACTAGGAGCAGAGATTATTAGGGTGTCGGCGCTGCTGCGACGGCGTTATTGTGCGTCGGCGCTGGTTTTGTCAGCGTTGGGTTTGTCAGCGTTGGTTTTGTCGGCGTATTGACCTTCAGCCTAGGTACAGTGTTATAAGGGTTTCGGTGCTGCTGCGACGGCGTTATTGTGTTTCGGCGCTGGTTTTGTCGGCGTATTGATCATCAGCCTAGGTGCAGAGATTTATAGGGTGTCGGCGCTGCTACGACGGCGTTATTGTGCGTCAGCGCTGGTTTTGTCAGCGTTGGTTTTGTCGGCGTATTTACCATCAAACCTATGTGTTGTGATTAATAGGGTTTCGGCGCTGCTGCGACGGCGTTATTGTGCGTCGGCGCTGGTTTTGTCAGCGTTGGTTTTGTCAGCGTTGGTTTTGTCGGCGTATTGATCATCAGCCTAGGTACATTGTTAATAGGGTTTCGGTGCTGCTGCGACGGCGTTATTGTGTTTCGGCGCTGGTTTTGTCGGCGTTTTGATCATCAGCCTATGTGCAGTGATTAATAGGGTTTGAGCGCTGCTGCGACGGCGTTATTGTGCGTCGGCGCTGGTTTTGTCAGCGTTGGGTTTGTCAGCGTTGGTTTTGTCGGCGTATTGACCTTCAGCCTAGGTACAGTGTTATAAGGGTTTCGGTGCTGCTGCGACGGCGTTATTGTGTTTCGGCGCTGGTTTTGTCGGCGTATTGATCATCAGCCTAGGTGCAGAGATTTATAGGGTGTCGGCGCTGCTACGACGGCGTTATTGTGCGTCAGCGCTGGTTTTGTCAGCGTTGGTTTTGTCGGCGTATTTACCATCAAACCTATGTGTTGTGATTAATAGGGTTTCGGCGCTGCTGCGACGGCGTTATTGTGCGTCGGCGCTGGTTTTGTCGGCGTTGGGTTTTTCAGCGTTGGTTTTGTCGGCGTATTGACCATCAGCCTAGGTACAGTGTTAAAAGGGTTTCGGTGCTGCTGCGACGGCGTTATTGTGTTTCGGCGCTGGTTTTGTCGGCGTATTGATCATCAGACTAGGAGCAGAGATTATTAGGGTGTCGGCGCTGCTGCGACGGCGTTATTGTGCGTCGGCGCTGGTTTTGTCAGCGTTGGGTTTGTCAGCGTTGGTTTTGTCGGCGTATTGACCTTCAGCCTAGGTACAGTGTTATAAGGGTTTCGGTGCTGCTGCGACGGCGTTATTGTGTTTCGGCGCTGGTTTTGTCGGCGTATTGATCATCAGCCTAGGTGCAGAGATTTATAGGGTGTCGGCGCTGCTACGACGGCGTTATTGTGCGTCAGCGCTGGTTTTGTCAGCGTTGGTTTTGTCGGCGTATTTACCATCAAACCTATGTGTTGTGATTAATAGGGTTTCGGCGCTGCTGCGACGGCGTTATTGTGCGTCGGCGCTGGTTTTGTCGGCGTTTTGATCATCAGCCTAAGTGCAGTGATTAATAGGGTGTCGGCGCTTCTGCGACGGCGTTATTGTGCGTCGGCGCTGGCTTTGTCAGCGTTGGTTTTGTCGGCGTATTGACCATCAGCCTAGGAACGGTGTTAATAGGGTTTCGGAGCTGCTGCGACGGCGTTATTGTGCGTTGGCGCTGGTTTTGTCGGCGTTGGTTTTGTCGGCGTATTGACCGTCGGCCTAGGTGCACTGATTAAAATGGTGTCGGCGCTGCTACGACGGCGTTATTGTGCGTCGGCGCTGGTTTTGTCGGCGTATTGACCGTTGGCCTAGGTGAAGTGATTAAAATGGTGTCGGCGCTGCTGTGAAGGCGTTATTGTGGCTCGGCGCTGGGTTTGTCGGGGTAAAGGCGCTGGAACCAAATAAATTGGAATCGCAATAACCATAGTGAATAAGTAGGATATATTAGGCAGCGTTGGTTTGGTCGGCGTATTGACCATGAAACCTATGTGCAGTGATTAATAGGGTTTCGGCGCTGTTGCGACGGCGTTATTGTGCGTCGGCGCTGGTTTTGTCGGCGTTGGGTTTGTCAGCGTTGGTTTTGTCGGCGTATTGACCATCAGCCTAGGTACAGTGTTAATAGGGTTTCGGTGCTGCTGCGACGGCGTTATTGTGTTTCGGCGCTGGTTTTGTCGGCGTATTGATCATCAGCCTAGGTGCAGTGATTAATAGGGTGTCGGCGCTGCTGCGACGGCGTTATTGTGCGTCGGCGCTGGTTTTGTCGGCGTATTGACCGTTGGCCTAGGTGAAGTGATTAAAATGGTGTCGGCGCTGCTGTGAAGGCGTTATTGTGGCTCGGCGCTGGGTTTGTCGGGGTAAAGGCGCTGGAACCAAATAAAGTGGAATCGCAATAACCATAGTGAATAAGTAGGATATATTAGGCAGCGTTGGTTTGGTCGGCGTATTGACCATGAAACCTATGTGCAGTGATTAATAGGGTTTCGGCGCTGTTGCGACGGCGTTATTGTGCGTCGGCGCTGGTTTTGTCGGCGTTGGGTTTGTCAGCGTTGGTTTTGTCGGCGTATTGACCATCAGCCTAGGTACAGTGTTAATAGGGTTTCGGTGCTGCTGCGACGGCGTTATTGTGTTTCGGCGCTGGTTTTGTCGGCGTATTGATCATCAGCCTAGGTGCAGTGATTAATAGGGTTTCGGCGCTGCTGCGACGGCGTTATTGTGCGTCGGCGCTGGTTTTGTCGGCGTTTTGATCATCAGCCTAAGTGCAGTGATTAATAGGGTGTCGGCGCTTCTGCGACGGCGTTATTGTGCGTCGGCGCTGGCTTTGTCAGCGTTGGTTTTGTCGGCGTATTGACCATCAGCCTAGGAACGGTGTTAATAGGGTTTCGGCGCTGCTGCGACGGCGTTATTGTGCGTCGGCGCTGGTTTTGTCGGCGTTGGTTTTGTCGGCGTATTGACCGTCGGCCTAGGTGCACTGATTAAAATGGTGTCGGCGCTGCTACGACGGCGTTATTGTGCGTCGGCGCTGGTTTTGTCGGCGTATTGACCGTTGGCCTAGGTGAAGTGATTAAAATGGTGTCGGCGCTGCTGTGAAGGCGTTATTGTGGCTCGGCGCTGGGTTTGTCGGGGTAAAGGCGCTGGAACCAAATAAAGTGGAATCGCAATAACCATAGTGAATAAGTAGGATATATTAGGCAGCGTTGGTTTGGTCGGCGTATTGACCATGAAACCTATGTGCAGTGATTAATAGGGTTTCGGCGCTGTTGCGACGGCGTTATTGTGCGTCGGCGCTGGTTTTGTCGGCGTTGGGTTTGTCAGCGTTGGTTTTGTCGGCGTATTGACCATCAGCCTAGGTACAGTGTTAATAGGGTTTCGGTGCTGCTGCGACGGCGTTATTGTGTTTCGGCGCTGGTTTTGTCGGCGTATTGATCATCAGCCTAGGTGCAGTGATTAATAGGGTGTCGGCGCTGCTGCGACGGCGTTATTGTGCGTCGGCGCTGGTTTTGTCGGCGTATTGACCGTTGGCCTAGGTGAAGTGATTAAAATGGTGTCGGCGCTGCTGTGAAGGCGTTATTGTGGCTCGGCGCTGGGTTTGTCGGGGTAAAGGCGCTGGAACCAAATAAAGTGGAATCGCAATAACCATAGTGAATAAGTAGGATATATTAGGCAGACCAAACGACCATGAAATTGAAGATGCGGATTTAGAAATAGCTTTCAGTATAAATGTTAAGTCAATTGTTTTCAGGAGTGTGTTACTTTCCGAGATAACAATAACTAAATAAACGCCAAAAGTGACATAATTACCAATATATGTGATAAACTAGGTTTCTGGAGAACATTACTATCCTAGGTACTGTTTATTAAATAAACGTCAAATATATGCCATTAAAAACGCCGTCGATGAAATATCTCTTTAATACTATTATTTACTAATTTTGAAATACTATAATGAACCATTACACCGCTTATTAAATATAAATGAAAGGATTGAATTAGATTACTTAAGTAGTGGTTAGTAAACGATAGATAGCTTTGATTTCAACGTATGATATTGCCATCAGTATGTGTTAATACAGTGGTCTGACGACATTATATAATTTATTTAAATTTCATTAAATGATACTAGAATAAGATGTGAGGCAGATTTATAATAATTGACGAAAATTAACGATAGTTAATATTATAGTGATTTAAAAACTTGAAAGCATTAATGACGTTTTTCAATTTTTCACATGCAGCTTTGGAAATTTGTTCTTTTGAATGTTTTAACGTTAACCGTCGTCGACTCTTTAGTCGTTCGCTTGTCTAGGTCAAATTTAGCCGAAACGAAGAATTCTGTGGCTCAGATACGAAGCTATGTTTGGTTACTCTTTTCCATACTCCTCAATCAAGGTTCGTGATA
The DNA here is from genome assembly GCF_980474605.1 of Leiobunum rupestre. Lineage (NCBI taxonomy): Eukaryota > Metazoa > Arthropoda > Arachnida > Opiliones > Sclerosomatidae > Leiobunum > Leiobunum rupestre. The sequence continues at coordinate 76,152,911 of NC_143384.1, read as the reverse complement.
ACTTCTACTTGTACAATACACGAAATGAATAAAGGTTAATAGGGGTTAAGCACTTAAAGTGCCCTCTCCTCAAATCCTTTGGTTCTTAAGCCATTGAGTTCATTTTTCCCAATAAATTTGTATTCCGATATCATTCCCATGGGGTGCAATCTCAATTTTTTTATTTTCACAGCACCAATGTAAAGCAAAATGGTTTCTTGAAAAAGAAAAGATTTATACGTACAATGAAATATAGTATTTTAATTTTCTTTAATTTTTTAAATTATAATAAAATTATAACTTAAAAAATTTAAGTGACAAAACCAATCAGAAAATATTTAAAATTTAGAGTCAACCTAAAATAATTACTTTTTTTTTCATTATTTTACAAGCGTTCTCATGTCTATGATTTGGTTCGACACAAAATATTGGCAGGCGCCGTATGAATTGTACATAATACAGTTTTTGAACTATTTGTAATTTAAAATAAATATTTTTTACAATTTTTAAGTAGGACGCCACCAAGAATGTATTTATTTATACTCAGGGAGAATGAATATGTCGAGACTATCGACGGACACGTTGAGCCCCTAACCCCGTCACGCTAAGGGGGGGGGAGGAAAAAAGGAGGCGGTCTTATTTTTTGCGTCCTCGCAGCAGCGTTAATCGCGTCGAAATATGTAATTTTTAAGAACCAATGAGATTGCAGTATTATTTGATTTTATTAAAGCGGAGGAGCATACCGGGGGCTCCAACGGGTGGATTTGGAGAAACGCTAAAAATAATCTCGACATATTCATTCTCCCTGAGTATAAATAAATACGTTCTTGACGCCACCAATAAAAAATAATATTTTGTGACATTTGTATCACTCTTTGATACATATTACCAAACAAGATTCTAAAACATGGGGTCAACCCCAATTTTTTTCAATATTGAATTTATCACAAACATTTTTTCTAAAATGTGTATAATATATTTTTCATGAATATTTGGATTTAATTCATTAGGCAGGTCCGAGTGAAGATTTATTTTGTGTTTTTGTAGCATCTGTAAAATATGTTTTATAATTATAGTTATTACTACGTAATAATACTAATAGGTTTACTTCCGCATAATTTTACTCGGTCTTGTTGAATGAAAAAGTTATTCATCACCGCCAGAATTTTCATTAATGCAAACCAATTTTTCATCAGTAATGAACAGTTTGATAATAGTTCGGCTGGTCTCAGTATCTTTTTTTTTAAATCTGTCGTTTGAAAGGTAGTTAATAACATAGCCATCAGTCATGCGTAATGTGAAAGTTTACATCAAGGCCCTTTTTTGCACAGAAAACAATTTTCTTTGATATTCATTATACGAACTTTATTGATTTCAGATGTATGTACCATCAGAAATCCGAAACCACTTACTTTATGTAATTTTTTGTCGTTGTAGAAATATGATTTTTATAAGGCTCTCTCGTGAGGCATTTCCACATCAGACTATAGTATTTATATACCCCCTGCACCACCTAAGCATTACAGGGGTATTTCCACAACCAAATTCCTGTGAAATAATATAATTTTCAAATGACTTCATAACAATATTTTTAATTCAACGCTTGTTGTTGGTATTCTAAGCCCAGTATCAAAGCGACGAGTTGATTAGAGTTACATCTTAATTTGAATAAAAAACGATTAGCTCTTGACTTTCTGCTCTGCCAGCAGTATTTCTCATTGAAACTATCTTATGTCGCATTTCTGAGATTTGCTCCCAAAATAGCCTCGTGAAAGAAAGAAGACGTTCATTAGACAAATTCAAGTCTCCAAGTTAGTTTATCAAAGTTTTGTCAGTAGAACTTTCTATCTACTGCAAACAGTGTGTTATTTCTGTAACATTCATTAAATTGCAGGTAGTTCATTAATTTTGTTATTATGAAAGTGCTTTTTAACAAAATGGTCTTTGCAACATTTGTTTTCGTAAGGAATGTACAGCAGGCACCTTATAAAAATTTGTAATCTAGCATATAAACGGACCTGAACTAAATAATCTCGACAAAGAGACATCACATGTGAGTTGATATGACTCGGAAAAATGGCATTTCTACAGACTCCTTAGATTTAACATTTGTTTTATTATCTAGAAAAACAACAGATTGAACATTTGTTTTATTATCTAGAAAAACAACAGATTGAACATTTGTTTTATTATCTAGAAAAACAACAGATTGAACATTTGTTTTATTATCTAGAAAAACAACAGATTGGACATTTGTTTTATTATCTAGAAAAACAACAGATTGAACATTTGTTTTATTATCTAGAAAAACAACAGATTGAACATTTGTTTTATTATCTAGAAAAACAACAGATTGAACAGTTGTTTTATTATCTAGAAAAACAACAGATTGAACATTTGTTTTATTATCTAGAAAAAAACAGATTGAACATTTGTTTTATTATCTAGAAAAACAACAGATTGAACATTTGTTTTATTATCTAGCAAAACAACAGATTGAACATTTGTTTTATTATCTAGAAAAACAACAGATTGAACATTTGTTTTATTATCTAGAAAAACAACAGATTGAACATTTGTTTTATTATCTATAAAAACAACAGATTGAACATTTGTTTTATTATCTATAAAAACAACAGATTGAAAATTTGTTTTATTATCTAGAAAAACAACAGATTGAAAATTTGTTTTATTATCTAGAAAAACAACAGATTGAACATTTGTTTTATTATCTAGAAAAACAACAGATTGAACATTTGTTTTATTATCTAGAAAAACAACAGATTTCACATTTGTTGAGAAAGGACTAATAGTTCCCCAGTTGCAGAGTTTTAGAGGTAACGCTTTCTTCAGCGTTGATATTAACTTTATTAATTTTTTGTCTGCAAGTATTGCACAGTTCTTCGCCTATAATAGGCGCTTAAATAAATCATCCTCCCAGGAAATCGCCAAGAAGTAATATTTCTGAGAGCCAGGACCCAAAAGTTATTGATTATTTAGTGCTTGCGGAAATAATGGAAACTTTTTACCTGTTAACAGAACGTCGTGTTTTGCCAAGCCTTAATATGTCAAAAAAAGTGACTTGCAGGTCCTAGCTCTCGGAAATTTTACTTCTTGGCGAAAGCCTGGGAGGGTGATTTATTTAATTATACCGACGTTATTATCTAAAACACGAGCTTTCAATATTTCATTGTCATCTAGAAGTACTCAAAAAGTGCTATTATAATAATGGAATTGATGACCTTCGTGTTTATCCTACGTGCAGTTCAATGGATGATACAGAAATATTTTAACTGGCTTATGTTGCGAACCGATTTCAGAATTACGACGTATGATAGTATCAATGAGAAAAACTGATGTCAGAACAGTAGGTAACTCTAATCATTCCGTCGCTTCGATACCAGGAGTAGCATACTAATAACAAGTATCAGACTTAAAAAACTAGCTGTTATGAAGTCTTTAGAATATGATTTTTACCAATTGATAGAAACCATTTCTTACCTAGCGGAAATGCTTGATGACGACCGCCAATTAAAAATCGGCTTTCTGTAAGTACGTGATAATACTATAAAGTTATTGGTGCATTCCCGGCATATGAGCAGTAAAACTAACAAATGTTTGATAGAATATGTGTCACACGCAATTGGGTATGGTGGCATATTTTGATGCTAACGGAATTCGTACTGTCGGCTGCTGTGTGTTTTTAACGACCTTTCAAACAGCAGATTTAAAAATAGTATACTGATGCCAGCAAAAGTATTATCCTAACTGTTCAAAACTGATGAAAAGGTTGTTTGTATTAAAAAATGAGAATTGAGAAATGACGGTTGGCTCCTTTAATTTAACAAAGCCTAGTAAACTTATGAGGACGTAAGCTCATTAGTATCGTTTAATAGTAATAACTATGATAAAAAAAGTTTTTAACAGATGCTACACTTTCAGAAAACACAAAATTACTCAAGCCCAACAACAGAGGGAAAAGGCCGTTACAAATTTCCGGGGCCTCTGCAGAGTCGGGCGGCCGATTTGGATCAAACGAGGTATAATTATCCCCTAAAAAGTTTGTTATCTCCCTTAGTTACGGCTCTATTGGGGTCCGAAATTTATATTTTTATGGGACCAGGGCCTGCTCTCAGCGACCCTAAAACTACGCTTAACTCAAGTCTGCTAAATGAATTAAGTAGGCCACACTTTGAATCGTAGGAAAATGAAAAAAAGGCATACTTCTCAACTCACCCCCTACAACTAGCAACTCATTAAAATTTTGGCATAACCTTTTGAAACACCTTGCATATAATCTCGATAAATTTCATTGAATTAAGACGACACGAAAAGGAAAAATAAAAAAACTGGGAAAATTAAAGTAATTAGCGACTAATCTTACAAAGTAAACAACCATAACTCCCAACTAAATTGTCTGAAATTATAAGGTTCAATATCACTAAAAAGTTCGAATGCTATGAACAATTTCCTAAAACTAGAACCGTTTTAATTTAGGAACCAACTTATACCAAGGGAAAAATTTTAAACCCATCTTTAAATAGAAATACACGCATAAGTTCCCAAAAGGTCAGAACAAAAACAAACTAAAACAAATTAACTACAAAATAGCATTTCTTTGAAGAGAATGTATTACCTTTCTGCAAAAGCTAATGCAAATAAAACCTCTAAAAATGTTTTATTATTAAATTGGTAAATACCCGACTAAGTTACTACATATTTAAAGGTTTTTGCGATGAAATTTGTCTTTTTACCAGCGTGCACAAGCAATGTTACTAATAGGAAGATGCGTTATAGATCGTAATATAAAAATATATAACCTACCGAAAACATGCCAAAACATTTTTATCTCGAAAACCGCACAAAATCAATTTACTACCAAAACCACTAAAATTTTACAAATGCCAAAGTAAGGGTATATCGAGTTTAGAAAACCTTCCTATTGTTGTTCCTAATCCATCTAAAACGTCGGTAGAAATCAATTCGCTGTTTCAAGGTAAAGCCTTAGGAAGGCTTAAAACGTTTTTTGCCAATTTCAATTTTCTATAATTTTAACAACCCAGTTAAGTCGAAAAGGTTAGAATTAAAGGTTCCACTGATAAAGAAATATTAAATTTTTAACAGCACTTCGCTACGAGCCTCAGGTGCCAATTAACATCGACGTTAAAATGTCGTTTAGAACTAGTACAAAGTATCGAGATATGATGTCATTTGTTCTTTCTAATGTCTGGGGTCTTCATACCATTATATGCAAAATAAGAAAGAAAGCTTGTTACTGCCTTATAATATTAAGCCTGCCTATTTAAGTACTAATTAAAATAACGTTTCCGTTGTGATGACAACAAATTGCTTGAAATGTTTGTCTGTTCTTTGTCGATTCTTTTTCTAAGTCTGTTTTGGGACGAATAAATGTGTATAAGCCATATGACATCGTACTCTTATAATTTTGCACATTTTCTTGAACAGGAAATACCCCTAACGTGACAACACTGTTATCTCGGAGAATTTTGCTGTTTGCTTGGATAGTTTGTTCTTTTTTCTTGTCAACAAATTTTAGTGGATCTCTAGTCAGTAAATTGAGTGTCCACGAGGAATCAGGTTTCATCAGAGATATTCGAGATTTCTCCTCGTTTCCTTCTGTAAAGGCTATGTTCTTCGAAGATTTATCAGATAGAAAATATTTTGAAGTAAGACTTTAAAGTATAAGTAAAATTATATTGCTGTTAATAAATTTTTTTTCCAGACAAAGCTTTAGTCTATTTTTAAAATAAGTATTTTTTAAAATACTATGGGGAAGGCAGCACCAAAGTTAATAAAATAAATGATGCTTTGATTCACATTAAATTACTATTAATAATTTATTATAAATATTTTAGCCTTACGTAATCTAGGTTTTACGTAATTTACTACTCTTCAGTTATTTTCACAAAAAAAACGTTATATCTGCTAATAAAAATAATTTTATGAATCGTTTTGTAGCAACCGTAAGTATTTTACTGTTATAAGGATAAAGAAAATAATACATAGTTCTAATAGTGAATGGCTGTAAATTATAAAATAAAAACTAATTATATTTAAATGAAAAGCAAAGATTCCTGTAGAAGGTCAGTTCTGATTGAAATATTTAAAATTTTAAAAATTAAGAATTATTTAATAAAATGCTCAAAATAATTACTACCAAAACAATTTTTTAATTAAGATATTTTAAAATCCAACCAAAACATTAATTTTTAATTTAAAATATTTTAAAATCCATAAATTACGATGATGGCATTTGATAGGCGTACCGCTGAAATTGGTGTCTGACACTCTATTTGTCGAAAAACAAAATATGGGAAAGTTAAAAGAGAAATTGTACCCAAAAATGGGCACCCCATTCCCCCAATACGCTACCGTGCTATTTGTATTAAGCAAGTTACAATATATTTCTGAAATTTACAGAATAGCACGGATGAAAAATTCCATAATATTTGGCTACGTCGTACACTTAAGAGTTCAAAAGATGTTGCTTCCTACAAATCAATTATTATCGAAATGTTAAAAGAGCGAACTGTGGCATTGTTTGGCGGGGAAGACATAAGCCAGGACATTCTGAACGAAATTCCAGAGAAAGATCAATGTTGGTTTCGCTTAGGAAAGCCATACACCTTCGGAATGAATTCCTATATTCTGCGAAAAGGTCTCCCTGCTTATGTGTATGAGCGGGTCAACACTTGGTAATAAGATTCGTCAAATAAAATTTAGCGTCACGTTTACTTATTAATTTAAAAGTTATAATTATGTTTCATTTTGAATCTGCAGCATTCACCGTAGGAGAAGCTTTGGATTGGACGACTTTTCTCATCCACGAAAATTAAATCATTTCACGAGGTGTTGTGAGAACGAAGAACAGGAATCTCAGCAACTTTTTGACGACTCTTCCGGGAAACTTTACATATTATCCGCTCCATTGAGGCTAACTATACTGGGCTACACATTGGCCATCATATTTGCTTTTGTTTTTTGAATTTTATATAGAAATTCGTTGAAAAGTGACCATAAAAGCACGATTATAATAACTTTGAGGAATTATTGACACCTATTTAAAAAACGAGTTAAACAACTATTTTCTTCTTGCTTGAACCTACTTAGTTCACAACTGTGTCGACGGAAACCATATAAAACTACTTATATTTTCATTATGTTAATTAACTGGAATTGTTTCCCACAAACTAATGGCACAGAGCTCTATCAAATGAAATCGAAAAAAACTGGGTGCGGGGGCATAGCTTCATAATCTTTGGGCTATATATCTCCTTTCTTTGAACTAAATATATATAAAAATGGTTTTAATTATTTAATTTCTGATCAAAAAATGTATCTTTGATACTAAGCTCCTAAACGCTATTGCGTAATTTAAAGTAGGGCAGCTGTCGCCATCTACTCATACATTCGTATATTAAAACGTTTTTATCACGTGTTATTTATTAATCAATATTATTTTAATTACGAGAAATAGTACACTAGTTATTTACGGATTAGTGTGTTAATTTTAAATGAATGAAAATTAATAAATCTAGTGTCAAATGATAGTTTTCCATTTAGTTTTTATATTCGTGTTTTTCATTTTTTATATTTCTTCCTATTAACGCTGTTTGTTCCATGCTCCTTTCGGTTTGTGATGTTCGGGCTCAGTTTTGCCGTGCCTATCTTTCAGTTAAATTAACGGGATTATTATCCATGCCAGAGCCATGCTTAAAGGGTGGAGAGCTGGGCGGTAAAGGGCAATAGTAGGTGTAGGGGGCTGTTAGCTCGCGTGGCATGAAGAGCTTGCCACCACCCTCCCACACGGTATAATACGGCCACTTTAAATAATATCATTAAAGGTCGCTAGATGACTTGGGCCTAGGGTGGTGCCTCGGGTATTAGCCTATCTGGTTATTATTATTTACCCTACTCGCTTCTAGTCAATGGTAAATTTTTCAACCACTATCGGATTGGTGATCTATAAATCATTCGATATTTTAACAATTCACGTTATTTCCTTAGCTTAAACACTTCAATGAAAAATATTTGATATACCGTCGTTCTATAAATACAACACTTAAAAGGCTAAACGGGCTTGGCCTGGCTAGAGCTTGGCATTTTTCTCTTCGTTATCCGCAAATTGGGTGATTATTTAAAAAAAAACTTGTAGATATTGTATCCATTTTATTTATCTATATTTCTTGTGGATAAAACAATTATTTACGAAATTTCGTGATTATTTGGGAAGAAAATTATTGAATTAATCAGTTTTTTATTCAAAATGTATTTATTTATCTCTTACGTATACTTTAATTAAACAAAAAAATTGTTTAAAAAAATTATGTGAGTTTCATCAATGGATTTTATTTGATACATTTTAACTATTTGTAGTGAATTAAGATATCTACCCGTATAACAAATTTGAGACTTCTACAATGTATGTATGCATTCAGGTAAAGTATGTAGAAAATTTTGTCGTTTTAATTTTAGACGTAACAATCAACTGTATAGCAATATATAAATTTTGATATTTGTTGTATGAATATATTGTAAGAATATATTGAGAAATATATTGTTATCCAGGTGGTGCAAATACTATGTAAGCTATCGCTACATAGACTGGCGTGTTCTGCGGATAAAAGGTTGACCAAGCATCAGCGTCCTCAAGTTGTCGCGGAAGGAACTTTCCGTTACAAAATTCGCACCTTTTTTAGTTCCTGCCGCGAATACTACGTGGCGCTAGGTGTTAAATTGTCAACCTTTCTACGATACGTAGACGCCAGTCTATGTAGCGATAGCTTACATAGTCTTTGAGGTGGTGGAATGTTTTTGCTTTTACCCTTTATTGTACTGTAAGATAACTTTCGTGAAGGGTTGAACTTAGAGCTCGGCGTTTGGATAAGAATTAATCACTTTATTCATTTTTATCCAAAACACACAATTATCCACAAATTATCCGAAAAAATCTATTATTTTTACATGTTAAATTGCATTTTAGTCTGGATAATATCCACGAATAAACAGTTAATCGAAATTTTAGCGGTTAATTTATCTGTTTCGCCGAGCTCTAGTTGAACTGCCCTCGGGTTCTTTATCGAAAGGCCCAACCTAAGAAATGTCTGCCGACAAAGGGTCGTCTCGTATTTTCGCCCTGTTTCCACTCGTGGTCCAATATTTATCCTCAGATGATCTCAAACCCCTTTCTTTAACATGGTTTGTCAAAGACCTAAATCCAAAAGATTTGGTTATCTCCTAAAATGGAAAATTAAAGGTTGCTGCAAATGAGACATGTATTCATTTCACGAAAGTTCATCAGTTTTGTTAATTTTAACTCTTGGCCTAATCATTTAACAAACTACGTTTTAGATGGAATTTTCAATAGTTTGATCATAAATCGAAAATATCTCTCCTACAAGTACGTGACTGTTTGTTTCGCTACAATCGAAATAGGTCGCTACCAAGTATGACGTACTAAATAAATAGATGAGGGTTAGACGTCATCTACTTTTTTAGCATAATTTTATCTACCTAAATAAGATAATAAAATAAGCATGATAGTGAACGATTACGGTTAATGATAGTCTGCCACTTGGCTGACCCTTCAAATGAATTGATGTTTCCTGAGATTTCTAAAAACTAGTAACAGCTAGTTCTCAATCCTTAACCATGCAATGAGTTATACGGTAGTTGGAGAAAATGGTTAACATACAAAAATAGTTTCAGAAAAAGGGATAGGCCATGCTTAATATGTTACTTATGGATTTATGAATAAATAAATAAGAGTTGTAAGCCATTCCATTTTTAGCGTTTTATTAAGTTACTTATTACATGGTTTATTTCTGTACCCTTACGAATTTCGGTATGCAAGGACAGTAGAAAATGTTATTTATCTTTCTCAAAAGATCTGCCCCATTTTTTAAATCTTTATTTTTCACTTTAATACTAAATTGGTATAGCTTAGTCGTAGTAGATTTAAAATTCCCAGGCAAAGCTTTTTGCAGTTACAATTATACCATGGACACTGTATCTCTAACCGGACGGGAAAAGCTGTAGCTTCCACCATACAAAATCACCTGCCACCGCCACCGTCTCTCTATAAAAGGGGCGAGGTTCAAGAATTTTGAAAGTTTCGGGCTGTCAAGGCCATATAATTCGTCACGTGGTTGACAAAACGTTCCTTTTGAAATGGGGTTTACATTCTTCCGAACGGCCTTGACGGCCCTGCGAATCAAGTAAGGCCGACTATTTCAGCTAATACGAAGTAGGACGCAAACGGACAGTGAGGGGGTACCTCCTTTCGGCTGCTTTTCCCGTCCGGTTAGAGATACAGTGTCCATGTCTTAAGAACAAAAAAATAGCTTTATCGTATTTTATTTAACTAATCACCCTCGATGAAGATATTACTTGAGGCGTAATGGCTGATCATCTCGGACCAGCTCTGTTACATAGAATTTACGGATGTTGATACGCTGTGCGCAATGGAGAAATTTGGGGTTAAGGATCTTTCATTGGCCCAGGCGTTGGAGATTTTCAAAACAAGAACTCAAAAATTGACACTATGCCATGGTTCGACTTAAGCTTTCGACTTAACGTGATAATAGGTGTCGCCATCCATCAAAAACATTATATTTATTGGTTATTATTTCTTCTTAAATTGACATTTTAAAGAAATTTTAACACTTCTTGTTTAAATCAATAAGAAAATTAAACTATAAGATAAATTTAAATTCTAATAACATATCAAAAAGATAAATATTCACAAATAGTTACAAAATATATATATTTAAATAAAATAAATGTATTTTAAACACGCAATTAAACATTTTGACACGGTATGCGTTAATTAATATGCACAATATAAAACTAGATAGTTATAATTAAATTTAGTAAGTTGGCTACTTACATATAAAGATAGTCATCATCTTTTAAAATTTAGACTATAGATAGTTATATGTGTAGTTATTCGATTTATGATTGTCATTTAATCCATTTTTGACAGAAACATTATCTTTCTAGGAAAACCCTTCTTGGGATTAACTACACCTAACCGTGTAAAATGGTAAACAATTACAGAATGTTTTAGTTAATTAAGAAATGTGAAAAAACCCTAGTTAACGATGTGCTTAAACGTGTAGTATTAAATGTGTGATTTAATACTACCAAAGGGCGTATTAACACCTTTATAGGTGCTATTTAACTCTAACAAAAGTGCCTATTAACACTTTTAAAGGTGCTATTTAACTCTAACAAAAGTGCCTAATAACACCTTTAAAGGTGCTATTTAACTCTAACAAAAGTGCCTAATAACACCTTTAAAGGTGCTATTTAACTCTAACAAAAGTGCCTAATAACACCTTTAAAGGTGCTATTTAACTCTAACAAAAGTGCCTATTAACAAATTTAAAGGTGCCATTTAACTCTTAAAAAGAGCGTATTAACACTTTTAAAGCTGTGATTTAACTCTTAAAACGGCGTTTTAACACTTGTTCTTGGTGTTATTTAACTGTAACAAAAGGGCCTATTAACACTTTAAACGGTGCTATTTCACTCTCCAAAAAGGCGTATTAACACTTTTAAAGGTGCTATTTTACTCTAGATAAGGGCGTTTTAACACTTGTAAGGTGATATTTGACTCTTACAAAAGGGCGTACTAACACGTATGAAGAGGTGATTTAACTCATCGAATTGTGTCAAAATGGTGTTAGAACGGTATGAAACGAACGCCAATTTCATGGAATGTTTATCTTATTTGAATATTTGTTTATTGTCAAGTCACACTATTTTTACACCTTTAAGAAGAAACTCCCTATTGGAAGTGTTAAAATGGTGTGAGCGAGGCGTAACACCTTCTGAACACCTTTTAAACACCCTTAATTCTTAGAATGCACCCCTTGGAGTTTTAATACTTCATTTACGGTAACACTAAGGGGTTAAAAAAACCTTTACAACACCTCATGGGAGTTTCAATACACCCTTAATTGTAATATTAAGGTTTTTTAAAGAATACATAATGTTCTGCAAATAAAATCAAAACTTTCTTATTTGTTTTGCATGATAACATTTGTCATAATTTATTAAACCAAAAGGTTTCAATAAAGAGGCTGATCACTACGCGTAATCGGTGTACAAGCTTGTAGCTTTGACTGTACTTAAATTAGTACGCCTACCATGTTGTACCAAAAGCTGTACGTACTCCGTACTCGGTTTACAAAATTTTCAAAAGTGGTTAGCTCCTCTGTTTAAATTGGGTAAAATCCCGAATTAAGAATCACGCAAAATAGGAGCGTCCCATTGGGAAGATGGGAAGAGCCCCCGCTTAAAACTTAAGAGTTGGCAAATAAATACCTCCTCCTAGACATAAGAACTGTAACAGCTTTACAGAGCATCCCTCTATTCCTCACCGCTCGTGATGCTCCTGACTCTGCGAAAATTGTGGGATTGAGTTGGCAAATCGGTGTTAATTTGGATCCCGAGAAGTGTTAATTCTGATCTTAAGAGGGTTTAATTAGTAACATAAACGGTGAAATTTAATCATTTATGGGTGTCACTTCGATCTTCAAAAGGGTGTTATTAACAGTATAAAAATAGTAACTACACCTTCCTAAAAGGTGCTTTTTATACCATTTATGTTTCAATATTCAGTATAGGGTGTAGAGGTACTCCTTTACAAGGGCGCTTTTAAAGGTGTCCCAAAACACCCTTTTTTAATAGTGTAAGATAAAACATCGGTACCATATTATCTTTTAACACCTTACTTTTGCCCTAAAGCTAGGAGCAACAAAAACAATGAGAACGCAGCTAGCCTTTAAACACGCTAACGCAGATTTGTGTACAAATTTCATTGGACGAGCCTTTTCGCTGAACGTGTTACGGAAAGGGGGAAGAAAATTTCCGAATTTTCGGCAGCAGGCGCTAAAGCGTCTAACCAATGAACACTGTACACAAAAAAATGCACGAGTTTGGACGGGTTGCGTTCTCCTTGTGCGGGGTGCTGTGTTTGTTGTTCCTAGCCCTAAAGGGTGTAGTGTAGCTCCCACAAAAGGTGTAATAATGGTGTTTAAACCTATCTCACTCCTTTATAACACCCTTTGCACACTTTTTTCATTCACACCATTTTCACACCCCTTTCAAACCATTATAACACCCTTACTTACCTTTTTAACGCCTTTGTTTTTAAGAGTGTACGCCACTGCTGATTTGACAACGAATACTGGCGGAAAATTTAAGACCTTGCCCATGGTTGGATTTCACTACGTTCATGGGCTGAGACATATAGGACGTAGTTTTGGGCAGAGCACAGGTCTATGCGAATTTTAACCTTAAGGTTTTTGGCCAGATTCAAATTGTGTTGAAATTGGGATCTATTGCATTAACTTAATCAACATTACAAACATTATTTTATTCATAATAATTTTATGAAATATTTATTCTATTAAAAATTACAGGAAAATTCACAATACATAATTAACATAATTACCATTTCGAAAGTTAGTTTCCTTAATTAATTTACACTTGGGTAATGAAGGATATTTCGTGCACTTTAAGTGGGAGGTTTCTTTTGACTGCTGCGAAAATAATACACCGACTTGCATTATCTTAAACAGAATAATTGAAAAAATTAAAAGGTTAAGCAAAGCCTTTCGCAGCTTAAACAAAATTCTTATAGCTTTATCTCAATAACGCGAAAGCTAGGGTGTGCAAAGCACCATAGAACCGTAGATGCTCGCGTTCATAACGTCGAGTACTTTAAAGACACGCGAAACAGACATTAACATACGAATTTTCCCGTTTACTGATTTTGCAGCAGGTCTTGATACAATTTTCATTACCTATTTATCAACATAAAAGTGTTTTACAAAAGAGGGCCAACTCAAAACATTATGAAATTCTCGATTACTGATTTTGCAGCAGACCTTGACACAATTTACAAACGTATTATTGCATTATCAATTTATCAACGTAGAAGTGTTTTAAAAAAAAGCGCCGACTGAAACCCTTAAGAAATTTCCGTTTACTGATTTTGCAGCAGTCCTTGACACAATTTACAAGCGTCAAAGTCTTTCAGCAAATAACGCCAGTCAAACCCTAATTTTTTTACGCTATATTTTTCAATTATTGGTTTTCGCAGAACAAATACCGCATCACATTTAAAAAAAATTATATTCACAATATAGAAATGTTTTTCTTAAGTCGAAATAAAACAAAATCAGATATTAACTTCACACATATAATACGCAAATATTTAAAAAATCTCCGAATTTTGTTAAAATAAATCTCTGAATTTAGTTAAAATAAATCTCTGAATTTAGTTAAAATAAATCTCTGAATTTAGTTAGAAAATCTCTGAATTCAGTTAGAAAAATCGTTGAATTTAGCTAACATAAATCGCTGAATTTAGTGAAAAAATAGCTGAATTTATTTAACCGAAATGGCTAAATTTAGCTAACAGAAATCGCTCACATTAGTGAAAAGACTTGTAGATGTATCAATATTTAATTTCTATTTAAAGTGAATGTACGTGCAGAGCCAAAAGAAAATGAAGATTACCGCAAATATATTACAAACTGTGAAAATAAGTAAAGGAAAATAAATTGATTTTATAGTCATTTTTCGAATCTGGCGATGAAGCATTTTTTGCTCCGAAGGGCATTTGTTGAACTCGCTCGTCGTCTTCTTCGTGAACAAAAGTCCCGAATGACGAATGTTACTAATGCTGAAAATCAGAAATTAAAGTATAATTGAGTTTCAAAAACAAGCCGTCTTGAAGGTGGACTACCATTTCTTTATTTTATAATTTTTCAGCTCTCTGTTTGATTTAAAGCGAGAGACGGTTCTTCGGATTTTTGCTTAAATTTGATTTCACTAGACAAAAAATGCCGCAGTGCAGTAACACAAATTCGTGTCATTATATATATTTCTTTCCGTTTAATAGTTTGAACGTGCCAAAGCGACCTAGTGGAAACTACGTCTTAGGCCTAATACAAATTTTATTGCGTTGACGTTCATCTTCACGGCGTTTTTACTCTACTGAAAACCAGCGCTTTTTTATTCTTTCATTATTTGTACACCTTTTTCTAAAAACAATTCCGCTAAAAAAACGTATTTTTCAAACTGTGCGGAAATATCTTTAATAACTACCGTACCCACATGCAATTTACAAAATCATTTTCAGTTCAAAATGATAAGGGAAGATATAACACGGTATACAAATAATCTAATACTTATTATCATAATATTTATTAAATTCTTACCATCTCGATGTTTTTGTTTTGATTTTATCTGAAAAGTTCTTGTTAAACAAATATGAGTTTAGCCCCAGCGCGTACGGATCTCCTACACGAAATTTACAAGCGTCTATTTTACACATTTTGGCTACCCATTCCAAGTTTTCTCTAGGACGGAAGTAAACGACCATCCGATTTTTAACTGAGCTGATATTCGAACAATAAAAATTCTGAATAAGTTCCCTTTTAGCCCAAATATGGCGGTACGGATCAATTTCGGCTTTCTTTAAAGAAAATAAAACATCTAGAGAAAATTATAATATACTCTTTGTGAAGGTTGGGGCGCCTATATAGTCTCGTAAATGAATATTCCGGAAACTGAGTATCAGATCGAAAATGAACAAAATTGACTAAGCCCGAAAAAGATTATCTCGAATCTTAATATCATCGAAAGAATCGAGTTAAAAATGGAATAGTCTCGAATCTGAATAAAATTAAAAAGGAGCAAAATTGACTAAGCTCAAAAATTATTCTAATTCAGATTCGAGACAAAAAAAATCGAACTTAGTCAATTTTGGTCACTTTCGATCTAATTTAGATTCGAGACAAATCATTTTAGAGCTAAGTCAATTTTGGTCACTTTCGACTTTATTCAGATTCGAGACAAATCATTTTCGAGCTAAGTCAATTTTGGTCACTTTCGACTTTATTCAGATTCGAGACAAATCATTTCAGAGCTTAGTCAATTTTGATCACTTTTGATCTGATTCACATTCGAAACTATTGCATTTTTAACCAAAGTCTTTCGAAGATATTATGATTCAAAACAAATCAATTTCGAGCTTATTCAATTTTGGTTACTTTCGATCTAATTAAGATTTGAGACAAAACATTTTAGAGCTTAATCAATTTTAGTAACTTTTAATCTAATTCAGATTCGAGTCAAATCAATTTCGAGCTTATTCAATTTTGGTTACTTTCGATCTAATTAAGATTTGAGACAAAACATTTTAGAGCTTAATCAATTTTAGTAACTTTTAATCTAATTCAGATTCGAGTCAAATCAATTTAGAGCTTAGTCAATTTTCGTCACTCTCGATCTAATCCAGATTCAAGACAAGTCATTATCGAGCTCAGTCAATTTTGGTCACTTTCGATCTAATTCAAATTCGAGACTATTCCATTTTCAACCAAAGTCTTTCGAAGATATTAAGATTCAAAACAAATCATTTTCGAGCTTAGTCAATTTTGGTTACTTTCGATCTAATTAAGATTTGAGACAAAACATTTTAGAGCTTAATCAATTTTGTTCACTTTTGATCTATATCAGATTCTAGAGAAATCATTTTCGAGGTCAGTCAATTTTGGTCACTTTAGATCTAATTCAGATTCGATGCAAAACATTTTCGAGCTTAATCAATTTTGGTCACTTTAGATCTAGTTCAGATTCGAGACGAAACATTTTCGAGCTTATTTAATTTTGGTCACTTTCGATCTGATTCTGATTCGAGACAAATCATTTTAGAGCTTAGTCAATTTTAGTCACTATCGATCTAATCCAGATTCGAGACAAATCATTATCGAGCTCAGTCAACTTTGGTCACTTTTGATATAATTAAAATTCGAGACTATTCCATTTGTAACCAAATTCTTTCGAAAATATTAATACTCAAGACAAATCATTTTCGAGCCAAGTCAATCTTTGAAAAATTTCGATCTTTTTCCAATTCGATAATATTCATTTTCGAGGCTATTCTGCGTCACCTGAAAACTAAGTTTTATCTGTACACCAACATGCATTTGTAAAGAGATAATATTATTTTTTAGGTTACGCCATTTCATTCGGATTTTTAAATACCTGAACTCTTACTAAATCGCAATAAACAACTCCGGCAAGGTAAAAAAGACTAACAGCTTTTGAGGAATATAAAATATATTTATTTATTACAAGTTAAGACTAACGGCTTTTTTTGAAAAACAACAATAAAAATGCGCGACGCGAGAAAATTTAAACACGCACCAACAAAAACGTGGAAACAACAACGCGACACACAAAAATAAACCTACTAAAAAGGGCTGTCAGAGGGGAGGATGTTCACAAAAAATTTATGAAAAAATATATAACCAAAGTTTGAAGGCAAACACCGAAAGGGGGAGGCAAATACATCAAATGCTTGCAAACAAAACTCCAAATCAGCGACCATAAACAAAATGCCGATCGAAAGAGACGAAAACGTCTATCAGCAAGTCGCCTCGTGCAGATGAAAGACCCATTGATTGTGAAATCTCGCCTAGAATCACCAGGGACCATTGCATTCTTTAGTACCCTCATCGGTCAAGCGAGAACCCTGGCCGGCAACGAGCTAGAGACGAGGAGAGAATGCGGGTTATAATCACGACGGTAGCAAAATCTTGGAGGTTCAGTTAAAATATCAATTGCTCGTGTCGGGGTTCAGTTTTAGAAGGCGGTAATATTATCGAATGGCAGTCTCGATCTTTGAGGAAGGCACGTTAAAACTACAGATGGCCTCTCATTGGTAGACTTCATTGTGTTAATGGCAAGGGCCTCATTCCGGAAGACAGCGGACACCCTGTTGATGGTCGACTGCAAGACAGTATCAGAAAAACCCCTTGCCGAGAAAGAGTTCCGCATCTCGGCAGCCATTTTATTAAGGTCGTCATCTGAAGAGCAAATTCTACTTAAGCGAAGAAACTGGGAATAAGGAATAGCATAAGTGGTGTGCCGAGGATGGCAAAAGATAAGAACGAGAATCAGTAGGCTTGCGATACAACGTGGTTGAAACGCCATCACCAGAATCCGAAATAGTTAAATCCAAAAAGACAATCGTTAATACAGAGATATCAACTGTGAATTCCAGAGCAGGATGCTAAGCACAATAGGCAGTTAGAAACGTTTCAAGGTCATGACGACTTCAATTGGCAAACTGGGAGTAGTAAAAAGTAAAGAATTGTAAAAACCTATGGTCTGAATAATGGTCCAATAAAGTTCGGCATTAATAATAATAATAATAACAATAATCAGCTAGGCTAATACCCAAGGCACCACCTTAGGCCTAAGTCATCAAGCGACTTTTGAAGCCTTTAATTCAGGTGGCCGGGTTTTAATGCGTAGGAGGGTGGTGACAAGCCCTGCATGCCACGCGTTCGAGCCAACAGCTCCCTACACTAACTATTACCGTTAACCTCAACAAGTTTTTATGGAAGGGGAAACCGAAGATCTCGGGGGAAAACCACTTAAACCAGTGGGGAGAGAACTTGCAAACTCTACGCAGAAGGAGTTGTTCCGAGTTTTCACCCAGTGCCACAAGCTGGGATCGAACCCGGCTCCTCTTGCTGCGAGGCGAAAGTGCTAGCCACTCCGCCACCCCAGAAAGGCGTTTTTAACATTCCTTTTTGGAAATAAGAGAACATCGATGGTCACTTTTCTTCCTCTGTAAGCAGCTGAAGCAAGAAAGCATCAATAGACTGGAGGGAACTCTTAATATTTTGTTGGAGATGCGTTGTAAGGGCAGATCATAACCCAGGCCATGGAAGCTTGAAGCCATTAGGGACAACTTTGATGTTAAGACGTGAACGAATGAAAGATATATGCGAAACCGTCTTAGAGGAAGTATTATTTCGGCGAAAAATCGCAAGGCAGGCCTCAAAGAGAGCTGGCGGAATTGAAGGAAAACCCGGAGGAGAGTGCAGAGTTTCCCACCAGTAATCCGATAAGTCGCGAATGAATTAATTCTGAAATTAGTTAATTAAATGGCTAATACAGCGCATAGTGCTGGAGTAAAATATTATAGCAAATTCAAGAAAGACGAGAACCAAAGTTGGCGCCAGCAGTTTCAAACGTGTAGGCTTGATGAAGTTATACAGGGCGTCTTCATTTGATCGCCCCAGGCATTTTACTCAAAAACAATACATTCTAGAAATGTCAAATTTTCAGTAGGTACTCTCTCGGTGGAGATCGTTGTTATTTGTAAATTTCAGAAAAACCGTGAAATTGTTCACGGTTTGAGAATTTGTAGTTTTTGAACGCTAGGTGGTAGGGGAAAGTTTCAATGAGTAAGTTGTAGAGCATAGTCGAAAACCTATAATGGAGTTGGTATGGTCAAAATCGTACAGTTTGTCACTGAAATAATAGGTCATGAAAAATAACAAGTTGGTACTACCCAAATTATTTTACGCCTCATGTTATTGTAATGATTGTCTGTGAAAAATGAACATGTTATGCGCCAAATCACGGTTTTACTTTTAGAAAGTAAGTGTTAGAACAAGTGCAATTATTATAATAAGGAAGTACAAAACGTTTATTACAAATACGGTTCAATAATGCCACCGTCCGCTGCTATACAAATCCGTACGCGATGAAGCATATTCTGGAATGAACCACGGACCATATCTAGAGTAACGAGTTGGAACGCTGAAATGATTCTCTGGCGCCCTAGTGAATGGCATCTTGTATACTTCCTCGTTGACGAATCTCCACATGTAAATGTCCAGCAGTGTCAAATCTGGGGACCTAGGAGGCCATCGCACTGGACCATTATTCCCAATCTAACGCTCAGGGAACTCGGTGTTGAGGTTTTGCACCACATGTCTTTCCTGTTGAGGAGGTGCACCATCATGCAAGAACTAAAGGCGTGGCAGGTCGACTAAAGGGACATCTTCCAATGCTTCTGCTACTTCATTTCGTAGAAACGCCAAGTAGCTCACCCCATTAAGCCGATTCGGAAGAAGAAATAGCACAATGACCCGATCTCCTAGTAGACCTGCCCAGACGTTAAAGCGAAATGTACTTGATTGTGATGTCGAAATCCCCAGTGCCGATTTACATCACTCCACATATGGTTATTCTGGCGGTTAAATGGCCGTCCCTTCCAAAGGAACACTCGTCGGACGCCAGGATTAAACAGAGGAAATCTTTGTTGGCATCCACCGTGGTACTGAACCAGTTACCGAAATCCAACCTAAGGCTCTGATCAACATCGTGAAGTGGCAGGTGGAGCGTGGCACGAAATGGGTGAAATTTATGGTGGTTAAGGACGCTCCAGACATAATATTTTGACAAGTCCAAATCGGAGCATGCCATTTTAATACTTGCTCGAGGGTAAGCGACAAAGTAGGCGATGACTGTGTCTTCCATATTAGTGTTATGACTTCCAGGTCATTTTTCACAGACAATCATTAAAATAACATGAGGCGTAAAAACATTTGGGTAGTACCAACTTGTTATTTTTCATGACCTATTATTTCAGTGACAAAGTGTATGATTTTGACCATACCAACTCCAATAAAGGTTTTCGACTATGCTCTAAACTTACTCATTGAAACTTTTCATCTACCACCTAGCGTTCAAAAACTACAAATTCTCAAACCGTGCAAAATTTCACGATTTTTCTGAAATTCACAAATAACAAGATCTCCACCGAGAGAGTACATACTGAAAATTTAACATTTCTAGAAGGTATAGTGTTTGAGAAAAATTCCTGGGCCGATCAAATGAAGACACCCTGTATATATTTGTATATTATATTTTTAAGCTGTGGAATCTAAATAACTTATATGCTTCATAAATTATTTAATTTAAAAATATCAAACATTTATTTAACGCATAGTACCATACTTCAAAATGAATTTTATCCGACATGGTTGATAAAAACCAAGATTTGACTTTTGGAAATTCGGGAAAGTCCGAGACCTTCTTGATGAACTTGATTTCTTTGGAAACTGACTGAGTGGCTGTACTGAAACTCAATATGTCGCCGATCATGACAGTCGTAGATAAGATCCAGGAGAGTATTAAAATTCGTTGGGGGAACACTATCGATGCGTGCAATAGTCCATCTTTATATTAAGAAGAAACATTATTAAAATTGTTGGACAGTTTGTAATAAAACAATTGGTTTGAAAATAAATTGTTTATAGATTATCTACAAGTTAATCTATATACTTGTACTCTGAAAAAAGAAATCACCTTGGTTTAAAAAGGATGCAAATAACAACCAGGGAAAACCTCGTCGATAATTGTCCATTTGACGGTTATTGGTCAATTCTACTATTTTGGCCATCAGAGCATTGGTGAAACAAAGAATCAGACCCTGAACTAATGCCGCAAAAATCACCTGATGGAATAATACAAAATATTTAAATCGTTAATCGAGGAGATTAAGTTAAGTAGCTTTGTTACGTGGTCACATCGTTAATTGTAGTTCGACGTCTCCATTTATTGGGACTATTCGCGTTTCGGTTATGAAATATTTATATATTTAATAAGTTTTTAATAGTACATTGTTAGAGAAAATTGAGCAAAGGTAATCCCACTTGTGGCCAAAACCTCCCGGATTTAAAAATAGTATTAAATGTTTGCAAAAGCTACATATTGACGTGCCATGTTTGCATGGCCCTGATTAAAATCATGCGATGTCAATCCTAATCTAATTAGATTTTAAAATAAAGCCCCGTTCACACTATACAATTAAATGGGCCACTTAATTGAAACCAAATAATTGTAAGCAAGAAAATTGAATAGTGTGAATAGAAAAATTGTAACCATTGTTCCAACTTTTTCTGTTCACACTGTACAATTTTCTTACTTACAATTAGTTGGTTTCAATTAAGTGGCCCAATTAATTGTATAGTGTGAACTGGGCTTTATTTACCAATTGCATGCCACGTTTATTTGCCACCGATCAAAGTTTCACAGCGTGAACTGCCATGGTGCATGCTACGAACCAAAATCTTACCATTTCTTTCCACGTTTACCCAATTTTGGACAAATCTATTTATGAAATTTGTAAGTGGCAAAGTTTATAATATCCATTGCCTCGCTACGTTGCACATGTAAGAGCGTTAGCTCTTTAATTGAATAAACCATTGAAAAACTTATTCTTATTTAACAAACATTTATAGCTCTCCTACCACGAAAATCATAATTTTTATTTATTAAATTTTTATTTTAAAATTATTTCAGAACCCACTATTTCTGAGCACCGATGTAATGTTTTTATTACAGCAACTCGGTTTGATATTTTACAAACACTATCTTGACGGAAACACGAGCAATTGTCGATTTAAATTTTCCCCGAAAACTGCGTTCACATTTAATTGATCGTGTTATAGCTATGTAATTGATATCGCCAAACTCCGAGAAAGTAAGAAATTCGACATCATTCATAGGAACTATTAGAATATTTGGTTGAGTTTTTGTCTTTACAGACCATTTCCTAATTAATTAGTGTCGTTAAAATTTGGTCTGGTTTCTGTTAAGAGAAGAAATGCTAATTTTCGTTTGAATCTGTGATAAATTACTTATGGAAGTTGGTAGTTCTTCAACAAACTTAGTCGATTCAACTTAAGGGATTTTTTGTTCGTAGTTGCTCAATTCAAATTTAAGTTCAATATAACAAGCTCATGGCTGGTTGGTTTTTTCAGCTCAATATTTGGAGAATATGTTCAAAATTGGGCGGTATTTGCTCCAAGTGTGCACTATTTAAATCAACGATAATCAATAATATGCTCTAAGCTGGCCTGTTTAAATTTCAATTGTTGTGCAAATTATAGCGCGGTCATCACTTTGCACATAATTTGGCGCGAACTATTGGCTTTTCTTGTATCAGTGAATTTAGCTTCTACCAAAACAATATCCTCTAAGTATGATATTTTAATTTTGGTTTCAAGAACTAATTTACTCTAGAAACAATAAAGGACCCTCTTTTTCCTTTTTTTGTAATATCCAGCTTTCGCCATCTATTAAGCAAAATTAAAAGTATAAAAAGGTTAATTTATAATTAATTTTATAATATTAATATAGAATTCAAAAAATTACTCAATAAAAATTATATTAATGATATTTCATTAATATACTATAAGTCAGTATAATTATTACATAAAATGATAATTATCATTAAGAAAATGTTTCGTGTTCCGTTCAAGAGATGGCGCTTGAGACATAAAATCAAGATTGAACTTGAAAAGAAGCAGGGCGTCAGACAATTAGATGCAGTCCCAACTTTTTCCTAAAATCGTATTTGCAATTTAAGTCAACTATCGCTTTTAATATTCATAGATTCTAATTTATTTGAAATATTTTTGTGAAATTATAATTTATATTTTACTTAGTTCTCAATGAACATTTGAACAATTTTTGAGAAGGGTTCGTTACGCAATTAAATTTATATTTCTAACGTTCTTTGTTTAAATAAAATTTAAACAAACGTACGATTTTTCCCAATGATGGTAAAAGTACTTCAAAATCCGAATCGTTGGGGCCTTTGGCCACAAGGAATGTCCGATCGAACAAAAGGCATGGGTACGTGTACTCCTCAGTCATTCCTTTTTCGTTCGGTCGGGTCCCGTATAATACCAGCCCGAAATCTGTTACCTAGAAAAATGTACGTAAAGACTTCCAATAAATAGTAAAAAAATCAGCTAGGCTAATACCCAAGGCACCACCTTAGGCCTAAGTCATCAAGCAACACATTACATTTCAAAGCTAGTTAGTGTCTTGAACTTACAAGAAGGGTACCCGAGGTGTTTAATGTTCAAAGTCGGGCGTCACGTAGACCTTTATAAGATATAAAATTTCCCAAAAGGAGACGTTGCACTATCTATTAGATTTGCCACATTGGCAACCGAAAATGTTTTTGATCACTTTAAACAAAAATAAGATTTTTTCCCCTATTTTACCCAAAAATTGTTACAAATTTACCCCAAAATTGTTCCAATTAACCCAAAAATGATGAAATTTAGCTAAATGTGGTACAGATTACCCATTTCGTGATTTTAAATTTTTAAAATATTTTCGTAGCTAGGACCCTGTGAAACCGAGAAAATCCCATGCTTTTTAAATGGAGATTTTTTTGTTATAAGTGGTCAAAAACATTTTCGGTTGCCATGGCAAATCGAATGGGTAGTGCAACGTCTCCTTTTGGGAAATTTCATATATTATATAGGTCTACATCACGGCCGACTTTGAACAAAATCGGCAATAAACACGTCGGGTACTCTCCTGGTTAGGGGTAAGGTCTTAATTTATTTAACTTGACAACTTCGTCTTTGTGCATTCAATTTTAATTTCAGTGATTTGCGAAATTGAATTGTGTAGACAGATTGAGTTTTAAACTTGCGGGTTGTGTCTTATATGGTAAATCGGTTCGGGTCCAATTGCGCACTTCCCACCTGCGCAGATTCTGTCTACGCATTTTTCCATTTGCGCGTTTCCCATTTGCGGAATTGCCATTTGCGCAGCTCCGCAATTGCGCAGATTTTTAATTACGCAAATTACCATTAACGCGGTTTTGATCGTTTCCGCGATTTTCCGTTTGCGCGGTTTCCCGTTTGCGTGGTTAATCATTTGTGCGATTTTCCGTTTGCGCAGGTTTCCCATTTGTGAGGATTTTCATGACTTAAATATTCATTACTAAGCCTTTTTTCCTTAGCAAAAGGGTTATTTCAGTCAGATAATTTTTAACATTACCTTGTTTACCATCCAGCTGCAATGCTGGTGTATGTTTAATGTCTGGTCGCGCTATAAATACCAAAGATTTTCATGTTTTGCTCATTTGTTGAATTAGTCGCTTGAAAATATATCGCCAGTCAAACAGCCACATAACCTTACCTAACCTAACCAAACCTAACCAAACCTAACCAAACCTAACCAACCACTTTTACCACTTAAATAACTTTTTTGACTCCTAAGAAACACGCAAAATCCATCAAAAGGTGTATTTTTTGTGGCAGGCACTAAAATTAATTTGTAGTATTTTGGGAAAGGTGTCATTTTTTGTGGCAGGCACTAAATTTAAATTGCAATATTTTGGAAAAGGTGTATTTTTTGTGGCAGCCACTAAATTTATATAGAAATATTTGGAAAAAATTAAATTTTTTGTGGCAGGCATTCGCTTAGATTGTAAAATTTTAAAACGAACAAGTTGGCAAGCCAAAATATACCTCTCCTCGGAAGAATTGTCCCTAGTGGTATTAATTTCTCGAGATAACCCTTAAAGATATATCTCCGCAATTTAGAGTTATTTGTTAAAAATATTAACCCATTTCTATCCCGCCCGGTATAAAATTTTAATTATAATTAAAATAATTGAGACGAAACGACCAATTTTAATTTATTCAGAATATCATAAGTTAAGTAGTTACAACAGTAAGTTAGACGTACTATAACAATGCACAATTGAATTAAACCCTTTTACAGAAAAAGTTTATCAGTTAAATATAATACGAAGCAAATTTTAATGAAAGAAATATCTACAGAGGCTTTTTGGAATTACTCGCTTACGAAATACTTGCCGCATCTTTAACGCTCATTTTATTTCAACACTCGCCCTTGATGAAGATACCGTAGATATCTGGTAGTGGACGACTCGTTCACTTCCTGTTGACGTTGTGACGCATACCACATGAAAAAGACCAATGACGTCCAATTTCCAATATCATATAATGACTCGCACACCCAAGAAATCATTGACTGCGTTAGAAATCGTAGATATCCAAATATCCACACCAAATGTATTTACAAGAAGCAAAAACCTTACCATCAACAAAGCACAGAGAGCCACTTGACTAACCGCCAGCTCTTAAAGCAATTAACGTTAAATTATCTCCTTTGAATTAACAGAACTATATATAGGTCGTTAAGAAAGTGGACCACTCACAGGGTCTACCCTTTAACCCTCTAATCTCGGCTGACTGCGCTAAAACAAGATTTAACCTTTAAAAAATACCAGATTAGGCCTTCATAAATTCATTAATAAAAAAAGACTTTATTACCTATTATGCTTACGATGCCTGTCTTAATTTCAGTGAATCTAAGCAGCTATCGGTGGTTCTGTGGTAGAGCGCTCGACTGCCAAGCCGAATGGTCTGGGTTCGAAACCTGGGTGGCGCATTTGTTTTTAATCAATAGAGAAACGCTAAATTAGAATTTCTTCGATGCAATAATTTCAATTTCAATTCTATTTCAATTAAACCAAAATTTCGTACTCTATTAAATACGCTTCCGATAAAGCTGAAGGTCTAATTTTCAATAAGGCGTAACAAGTGTCGGTGGTTCTGTGGTAGAACGTCCGCCTGTCAATCAGGAGGTCTCGGGTTCAAATCCCGCCCGATGCGATCGCAAATTGATACTAAGACGAATACCGTGTACAACTGGTGGAAACCCTGCCATTGGACGTTGAGAGGTAGCATTACACTCAGCACTCGGTCCGTCCCAAAGTCATAAAGAAGAAGTTGGAGAGAAAACGCCCATATAAACACAACAGACTCAACATGCACATCCATCAGAACACAAACACAACAAATTCAACACTCACAACCTACGCATAAACATTACAAAAACCGTAATACACCAAACCGTCACGACGGTGAGCGAAAAAACACCATCCAAGCCAAACCGCAAATGCATCCGTTAACGCTCACCGTCACACGGTGGTTTTGCTAACCCTTTGAGAAACTGCGTACGCAGTGATTACACTTTGCACCGAAAATGCGAACGCGTTCGCAGTCCTGACAGACAGACACACCCACAGACCCACCCACAGACCCACCCACAGACCGACCCACAGACAGACACGGTCGTTGTATAACCCCTCCTAGGGGACTTTGTCCCCTCGGAGAGGTAAAAATTCTTAATAAGCTGAACCTACGCCAAAGTTAGCTAACTAGTAAAAAATAGTCTTGTCTAAGCCTGTGCTCTTTAACAAACAAAGAAAACGTTTTCATAGCGATAGCCAGAATAATTCCGTCAGCGTTGCAGTTAATACATGTTTATCTTAGCCCAAATTCTGAGAAGCTAGGGTTAGAATTTTGACTGAAGATATATTTGCCACAGAATAATTCAACAAACGATACTTCAACTAAGAAAAACTTATTAATTATTTGTAATTACAGCACGACCGGTAATTAAAAATACACCAGCAGCGCAGTTGGATGGTTAACAAAGTTATATTTAAAATAATCTGGCCGAACAAAACCTTTTTCAAGGTAAAGAGGCTTAATATAGAATATTTAAGTCGTGAGAAGCCGCGGAATTGAAAAACCTGCGCAAAAGGAAAACCACGCCATTGGGAAACCGCTTAAATGGAAAATATCTGCGCAAGTGGTAAAACCACACAAATGAAAAACCTGCGCAAAAGGAAAACCACGCCATTGGGAAACCGCTTAAATGGAAAATATCTGCGCAAGTGGTAAACCCACACAAATGAAAAACCTGCGCAAAAGGAAAACCACGCCATTGGGAAACCGCTTAAATCGAAAATATCTGCGCAATTGGTAAAACCACACAAATGAAAAACCTGCGCAAAAGGAAAACCACGCCATTGGGAAACCGCTTAAATGGAAAATATCGGCGCAAGTGGTAAACCCACACAAATGAAAAACCTGCGCAAAAGGAAAACCACGCCTTTGGGAAAGCGCTTAAATGGAAAAAAATCTGCGCAAGTGGTAAAACCACACAAATGAAAAACCTGCGCAAAAGGAAAACAACGCCATTGGGAAACCGCTTAAATGGAAAATATCTGCGCAAGTGGTAAAACCACACAAATGAAAAACCTGCGCAAAAGGAAAACCACGCCATTGGGAAACCGCTTAAATGGAAAATATCGGCGCAAGTGGTAAACCCACACAAATGAAAAACCTGCGCAAAAGGAAAACCACGCCGTTGGGAAACCGCTTAAATGGAAAATATCTGCGCAAGTGGTAAAACCACACAAATGAAAAACCTGCGCAAAAGGAAAACCACGCCATTGGGAAACCGCTTAAATGGAAAATATCTGCGCAAGTGGTAAAACCACACAAATGAAAAACCTGCGCAAAAGGAAAACCACGCCATTGGGAAACCGCTTAAATGGAAAATATCTGCGCAAGTGGTAAAACCACACAAATGAAAAACCTGCGCCAAAGGAAAACCACGCCATTGGGAAACCGCTTAAATGGAAAATATCTGCGCAAGTGGTAAAACCACACAAATGAAAAACCTGCGCAAAAGGAAAACCACGCCATTGGGAAACCGCTTAAATGGAAAATATCTGCGCAAGTGGTAAAACCACATAAATGAAAAACCTGCGCAAAAGGAAAACCACGCCATTGGGAAACCGCTTAAATGGAAAATATCTGCGCAAGTGGTAAAACCACACAAATGAAAAACCTGCGCAAAAGGAAAACCACGCCATTGGGAAACCGCTTAAATGGAAAATATCTGCGCAAGTGGTAAAACCACACAAATGAAAAACCTGCGCAAAAGGAAAACCACGCCATTGGGAAACCGCTTAAATGGAAAATATCTGCGCAAGTGGTAAAACCACACAAATGAAAAACCTGCGCAAAAGATAAACCGCACAAATGAAAACTATCTACGGAAGTGGAAATCGGTGCATATGAAAAATGCACAAATGAAAAACGCGTTAATGGAAAACTGCAGAAATGGGATACTGCGCAAATGGAAAACCGTGAAATTGCATATGCGGTAATGGGAACTGCGCAAATGGGAACTGTGCAGTTGGCCCATTACCGGTAAATCACCATTTTCCTGATCTCTAAATGCTTCAAATCCACAGATGCTTCAAAAAAAATTATTTTCCGCGTCGATGTTCATCTTGGAAAACCGGAAATTATCGGCCACTAGGGTTAAGTAGTATTTTCATGTTTGCAAGTAGCGAAGCAGATTTTGAAGTTTCTTATCCACTATGCTAACGACATAAATGGCGGCTGGTCGTAAGAAAGGTGGAGTTATTATTTATCTTTTTCACGAAATTGAGTTATTTTCCGTAAATTTGAGGCCTTCCACGTAGATAAACGAACACAAATATAGTATTTGTTGCGGTTCCTTGTGGGCGGCGCCAGGACTCACACTTATTTAATATATATATAGTTTCTACGCTGTAAAACCATTGATAAAATACAACATACATTATTGCGAACACTCTCTCGGATACTTCTAAACGACTCAAAAAGCAACCAGGTGAAACTATGGGAAAACAATATTAATTTATATTTAGCCTTACAATATTATTTGTATCAATGTAATAGTACCATCGAGTTACGAAAAAAATACATTTTTTACCACCCTTATTGAATATTCGATATGGTTCGTAAAAAATACATTTTTACCACCCTTATCGAATATTCGATACGGTTCCTGATCAAATTAAATGGTGTAACCAAATTTTTACATATCACTTCAAATAAATCTTTAAATTACTGGAATACAAATATTTAAAAAATAAATCCATTTTCTAAAATTGATACTAATCATAATTAACAGAGTGATCCTAAGCCTTTTCAGAAAGCTCTAAATGTATTTTCTAAGCTCCCGCGCAAATTTGGGGAACCCTATTATTGGTCTGATATTCTTCATTGATGTTACTTGATTTTGCAGGCAATAAGCTCAGTTTAAATTTTCGCGACTCAATCAGGAGTCTTATACAAGATAGCCTTAGTCGACCTGGCAGTCTTATTTCTAATCACCTTAGGTCCAAATCACTTTACATACTCATTTATCAATGGCGGGAACCAATAATGGTTGAGAACTATTTGTATTCCAGAACCATGCAAAAAACTAATTCAGACTAAGGTAGGACGTCACCAAAACGTCCCGATAAGCTCAGAACTTGTTGTGAGAATAGTCTGAAATTACATCCTAAAAGCACGTATTGACAAGTATAAAAACTATTACAGACAAAACGGTATGATAATAATTATCATTATTATAATCAGATAGGCTAATACCAAAGGCCCAATTTATCTAGCGGCTTTTTTTCATTCGGGTGGCCGAGTTGTATTGCGTAGGAGGGTGGTGACAAGCCATTCATGACACGCAAGCCAACAGCTCCCTACACTTATTATGACCGTTCACATCAACAAACCTTTTGGTAGATGTATAAAACAATTTAATTTTTATTAATTTTAGCAGTCCTGGGTGACCGCCGAGAACTCCACCCCTTAAGCACTGCTCTGGCTTGGATAATAATCCCGTAAATGTAAGTTTTTATGGAAAGAGGAAACCGAAGAACTCACGGGAAATCTCCTTTAACCCGCGGGGGACAGAACTTACAAACTCTACGTAAAGGAGTTTTTTCACCCAGTGCCACAAGAAGGGATCCACCCAGGCTCGTTTGGCTAGGGTGTGAAAGTGCTAACTGTGTTGTAAGCTCGAATCAAGACATACCATTCGAAAGCAGAACGATAACTGTTTATTAAAAATGTAAACCATGACTTTATATACAAATGATAAAACACAACACTATAAGAAAACGTTAGTTTTTTAACGATTACATCACATCTCTCTTCGAAGATCATGAACTAGTTATTGAACAATGGCCCAGCCATCATAACATCTTCCGCTCCGTGTCCTTGATGGACTTGACTGGGTAGTCTCAGGAACAATCGGACCCGGGGCTAACGATGTCGGAAGGGATGAGCAATCTTCTTGCTCTGGCTGAATTTGACTTGGCAGATGATGCAGGTGGAACCGGTTCCGACGGAGACAGCCTTTTTCCGTTTCCACAATATAGGACCTCGGATACTTGGTCTTGCTGAGAACCGTTCCATAGCCACGTATATCTGGTATCTAAACGTGGTCACCAGCTCGCAAGGGACTCAGGTCACGAACTCCATGACGATCATCATAATTGCGCTTCTGAGTTTGACGATGACCAGCTTCACACGACGAAATGACATCGGTGTCAGGCGTCATTGGTTTTAATGACTGCCCCAGTATTGGAAGTGACATTCGGATCCTACAACCCATAAGCAGTTCCGCCGGACTGAAGCCGATACCAAGCGGTGTAGCGCGGTTGACTTGTAGAGCGACGTAAGTATCGGTCTCCTTCTTCATGGACGTTTTTGCTATCTTGACGCAGACCTCGATGAACCCGTTGCTTTGGGCAAATCTTGGACTGGACGTGACGTGCGAAAACCCCCAATCCTTAGCGAACGCAGAAAACTCCGACGAAACGACAGGTTGGAATTGGGGACCGTTATCAGAACAGACCAACTCCGGCGTACCATGGCGAGCGAAGATTGGCTTGCAATGGTTGATGACGCCTGACGCCTTGAGGGACGTAAGGAGCGCAAGCTCCGGATAACGAGAACAAAAGTCTGTGATTAGTAAATACCATTTATCTTCAAGTAAAAACAAGTCCATGGCCACCTTCTGCCAAGACCTTTCTGGAAACACCGAAGGTAACAAAGGTTCGTGTCGAGGCGTACGCTCTTCAATACACCTTGGGCAAGTGCGAAGCATACTTTCGATCTGCAAAGATTGTCTAGGCCACCACACCGACTGCTGAGCCCGACGACGACATTTGGTGATTCCCTGGTGTCCTTGATGAATGCGGTCTAATAATTCCTTCCTCAAGGACGGCGGGACAATAATACGAGAACCCTTTAAGAGCAGTCCATCGATGACAGACATTTCGTTGCGGTGTTCCCAGTACTCCTCACACATGGTAGCAAGTTTCTTCCTCTCCGGCCAACCGTTCTCCACATAAGTACGTAAGCTCCTGAACCCTTTATCTGCGGATTGAGCAACCTTGATCTCCTTAAGTTTAACATCTGAAGCGCGAAATGTGGAACGAACGACTTGGATATGACTTATGATTTCCTCTTCTATGTCCGGATCTCCAACATCTGCCACAGGACTACGTGACAAGGCGTCTAATGCGACAAGATCCTTCCCCGGCGTATGGAAGATTGAGTAAGAGTATCGCATCAGTTTTAAACGCATTCGCTTGGCGTGATGTCATCCAACAGCTTCGTCGAAAAGATCGCTACGAGCGGCTTATGGTCAGTCTCAACCTTGATATCGATCCCGGTGATAAAATCCTTGAAACGATCGCACGCCCATACGATAGCAAGTCCCTCTTTCTCGATCTGGGCGTACCGTTTCTCAGTATCGCTCAGAGTTTTCAAGGCATACGCAACAGGCTTGAAGCTTCCGTCATCATGTTTCTGTTTTAGAACGGCTCCCAGCACATACGACGAGGCATCGGAAGATACGATCGTTTCCCACCCAGGATGATAGTTGGCTAAGACAGGTGTACTTGTTAAGGACTTCTTGATCTCGTCAAAGGCCTCCTGTTGACTCGACCCCCAAAGCCATCCAGCCGTACCGTGAAGTAGTGCCGTCAGTGGATGTGCCAGATCAGCTTTCCTCGGAATAAAACGTCCCAGATACGATGCCATCCCCAGAAATCGCTTTAACGCAGTAGTGTTTGTTGGCGGCTTCATTTCCACAATAGCGAGAATCTTCTGATCGTCAGGGTGAATCCCTTCACTATCAATAATATGGCCAAGGAATTTTATTCTTGAAACGCCAAACTCACATTTATCCGGATTCAAAGTCAGACCATGTTTGCCCAGATGGCCGATTACCTTCCGAAGACGAACATCGTGACAGCCCATGAGGAGGATATCGTCCATATCAAGAAGAACGCCGTCCAGGTTTACTAGCAGCTCTGACATCCGCTTCTGGAAGAACTCCGGCGCCGCGGAGATCCCAAAAGGTAACCGCTTAAACTTGAAACGGCCAAATGGAGTTATTAATGTCGTCAGTAATTGAGATTCTTCAGCGAGACCAAATTGCCAAAATCTGGAATTGGCATCGAGCTTCTAAAATATCTTTGCGTCTCCAATCTGCCCCAGGATGTGCTCAGTAACCAGAAGAGGATGGAGTTATCGCTCCACGTACTGATTAAGTGGCGTTAGATCGACACATATACGAACGGACTGTTGGTTCGTCTACCGGAGCAATCACATCCATCTCGACCATTTTATATAGCGCCGCCTTGACTTTGCCTATCAACGGA
Source organism: Leiobunum rupestre (assembly GCF_980474605.1). Classification (NCBI taxonomy): domain Eukaryota; kingdom Metazoa; phylum Arthropoda; class Arachnida; order Opiliones; family Sclerosomatidae; genus Leiobunum; species Leiobunum rupestre. The sequence goes on along the minus strand of NC_143384.1, from coordinate 76,119,877 downwards.
AGTGAAACCCGTCTTGGAGTTAAGAGTGCAAACGGTTTTGCACCCGGCTTCAGCCTAATCGTATATGCAGCCTTCACGTGCCCTAGCCCTTCAAACAATTCAGGGAACTCTTGTTTAGGCTTGACAGAGGTGTTATGTCCCGGAACTTCCACGCCGAAAAGTCGCTTTACCAGTCCAAGCTGCTCACTTGGAGTACTGGACAATAGTGGTTTATCTAGCCCATCAACGACAAAGACTGTGATAAGAATCTGTCAACCGTTGTATTCAGCTTTTGCCCGGAATGCCACATCCCATCGTAGTAAACCTTTTTCCGGTCCAATTAATTGTCTCTCTGGCGGTGACAGCTGCAGATTGAATTTCTGCTTGAAAATATCCCTGGGTATAACCGTTTCATCGGCTCCGGTATAAACTCTGAACGTAATTGAGGAGTTTTTAATAAGAATTACTTGAGACCATCGTCCCTGCACATCAATGGAACCGACACTTGAAACTTCTCCCATGAAAAATATATCAGAATCTTGGGTCTTTACCGCTTGGACCCTTTTCTTGGACCTACAGACTTTTGCGTAATGACCAACCCTCTGGCAATTATTGCATTTCGAAAGTCAAGGTGTCATCAAACTGCATCCTTTCAGACAGACTTCGATCTCGTATACCGACAATTATTCATTTTCGGATGAGTTCATCATGTAGTGTTCCATACTGACAATGCTGAGACAAAGTGTGTAGTGACGTTATGAATTCCTCGACGGTTTCCCCTTCTCGCTGAACCCGAGAGTTGAACTTCGCCCATTCATAGACGACCAGCCACTTGACTATGAAATGACCCTCAAAGGCCGTGATCAGCACATCAAAATCAGCTTGTTGAGTTAAGGTCAGCGCCAGGGAGTCGAGGATATTATCCGCTTGATGTCCCATAAAATAGACCAGGAGATCTATCTTCTCTGAACTAGTCTTGTATACCAGTCCACTGACGTTGAGATAACGTTCGAAACGCCTCCGCCAACGTGGCCAATCTTCAGGGATAAACGTGAACTGCTCCAGAGGTTGAATCATGGACATGGCTGAAGGACCTGAACTGTCTTCAGTTTTCGGCATCGAGGTATCTCTTGACGACTTACGTGTGTCGTAACGTTCCGAACTGAAATAGGGGCAAACTAGACGCGTAATTAAAAAAAATCCCGACTGATTTCAATTACCGGAATCCTACCGTTGCCACCATGTGTTGTAAGATCGAATCAAGACATACCATTCGAAAGCAGAACGATAACTGTTTATTAAAAATGTAAATCATGACTTTATATACAAATGATAAAACACAACAATATAAGATAACGTTAGTTTTTTAACGATTACATCACAAGCCATTCATGACACGCGAGCCAACAGCCCCCTACACTTACTATGACCGTTCACATCAACAAACCTTTTGGTAGATGTATATAACAATTTAATTGGCTTGGATAATAATCCCCTTAAATGTAAGTTTTTATGGAAAGAGGAAACCGAAGAACTCGCGGGAAATCTCCTTTAACCCGCGGGGGACAGAACTTACAAACTCTACGTATAGGAGTTTTTTCACCCAGTGCCACAAGCAGGGATCGACCCAGGCACCTTTGGCTAGGATGTGAAAGTGCTAACCACTACTCCACAGAGGTTCTAATTACGGTTCCATATTGTATGTGAACCTGAAATTATTCTTGTTGTAACTTCTAAACTCAGGGTCGTATTAAACGCTCAACTTTTCGCCTAAGGAAATGTAAATAACGTTTCGATATATTTTATATGGTTTGTATATTTTCTTTATAAAGTTTATTTTTCCCTGCCTTTTTCAAAACTGAATTCCACATTGGTTTTCTTAGTCGTGTTTTGTTCCAGTTTAATTTATTATTTTCGTTATTCCAGTTAAATTTGTGTAACAGCCCTTTAACCGATTTGACTCTGTAAACTGAGCCATCATATATCCAAAATTGAGGGACGTGTTTTGAACCATGGTCCTAAAATGATTCGTTTCAGAGTTATGGGCTCCTTAAAATTAAAGGTCGATATTCTTCCTTGAACCAAATTGTTGGCATTACATGATACGTTGTTTTTATCGGTAAAGCGAAAAAATAATGAAAAATGACAAGTTAATTAATGAGCCTTTAGTATAAATACTGTTAAAAATAAAATTTTAACTTGATTTTTAACAGTATTAATGCTTTGAAATAGCTAGGTATCAATTGTCAGATGTTCAATACGAAAGGTTTTAATAAATATAATTTAAATAACAAAGGCATTTTCTAAATTCACGCCATTACAAGAATTGTTCCAATCTCCACCTTCACCATTTAATACAAACATGAACTTCCCGTAGAAATAAATAACTTACTCGCTCAAAATTTCGAAGCGTGTTACAATGTCATCACACCCTTCAATTATGCGTTGTTCTTCAGATGGCCCGAGAGAAAAAAACCAGGGGTTTAAATTCGCGTCAAATTATTTACCTCAAAGGAAACATAGCATACAAATCAGCTCTTACTACTTGACTATATAGGCCTGTCTAAAAAGGACTTTTGGCCTTCTTGTTTTGATATTGCTGCTGTGTCACGGATGACGTATAGATGACGTTTTACTACGAAAAGCCATGAACATAAGAGTAAATTTGACGACGCACCCTGTTTTTAAGCATAAACTGAATTAACTTCTACGTATTTCGTAACGAATGAGCTATATAAAAACAAATTCAGCAACCGCATTTTTTAATAAAGTCCTATTGTGCTGGAGCTACATCATGCGCCCTCTGGTTTCTAACTGCTTGTCATCGTTGAATTCTGATAACGTATTTTTCAGAAAATGAAGGTATGCCTCACCAATTAGATCACCAACAAATGCCACATTAAGCGTTTCTCTTAAACTGCTAACACTTGTCGTGTGAGGGTTACGGTGGAGTGTGGATCCACTGGTGATAGTTATGCAATTAAGGTATTTAGTTTCGGGGAAAAGTAGACTGGTCGGATGTATACAAAAAAACGGGTGCCTACTCTATTTGCATACCATTGACAGTAGTTAATTCTTTTAGGCAGGTTAGCCTCGTGTAAAACTTGAACTTTTTGAAGGTGGTATGGGTAGTATTGATGTCCATGTAGAATTGGGCAGACAAACAAGTGATTAACACCCAATTTCCTCCCTCTTGCTGTAACCACCATATTTTAGGCTTACGTTGGCCTGTTAATTTTAGCATTCTTGATGGGCTTTCTAATTTCAGTTTAATTGTCTACCCCTTGGCGCAGGTCGTCTTGGGTTGTGTGGGATCGCGTGAAACAGCTGTTCTTAGCCGAGCTTCCCTCTCTTCAAGGGGTCCATAGTGGCTTTAGTGGCCACGGGCTGCATTATTAGGCTTAATGAGGTCGCGCAATCGGGTCCACCTACCCACCACCAGGTTAGGTCGAAGGCACCCAGTCGCAACCGTATCAGTAATGTCGTGGATTTGAATACGAGTAGTGATGAACAAGTTCTCCGGCCCAGAGATGGACAAGGGCGTGTTGTAAAAAGTAGGCCTACGTAGGAAGTTGTTAGTTTTGTATATTCTGCGCGCGCAATTCTTTTTATATAGTTAAAATATGAGATTCGTAAGGTTGATTTTTGTTTTATTTTTGGGCAGTTTGCCTTTGTTATTCGTTTAGGCTAGGTTATGGAGAGCACTTGTACGACTACCATTGCTTTTGTTTTGGTTCACGAGTTAGGTTCGTTAATTTGGCTTTTTAGTGTCTTGTTTCACGAGGACGTGAAATCCCAGAAGGGGGAGAATGTAACGACCATATTTTAGGCTTACGTTGGCCTGTTAATTTTAGCATTCTTGATGGGCTTTCTAGTTTCAGTTTAATTGTCTACCCCTTGGCGCAGGTCGTCTTGGGTTGTGTGGGATCGCGTGAACCAGCTGTTCTTAGCCGAGCTTCCCTCTCTTCCATGGGGTCCATAGTGGCTTTAGTGGCCACGGGCTGCTGTGCCCCCAGTAGCTTTTCTCGTTCCATATAACGATGCGTTTAGAGTAAAGGAATGCCCTCTTGTCTTTGTAATGCCGCACTATCTTTTCACCCCCATCTCCTCATTTGGCATTTCTCCGAAATAAGAAACAAGGACTGCCAATATGTCATGTTATTTTATATTTTTGTTATTTCTGTGTGACGTTTTTATGACTTAAGTTCTGAGAGTTTGTATTGATACAATTTTTTAAGGAAATGAATAGAAAGCGAGCTTTCCTCGCTTTGGGGTCATAAAGTGACTCAGATGGAAACGTTTGTGTTTGGCTCGGCGGTACCCCCTTCATGTTAAACGAGCGTCCCTTCAACTAATAACTATTTTCGGGGGTTTGAATTTAAAGACTTTCGCTCACACGCTCGACGATTGGATGTCCTCAGTGATGACCGTTCAGGAACAGAACTAGTGATTGCGGGCAGAGCCCAAAAGCGCGGGAACCCAAGACCATCAAAACCAAAGATTTTGGCGGATTTTAACAGAACGAACTGGAGAACCGCTCTGGGGACTCGAACCAGAACAAGGGTCACCCTCTCCGCTACTCCTGGAGCAGACCCGACCTTTGGGTAACTTTGGCCACTGACGCAAAGTCGGAAGCATCCCTAAGCTAACGGCGACTATAAGTCGTGATGAATCGAGCCAACCTGGCGGTTTAAGTTAGAAAGGCGTAAGTCCCGTTAGGGCAGCAGAAACCCCGGTGTGTGCGTGTGTGTGTCTGAGCAGCATAAAACTAGCGGTCACCGTTCCGAAACCGCAAACTGGGTGCCGAGCCGAAACAGCAATGGTATGAAGCGTGTTTATTTTCGTAACTAAGACTTTAAAACTGTTGTCAATTCCCTCGGAATTGTTTCTGTGTTGTTTTTGTTATAAGATGTATGTCATGCATCAGTTAGTCTCTGCAGAGTATTTGGTAGAGTGAAATCTAATTTGTGTTAATAATTAACAGTAACCATTCTAATGACAATTTGGCAGTCCGTCCTTTTATCCCTATGAATAGTTTAAGCATACCCCTAGACTTCAACTCGTTAACTAAAATCGTGTACGTTATACGAGTTTCCCAGTAACAATCCTTCCCTGTAGGCTATTGTCTCTTGCGCTGTCGTCCTTTTGACTAGGAGCAGTTGTTAAAGGTAAGGAAATAGGCTTACATTGCAGGGTTTGCATAATTTTAAAAAGTGCCTATTGTGATAAAACAATTACGCACATTGAAAGAAAGATTGAGTGGTCACTTTCTTGTAAATTCCTAGAGCAAGAGAACGTATTTGAAAAATTAAAACAAAATCATAAAGAAATTGTCTGTGGAATCAAATTAAAATCAAATTTTAATTTTATTTTATTAATCAGAATTAATACTTTTAAATAGTTTGGTATCCAATGTCAGATAAACACTTCTTTGAAAGGTTCAATTATTAATTTTAATCACTTGCTTATATTTTTCTCACTTAACCCGTAAAAACAACAGATTATTTAAGGCAATCAATTTGGTTAAATCTAGGAAAATTATTGTGCTTCAATTTTTAGGCTGTTTTGTGGTTGTGGGGGCTGATTTTTGGGATCATATAACTGAACGAACCACTTTAAAACAATGATTCATTAGGCATTTTCGACTTGTTAGGACATATAGAATACGCTCCTGAACTTTGAATATACATATTTCTAACAGGCTACGTAACTAAGATAAGATTTACGCAACTGAGTTTTGAGATCGCAACATTACAATTAAAAAAAGACATAATATAATTTAAGAAACTGCTCACCTAAAAACAAAATATTTTCTTGAAAGGTGATTTTATCATATAGAAAATTCCATACCTGATATTGGAATTAATGGTAATGCATTTGTAAGTTAAAAATTCATTCATTCCCATTTGCAAAACATTTCCCTTATGAAGGCTCTTCAATACAGCCTAAAGACAATATCAATAATGAGGAGCAATTCGTTATAATCATGATAAAATGAATAAAACATTTCAATCAGGAATAAATTATTTCAATTACAAATAAATCATTCAAATCACGAATAAATCATTTCAATCACGAAAAAATTATTTCAGTCATTACTAAATAAATTCAATCACAAATAAATCATTTCAATCACGAATTAATCATTTCAATCACGAATATATTATTTCAATCACGAATAAATTATTGCAATTGTGTATAAATTATTTCAAACACGAATAAATTATTTAAATCATGAATAAATAAATAACGATTCAATCCCCGATTAATTATTTTCAATAACGATTCAATCCCCGATTAATTAATTTCAAAAACGATTCAATCCCTGATTAATTAATTTCAATAACGATTCAATCCCCGATTAATTCATTTCAATAACGATTCAATCCCCAATTAATTAATTTCAATAACGATTCAATCTACTATTAATTAATTTCAATAACGATTCAATCCCCAATTAATTAATTTCCATAACGATTCAATCCCCGATTAATTAATTTCAATAACGATTCAATCCCCGATTAATTAATTTCAATAACGATTCAATCCCCGATTAATTAATTTCAATAACGATTCAACCGTCAATTAAATCAGTTTAATCAGGAATTAAAATTTCAAACATGACATCCAACAATTCGTCCTTTAATTGATCTTTTAAGAGTTTGCATTTCAAAAAGGATACTGGTAAAAATTTTAGGAGTTCGTAAGTCAAGATGGATGCTGGTGGGTTGATTGCGAGTTAATCAGGATTTATTAATTTCAATTACAATTTACTATTTCAATAGTGAATTAAATATGTATCCATTAATTAATCTTATAATTTGTGATGACGAATAAGTATGGTTGAAGGTTTGTGTATCAAATTCTTTCTCATCCTTAAATTATGTCACTCTCCTTCAGTAAATTACGTATCTTTAAGGCAGAAAAAAAGCTACCCCACAACGTTTTAGCACCAGAAGTTTACTCGGATAATCGTTCCTAGTGGAACGTTTAAGTTCCTTTGTATTAAAATATTATGCTTACAAACCGTCTTTATGCGTTGCCCCATTTGGATATCAATATGATCTTTAAACAGAAACACTTTTAAACAATGTAAACCTCCATACGTACTCTGCTTTAAAATTGAAAAGGACAAAAAGCTCGCTGTGTTTACCAGCGGATGAAATCCAAGCAACTTAAACGTGTGATATCCCTCGACAACTCACATATTTCATTTTATATTAGTTCTACAAGTAAAGTTTCTCTTTTCATTACAATTATTTGTTACTAGAATATTATTGACATTTTCGAATAATGTATAGTATAATTGCATTGAAGCGTGAGAAAAACCAGATTTATATCTTTTCTCGATCACGTTCTAAAATAAAATTCTCTAAAACTACTTTTCAATTTTGCTAGACAAGTTGCATTATCTGAAATCCATAATGTGTCATACCAGTTTGCAGAATATAGTGGAGCCCTTTGAACCAGCCTGCTTTTCTACGTACAAAATACGAATGTTGCTTGTGTTTTGGGGTAATGTTCCAATCAACAATGTATTTATTTATGTAATGACCTTTTTGAGGCTTGCAATCTACCTTGTGCTATAAGAAAAAGTTAATTCTCCTAATAAAATTAAAACACTCGATGTGTCATGGATTCTCTAAAACTGGCGTGATTCGATCCCTACTTGGTTAAAGCCTTAAAATCAACACACACCCGAGAGAACGCAAGAGTTAAAGATAAACAAAAGCAATTTGCTTATTTCATCCTTTTTTTCTAATAATATGAGAAAATTAGAATGGATTTATGATCTCCCAAAAAATCAAAATAAGTGTTGATATAAAATTTTATACCAACCATCTCCTGGGCTAAGAAAAAAACTTTATAAAATAGGCTTTCTCAGACATCTTTGAGTAATTTTATTTTAGAAGAATTTTTCCAAAATTGGATGGAAAATTACCAAAGCCACATATACTTTTTCACTTTTGAACAAAACATTTTGTGCAACATTGATTCCTTTTCTAGTCAGTAATTGTACGATGTTTTGTGTAAAAATGGGTGGGTGTTTGTTTATAGGGCGTTCAATATCAGCTATGTGTGCAGTATGAATGTAAATAATTGGTACTAAAACGTTCAATATCAACTGTTTTAATGAGCAGCATTGAGGGTTTTACAGTTTTTAAGCGTTCAGTATCTGCTGTTTCAATGTCTCATATTGAGGTTTCAATTGCAGCTAAATAGCAGCCGCATTGTTGTTCCTTCTCTGCAACTGTAAAGTTCCTTGCAATTGCATTGCACCTCAAATTAAAAGATAAACGTGTACAGTGCATCCAATTAATAATAACCAACTTCATACTAAATAAATCATTTATATATTCTATTATAATGGACGAACTACAAACCACAAATGCTAGAGCTTTAATTAGGGGTAAATTTTCATCCATTGTTTTAGCATGTTTATTTAAGGCGAACTGATGATCATTTAAAGGAAAAGTCAAATTTCGTTTGAGCGCCATTTCCTTTCTAGAATATGGAGAGTCAAAAACAATTTAATAACCACAACATGTTTTCCGAAAAAATTATTTTTCCAAAAAGAAAACCAACAATAGCAATGTGGAAGAGTAATGCCTCACCCCGCTTATAAGAGACGAGGACTAAGGGGAAATGTCCATGATCCACAATCAAACGCTCTAGTTTTGATAATTGAACATCAAATCGTTTATATGGATGTTTAGTACCAATATCAATCAAGTTTTAGAAAATGGTCCCTTATTAGAATGTGTAATTTTGGACTATGTTTGAACTTTTGGTAAGAGTATATTTTTAATAGAATTTATGAAATGTTATCTCAAGTAGAAGAGTAATGAACGCCAGCATTTGAAAGAAAGCGAGCAGTTTGAAGCTGCCGTAGAGATTTTCCAGTGTTAAAGCATTTGCATCGTTATATTCGTTCTTGACAAAGCATTTCCAAAGATCACGAGATTCCAGTTCTATCCATCTCTCCACCAAATAACCTTCCATCATCCAACGGATTCTACGAAAAGCGAGTGTTCAATTACAAATGGACTTAAATTGGCTTTAAGCCTACATTTTATGAAAATATATGCAATGTTAAGTTAAAAAGAGCCACCTATGGACTACATTGTAAAGGATGATAAAATTGGCGAAGATCTATTTTTGTTTGCTCGAAGACCTATCGGTACGAGCTAATAGTAAGTTTTTAAATTTCTTCAAATTTGTTTAGGGTTTAGCTTTATTATCTCTTATTCGCCAATTTTATCATCCATGAAAATATATCACTATTTCAGAATTTAAAATGGATTGTCATCCTCGTGGGAAGAATTCATACTTCAATTCGCAAATTATTTAACTGACATTTTGTTTCACAACTTACCAATAACTTAGTAAATATTTTTGCTGGGATAGTTCATGCTATTTAAGAACAAAATGTGCACGTACCCCACTGACTACGACATTGGTAACAGCCAAATGGATGATAACGTGAATACCACCTTTTCCTGATTTATTAATTGCTATGCAACAATGGGCGACAAATTTCCGAAAAACACTCTTATTTATTCGTTGTACTCCTCTGAAGATTTTTAACTTTTGACGACCAAAATGGCAGTCACTCTCTTACTGCTAATTTTATCCGAAGAAAACGTAAGATGTTTAAAGATACGATAAAATAAGCTTTCAAATTACGGTTGAATCTTGTACTTTACATTTACACGAAAATCTGTTTTTCTCATGTACAGGCCAAACAAAATATGGAGGAAACTGGTTTATATTTCTGGGATACATGCAGCCTAGGAACTCGTACAGTCTAGGGGCCTGTGTTTGAACAAACAAATTTTACTTAACCCGGGTTTCTCTTAGAAAAATTCAAGTGATCGCTAGTAGTAACGACTATCTTGGTACCCGGAACTCATAGTTCACCTGGGGCCTGCCCGTTTAAAGATCAAACATTCCGGTAAGTCTTACAGTGATATATTAGTCAGTAAGGCCTATTTTCAGAGATAATGAATATTTTTTTACAAATAATGTTCCATAAACTATAATTAGTTAGTTTTTGCAGGATTTATTTCAGTTGTTAATAATTTATAATATATTAAATTCATTTCTCAAGAATAAAGCGTTTTCTTTCCTGAAGATCTGAATTAGGAAAATGACGTAGCACTTCTTCAAAATGTAACATTAAGCTAGATAGTAAAATCTTACCTCGTATACAGAATTTTGTATTTCAAGGAACTCAAAAATGGAGAGACATACAAGGAGAAAAAGAGAGGTGGACAAATGCCGTGAACAAAATACATTTCTCTCGTCCAAGTGAGTTGTTGACACAGTCTGGCGAAGTTAATTTGCACCACGGTAGGTTCCGCAGATATTATTGCCTTGCCATCTTTCACTTTCTGATAAGCATTGTGTTTAAACATTTCCGGAATTGGAAGAATGGCTTCATCTCTATGTTTTTCCATGATCTTCCAGACTCGACGATAAACCTCTAGGTCCGTGTCCTGAAGACAGAGAAAAAAGACCCCAACAACGGAGTAATTATATTTAAATACGGAAAACTCACAATGGTACTAATATCAATTATTTCGTTATTAAAGTTGGGAGGCTTGTATTATTTTTATGTTTAATATGTATATTGTTTCTTAAGAAAGCTATTGTTGATAGTTTCTAGGAGAAGTGAAGTCACCGTGATAAAGGTTTGAATTAAATACTCAAAATACCCTGGTAGAATTTCTCAGCTTTATTTTAACTATCTTTCCATAATGTAAATGCCGCTGTGATTTTCAATTTTAATAACTTTGCTTCATTTAACATGTTATTTAGTCTTATCAAACTTCAATTCAGAAAATAAAACTAGGGTACAGACATTGTTGTGAATTAAAAAAAAATTATGACCCTATTTGGGTACGGAAATTCTTCATATGATGAATTACCAGAATTTACTGAAGTAACGATCACCCGGCGATTGTGTACATAAGCTGCTGGTATTTTCTGATTTTAAGACTGTACATGACTTAAAAATATTAATGGGGCAAAAATGTTTGGGAAGAAACAAATATTTTTTAACCCTTTTTAGTATTTGTGTTACAACTGGTATATTTTCGCCAAAGGTTTACCGTATGTCCTGGAAAGGGCAGTTAAAAATCTTGATTTCCAAGTGAATAAAATATTGTGCTGAGCACGTAGAAATTGTTTGTAGAAATGAGTCGTTATAAAGCTATGCAGTAGCGCCCACCTATAATTTTTTCTTATTTAGGTTTTTCATGTCGTGGGGCTAAAAGAAAAACATCCTTGCGCAATCGTGGCTCCAGCCAAGAACGTTTACTTTCTTTGTACAACTATTCAATTTTCGCATCGAAATAAACGATATGATTTGAACTTTCACCACTAACAGTGGAAAACATTTCCATGGCTCAATCAAAGCCATACTAAATAAATCTACGAAACAATTACAATCGAAGCCTAAAGCGTAAACCCGTAACTACAACTAACACAAAAGTAAGCCTGGAACAGTAAGAGTATAATATAAGCATCAAATTCAATAAGGCAAGAAAACCAAATCTACAAGCAGGCCTCAGAAGAAAAACCAAATTTTTATAGCACATGTGTCTTAGCATAAAAAATGAGCAACTTGAAATGAATGAACCAAAGATGTCACTGAAATTTAAGTACCCATATAACCCGATAAATGAAATAAAATTTGAATATTAAATTTTAGTTTGAAGCAATTTTCAATCACCTTGTACATTAAATTAATAAGCCTACTCTAAAGCTCAAGAGGAACTTGGTGAAAAATGAGCGCTTATCTCAATCACGTTGTATTTTAAAACAATCACCTTATCGTTTCACTAAACTTACGAACTAAGCATTAGCACCGAAGTACAAATATTAACACGGCTAATTAATCACCCTGTCGAATAATCATGAACCATTTTTCAATCAACCTGTCCAATAATTATGAACAATATTTCAATCAACTTGTTCAATAATTGTGAACCATATTTCAATCAACCTTTTAAATAATTATTAATCATATTTCAATGACCCTGTACATAAATTTACTATAGCTCATTATAAAAATAAATAAATAAATTAATGATTTGTTGCAATACCCAACAAAAGCCAAGAAAGAATAACGAATGTGCGGTGTATTAAAAAGCACGCTGAAAGTATTCAACGCCCTATAGAACAAAATGGCACAGTTTGTATCGGTTTCCAAAGTCGAAAATCAAATATTTTTTAGACTGATGACCTCAGTTTATAAGTCTTGAAAATCCCCTTAATTGAAATATCACAATAGCGCGTACGTTACTTGTGGTGTCCCGCGAATTGACCCCAAATATCTATAAAATGAAATTTTCTTGATGGAATCATAAACAAAATAGGCAATTGACGAGTATAAATTAGTATTATAATTTCGAACTTAATTTAAGAAAATATGTAGATTACAAGCCGAAAATCTGAAATCTTAAAAAAAATGACAAATAACCCATTTCTAGGTTGATCCCAATCACCAAAATTCTTAATGCGCTACCGAGGCATGCTTTTCTCAATCGATTGACAAATATTTGACTAATCTAGACTTAATTTACAATTGGTGGCATCAACGGCTACACTGCATGTGAAACTAGTACACACAAATCCCCCCCCCGCACGGCCCTGTGTTTTACATTTCCTGACGCCTTTGTAATATTCTTTAAACTTTTCATTTTAACAGAAAAAGGAGTGCAGGGCCAGCCCTTAACACTGTTGCAAAGGAGAGACTAAAACCAATCCGTCTAACTGACCTTAGTAGCTGTTAAGTAAATTTAATTTCATTGATAAAAATTGACTCTTACTCGAAAGCATTGGTAAACGGTGTGGTAGTCTGGAACCTGAGGAATGAGGTCAGGCCTGTTCGCCAAGACATCAATTCCCTTTATGATATCTCCTTCTGGGGCTATCAACAGCAGCGCTTTAAATTGACCGGAGAAAGAGTTCACCAAAACCAGCATGGCCAAAAGCCACAAAGATATCAAGTACTTCCCACGATATGTCCGAGGCGTGTTTTCCGAACCTAATTTAAAGAAGAGAAGTTATTCAAAATATGGTATTATTTTGTGTTTCCAATTAATCAGGAGAATAAAATTATAGTATTTTTAAATGACTTCGTTAAAGAGTTGTAAGTCTTGGAACATACCAAATTTAATACCAATTGAACTAACGTCATTAGGTAAAAGAAATGGAAATTTGTTTCCTAGAATAAAATTATCACAAACCTTCGTAGAAAAACGACGCCAAAACAGACCAAAAGTAAAATTTCAGTACTTTCGAAAAACGAATTTGTTTTTTCATGATAACTTTCAAATCAACAAATTCCGTAATAGAAGCCAGCACCACTATTATTATGATTGAAGCCAGAATGGAATACCAAATCTGCAATAAGAAAATTATGCTTGGTAGGGCTTTCTACCTGAACAAACTTTAGTTAAAATATAACTTAATAATCTCCTTCTTGAATGGACTCACTTCGATATTGAAAGTAAGGATGAAAGAAAAAAAATTGTTCGGTCTCTCTCTGGAGGTTGACGCGAGAGTGAGGTAGGACGATCTTTGATAATAAAGTGGCATAATCCTGCTGAAATCATCAAACGTCTCTTCAGTTATTATCCAAGGAGCAATCATGACATCTATCTCCTATTAGTAGAAAATAAAAAACACGCTTTTTGATTAACAAGTTTAATGTACAAAACCAGGCAGTATTTAATGAACACTGATACTAACATTAGTTTGAAGTTTCCCGAATAATCCCGTCCACGTTCCGTTGGTTACTTCTGGTGTCCACACGAGACTGCTGTCCGCTTTGTACCTAAAATTAAATAGGCAATTTTCATAAATATTGTAGCTTATAATTATTATTTAAATTAATATTCGATCTTTTGTATTAATTTTTAAAGGGAAGGTAATATTTACAAAGATAAATGTTCTTACTGAATTCCAAGCGCCGCGGTTAATAAAGTGAACATTTCAGGAATAATTCCACCAAAGACTTCCGGGGACTCCTTAGAACTCCAAGGGTAAAGCTAAGTCGCAAATGCGGTTACGAAAATTTTAAATCATTAAATTATCTTATTGTATTTCACATACTGACAAATATCCAAGTGATGCATGATAAGTTTCCCATTTCTCCTATTTAAGAAATATTTAAAATTACTGTTCGGCAAACGTACCTAAAGTAAAAACTAAACGCAACTAATTAAAGACAAATTGGACAAAACCAAACTTCATCCGAAAAATATTCCATAATTCTATCTATCGATTGAAAAGCTACTGATTCAAATTATTTGATTCAAATAGTATTATATTCAAGTGGATAGTGTCTGGATGACAGTTGGATTTAAATTTGGACATTGAGCTTATTCATTTTTGTAAGTGATTCTTCCGCCACTTTTGGCGTGAGTGTCCCAAATATTTGTATTAATTAAATAGAATGAATACGTGGAAATTAATTTAAACATGGAAATAATAGTCATTGGTTAGCCGGTATATGACTATCCTAAATTTTATGGAAATTCAAAAACATCTTTGGTAGTTCTATACTATGGTAAAGGAATAAGTGTTTAGAGCGCAAATACCAGGTACTTTCATGTTGTTGATCTTTTATATCCCTTTAAATATAACAACATCACAGTGTAGGGCAGGGCAGATCTCAATTTGGAAAAATGCTAAATCCGATCTAAAAGCTTAAGCGTGGGTAAATAATTATGGACACTTACGCTTCTTTTGTTAAAAAACGTTCTGTTGTTTTCCCACACACAGAAGTTATTTGAGGACATCGTGCTTTCTTACAAACTTGAAAATTTATAAGAATCGAGCTGTTTGCGCCAGAAGCTAGTTTGCGCCTATAAACTTCGAGTTCACTTGGCTTTATGAAAACTACTTAATGGCATCTCAGCTTTCCCAAAAATACAGTTTTGAAATCATTAATTTTTCAATGCAGTATTAAAATTCTAGAAACATTGAAGCTGATAAACTAGTACAGTTCCCAGAGATGGGCTATCGGAAAGTAAATTTTCTAAGTGACGTAGTGAACCGCACCCTTTAAACCCACAAATTTAACTATTGGTTTTATTAATATTTAAAAGGCTTCAGAAAGACAGTTCTTTTGGGAGAAATTTAAATGACCACCAATTTTAAGACTCGAAAATGATTATTGGAAAATATTTCAATTCCGTAATACTTCGGGGTCCTGGTTCTTGTTCCTTTCAATATTTAATAACGATAAAATAAAAAAAACGAAAATAGACTTATTTCTATATCACTTTTGGTTTTACAAGAGCCTAGCTTAGTTACTAGCCTAGTATATGCTTGTATAAAGCCCAGTTCACACTATACAATTAAATGGGACACTTAATTGTATCCCACTAATTGTAAGCAAAAAATTGTATAGTGTGAACAGAATAATTGTAGCAACAACTCCCACTTTTTCTGTTCACACTTTACAATTTTCTTGCTTACAATTAGTTGGATACCATTTAGTGGTCCAATTAAATGTATAGTGTGAACTGGGCTTAAGACCTCTATGACCATCACAGATCCACGCCACCATTGACAAATCACCCGGTCAATGATTAGGTAAAAAGCTAGGTGGCATTGCTGCTATTATCAGTCGCGCTAAAAGGGCTTGCATCGCATTCGGTGTTATGCCTGAAGCAGCGACGTCATTAAGGTGAGGCAACTTGGCATTGTTTTGAAACATGACCTCGACACGTCTGAAAACGTGGTGTGTATTATTGAAACACAATAGGAGAAATTGGTTGAGAAAGTCGAAGTGGTAACCCATTAATATTTAAGCAAGCAACAACAAATGTATTGAATGTTTAAGATCAGAACATGTTGAGATGTTCAAAACTTATACACCTTTTTGTTTGTGTAAGTGACTGTAGTAGTGATTGGAAGTTGTGACTTTGGATAAACTATCCCACAGTCCTAAAAAAATCCTTCCACTATCATAGAGTGCTTTGGTACTTTTTAGATGGTAAGCGGTTAGTTTGATTTCTAGTATTTATGTTAAGTAACGAACATTGAAAAATCGCGCTATCAATATATAAGTTTTTCTAAATGACCAATTGTAACGCTTCTTTTTAAGAACGTGCAAAACCTCTTTATGTAAAGTTTACAGCAAAGATACGAGTTTATGAGCCAATAGTTTAACTCCTAAATGCGTTTTCTGACTCGCTGTTTCTGGACTTTTTGGCAATCGTTGATGAACGCTTTTTTTCGCTAATCGTTTCGGTAATAATAGCGCTTACGCGTCAAATGTTTCACTCAGAATCGCGATTTACTAAACATGTTAAGCGGCCACACGTTTCACCCCCAAATGCAAAGGCTTACTACTAGCTTAAAAACACTAGAATCCAAAAACAGGGAGAAATATACACGCGTAAGTATATCTTTAAATTATTTTATTTTCCTCCTTCCGCCTCAATTCCTCTTAAGTAAACGTTTCATACAGAGATCTCCAAAGTAGCCTGGTTTCGCTCTACGTGATTCAGGACCGAGCTCGAGAGCTAGAGTCGACAATACATTACTGGAGTCAACAATAGAATCATTAATTCAAAGCTCAACTTGGCTTGACCATCTACAAACCGTGTCCAGCAGTTAACCACTTCAAACTAGGCTTTTTAACACCGCTAATAATTTGGAACCAAGGTTATCCTCGATCGTAGATCGATCCTAATATTTTCAATTTATGACCGAAATATATCGCTAGTACCTCTTTGGTTGCGAGCGAAAATTAGATAGCTAGAATATTATAAGAGGCTATTAGCGAAATAACTTTTATTGGTTCGCAATGGATAAAAAAGCTATAAAGGTATATATTTGTATTTTATTATAATTTATAAACAGTTATTTAATGCAATGAGCAAACCGAGAGTTAACTACCTGTCTTACAATAGAATCGAACTACCGAAGAGGTCGTTGTATTTCCGTAAGGTATAGGATTGTCATACCGGCTAACAAATTATTTCTTTTATTGATTTCAACAAACGCAGTGAAACAAATTGCTTACCCTGTTTAAATTAATTGCCACGTTGAAGGCATAAAAATCCGTATCTTTTTTATAGCCGTCAAATGAAAAATTTTCAATGGAGCCTTTATTGAATTTCGTATAGCAATAGATCTCCTTCTTTCAAAGAGTAGAAGGAGTGCTTGGTTTTACTTATCTTATGATATTGATATTCAAACGAAAAGCAAAACTTGAACCTTCTTATCTACATTTAACATATTATATGAACGCCTGATATTTAATATTTACAAAAAAGCTGTTTATAAATCAAACATTTATGTTCTGCAGGAATAGCCTTAATTGCGGCCCAAAAACGTAATCTTTAAATTATTGTATTCCAGTTGAACCTTTAGATATTTTGATTAATAATTTTCAAATGTAGAGCTCATTTTGTTATGTTCTCATTCCCTTCGAGAAAAAAGCAGCATAGAAGCCTTGAATTTTCCCTCTTGATAATTTTAAACCAAATCCTTATTTCTCAACCTGTTTATTTGTCATTTGCCTCGCGTTATCTGCTTCTCTGAATGTCACGCGGTAAAATACCTTTTGCGAGAAATTATCGGCCGTTGAAGGAACGATGGATTTTTAGAAATGGATTTCATATCCCGAAAAAGGACCAGTGGAGTTTTGTTTGGTTTTGGTAAGAGACAATTTTAAATTTGCGACACACGTCATATTTAGAATGTATGGATTTGGCCCTTGAGCCGAAAAGGTTTTCCACCCCTAATGTAGTGCTTAAAATAATTTCCATAGTGGTATGTCAGTCAGTTAGATTTATTTTTAGGACTTTAGCCTAGTTTTGTGTGAATTCAAGAAACTCAAATATGGAGAGACATACATGGCGAAAAGAGAGGTGGACAAATCCCGTCAACAAAATATATTTCTCTCGACGCAGACAGTTGTTAACACAGTCTGGCAAAGCTTATTTGTACCACGGTAAGTTCCACAGATAGGATTGCCTGGCAATCTTTCACTTTCTGATAGGAGCTGTGATTGAAAAAAATTTCGGAATAAGAAGAAGGGCTTCATCTTAAGGTTTTTCCACGATCTTCCAGACACGCGGATATTCTTATCGATTCGTGATTTGAAGACAGTGAAAAAAAGAGTTGACCATTAAAGTAGCTACCCTAATAATGAAACACGGTAGTACGCAATTACAATTCATTTCATTATTTAAGTTAAGATGCTTGTGTTATAACTTTATTTAGGTTAAATATGTGTAGTACTCCTTCTTTCTTAGGCAAATGTATGTAATCGATAATTTTTTTCAGAGAGCTTTTCTTAAATTTATATAACCATACTTAAAAATTAGCAGGATCATGCTCCTATATAAAAGGTGTAATGTATTTGTTTGTGGGGATGTACAAAGCGGTTTAAGGATGCCTAGTTTGCTATAAGATTTTTTATAACATGATCGAAATACTGTTTCCATGAAAGCTTATAGTCTATATTGACAGCTATATATTTATACATGGCATCGCTTTTTATAGCTGTATATACAATTTTTGTGAATTAATCGGGTTTTAGGGATACGACGATCTTTGATAGTAAAAGGGCAAAATCCTTCGGAAATGTTAACACGTCTTTACAGTTAACAATCCATGCCTAATCTGGAAGCTGATAATTAATTCAGGCCTGTTAGCGAAGTCAACAATTCCCTTTATGATGTCTTCTGACCGGAGAAAGAGTTCACAAAAAAGAGCATTGCCAAAGCCACCAAGACATTAAGTATTTAAACAAGCTTAAATTAATAACAATGGAACTTACGTCATTAGGTAAATGAAATGGAAATTTGTTTCCTTAAATAAAATTATCATAAACTTCGTAGAAAAACGACGCCAAAACAGACCAAAAGTAAAATTTCATTACTTTCGAAAAACTAATTGTTTTTTTTTGTGATAACTTTCAAATAAACAAATTCGGTTATCGAAGCGAGGACCACTATTATAATGATTGAAGCCAGAATGGAATACCAAATCTGCAATAAGAAAATATATGATTGGTTGGGCTTAGGAACTAAAATTTATATTTGTTGAAAGAATTTACTTCGTGGTTTCTTACAAATTTGAAAAGGTTTAAGGGTTGAGCTCGTTGCGCCAGATACTAGTTTGCACGTAGATACTTCCAAATGAATTTTCTTCGTGGAAACTTCTAAATGATATCTCAGCTTCCCCAAAAATATAGTTCTGAGAACTCTAAGTAGGAAATTATATTTAAAATTCTAGAAAAATTAAAGCTGGTAAACTAGTACAGTTCCCAGAAAAGGGCTCCCTAAAACAAAGCACCGGTCATCACCCTATACATTCGAAAATCGTATTTATTAGTTTTTGGGCTTTTAAGAAGTCATAAATTACTTTCAATATCAAGAATAGAAATTGTTTTTGGAAACTATATCCACCCATAAATTGTTGGGGTCCTGTTTCTTGTACCTTCCAAAAATTTTAAAACGATTAAGTTAAATAACGAAAAAAGAACCGGATCCATTTCATTTTAGAGCATAAAATGTATTTTACATTAGCCTGAGTGGTCCTTTTAGATTAAAAATTGGAAAACTAACTTAACGATATCTATTTGTTTATTTTATTGCTTTAAATAAAGAATGAATTTCGTTTCGTTCGGTTATCGCAATATTAGAGAAAAGCTACAAATCAATATTTATCTGAATATCCTTTAAATTTGGCATGTAAGTTACTGGGCGGAAAAATATTGTGACTTTCATCTTAAGTTCCTCGGAAGTCTTCGGTTATATTATTTTCAAAAGAACGTTGTGTTAGTTAATTACACTAATTCTGTTGGGTTATGTTTCAGCCTACATGTACTTCTTAAATTAGCTGTTCTTAATCCAAAAATTGTTTTATCATAACATTTGTCAATTGTAGAAATATTATTTTATTTTGTTTATAAGTAATGTTATTTTTGGCGGAAATACTTCAATGGAATCAAATCTCGCTAGACCGGATCACATTCAAACGATTATTTATGAACTTTTATTCGAAATTTAGATCAATCAAAATCAACTCCTTTTTAATTTCTTTATTCTAATTGGAAACGTTTTAAGGTAATCGAAGAATGACTTTGAAATACTGACCTTCCATTTAAAATAGAGAAATCTTTCTAAATATTGGCGTGGAAATTGCGTGGTTTCCATAAAGAAAGCACAAAACAGTAAAAAAAATATAACTAAATACAAATAAGTACCTTTTATAACTTCTATTTCATCCATTGCGAACCCTTAAAAGTTTTTTCGCTACTGCCAGCTAAAAGCCTCTAATTTTGACGACATTAGCGGTGTTGAAGAGCCTAGTTCGAAGTGGCCAAATGTTCAAATGTCATGAAACACGTACAACTTTTATTTCATTACGAAAAAATTTAAAAATGACAACCTACAAATGATGCTTACAGAAAAACTCGTTTGTACATCACTTCGATCGTATAAAAATTGGGAAAATGTTGTATGGGAAGATATTCAAACGGGAAAGGTCGCTCACATGACTTAAAACCTTTAAAGTCGCTCAGTTCTTCAACAATCTTTTTTATAATCTTTAAAAACCGCGGTTGAAGTTTTCGCTAGACATCTTTTATTTAGGTTTTGAGAGATAAGACTAATATTTAGTTAAATACGAAAATAAAAAATTATAAATATTCAAATATTTATCTTATTGTGCTATATTATGATTGTTTCGTTTACGTGTGTTAACTTAATTATCTTTCAGAATTCGAAGCTGTTAGGATAATTAATCAGTCCCACTAAAATAAAGGGCAGATCGGAAGATAAATCCCGTTAATTACCTGAATTGAAATAACAAAGATTACCCTTTTCAGAGAGAAATTAGAAGCATTACACCGTACTACTTTATCTCTGAGTGCTATTGAGAAAGGTTTTGAAGCTGTGAGATACATTAGTTCTGCTTATTTTAATTCTTCCAACTAGAACACGAATAATTAGAGGGAATGCAAAATACCGTAAATTTTATGCTACAAGGTTAAAAGTTCCATCTTATCTGTAAAGTGTTTGCAACAATATCAAATATCTAAAACAAGGAATTAACGAACCCAAATTATGAAATAGCAACACATTATTTTAAGCCCGTATTACCCTAACTCACAATTATTTCTAAACTAGTTTCCGCAGGTGTTTATCACATCAACTGCCATTATTCTATACAGATTTGCTGTTTAAATTCCTTTCCTTGAAAACAGGCTCCCCAACACCATTGCTGGTGGGGGGCAAAACGCTATTTGTGCCTTCTTGATTTACATTTATCAAGATAACCCTTACCTAAACAAACTTGTGTTCAAGAGAAAGAGTTTTCCATTAGCGCAGTTTTCCACTTGCGTCGATATTTTCCATTTGCGCGGTTTTCTCATTTGCGCGGTTTTCTCATTTGCGCGGCTTAGTGCAATTGCGCAGTTCCATTTAGCGCATATGCAATTGCACAAGTGAAACTCGCGCAATTGCGCGGTTTTCCGTTTGAGCGGCTACTCATGACTTATGCAATATATATTAAACCTTTTTTCCTAGGAATAAGATATTTTGTGAAGTTCGTTTTTTTTTCTTCATAACTTTGTATAGCATCCAGCTGAACTGCTAGTGTATGTTTTATGTTCGGTCGTCCTGTAAATACCAATAATTTTAATGTTTTTCTACGGTGAAATATTGTTCGTTGAACTCTTCTCTAGGGTATACTGTATTATATTGAGTAGATAAAATAGATAAAAAGTCGGTTACGAAACACCGTGGATTGAGGCTAACAATCCCTATTTAACAAGAGGGCTGAGGCTAAAAATTGATATAGGTATTACCAGAAGTAAATGAACCGAAGTTATCGAAATAGAGCTCCGAATAGAAGGGCGTTTTCCTTATGAAAATGATGAGAAAATCAAATTAAAGTTAATTTCCATCACCGTCTTTTGACGTGATAAATTGGGAATTGTTGGTAAAGCTATTTCTGTGTATAAAAAATGGATTCATAAAAACAAAAACGCCTAGGAGCATGCAATATTTCAAATTTGAGGTCAAAATGTAACTTCAAAGGGAAAACGTCTCCAACATGGCGGGTATAGCAGTCTGATAACTTTGGTTCAATTACTTCTGGTATTACCATAAGTGTATAATATTGTTGTTACATAAGTGTGACACTTCCTATTCTTCACATGCAAAAGTTTTACTGAGCGCTAATCACAAGACAGACTGCATATATGTTTTGCGTCCGCTTACTAACGCGTCACACGTAGCCTTTGACAGCACCTCGATAGGAGAAGATTTTCTTCCTGTGATGACGTCACTCGGTTACTAACTCTCAGTAAAATATTCCCCAAAGTGGCAAACTTATGGAACTATATTATAGACTTATGGTATTACGACTTACGTTTCCCGAAGTGAAATGAATTGTGGTCTACCAATATGAAACCGTTTCAAAAATAAAGCTTGAAATTCTATTTGAGATCTCTCACAATCTGTCCTAACGTAATTCGAGCACTAAAGAGGTAATGAAAGGTATGAATATGACAAGATTGAAAAATGACCCATTTTCCTTTTGATATACAGGGTGTCTGAAAATATTCGGCATGGACATTTTTCTCGAAGACCATTCATACTAAAAATCTGAAATTTTCAGGATATATTCCCTAGAAATGGACCTCTCTAATCTGTAAATATCAGAAGAATCGGAAAATATTTCTCAAATTTGGAAAAAGAATTTTTTCACCGGCAGGTGGTAGACAAAATGTTCAATGACAAAGTTGAAGAGAATGCTCTGAAACCTAAGAATACATTTTGTTCTGTGAATTTAGGGCTGTTTGGACCTAAATAATGGGTCCCGAAAAATAACAAGTTGGTACTACCTAAATTATGCTTTTAGTTTAAAAGTACTTAGTTTTTAAACATATGAAAAATAATTCGAAAGGTTATCAAAATTGAAAGTTTATTAATTTACAAAAATGGTTCGATGATTCCCCCTTCTGCTGCTATGCAAGTCTCGCAACGATAAACCAGATTTTGGAAGGCTCTTCTGACCATATCAGGTGTGACCTATAAAATACCAATTTCACTACTAACCATTCTTATGCTTGACCTTGGTAATCCTATGAAATAAGCGAGGACATTAATTTCCATGTCGATGACGTGTTTCTGAGGTGACAAGAATATTTTGGTGACAAGAGTGCTTTTTTGAGGAAATCAATAGTTTAACATGAAATAGGTTAAACTTACGCCAATACATATAGCGTACGATATCGTTTTGATATGGTTAAGTTAGGTTAGGTTAGGTTTGGCGGCTGCCGTAAGCTTAGGCTTGGTAAGGAAGGATAACTGCCGCAGGCCTAAGCTAGGCATCAGAGACCATTTTTTCATCTTAGCCGAACGGCCGAGAAGCTACGATTCACTGTTCGACTAGAAATATGTTTCCAATATTACTAGTAATTCGAAGAACGATATTTTTTTAATGTATTGATACCTTTATAATTTAAAATTTATATCTTACAAATGAGTTAATGTATCCCTTAATTGGCAATATGAACAATATTGCTCGTGCATGGCCGTGGATTTAGTTATTTTTTTATTTATATATATAAAACCAAATATCATTTCATTTTTATAGAAGTATAAGACATTATACAAATTAGGTATGCCAAAGGTTATTAACCAAGATGTTTTTTTTTTTCTTTTTAAAAGAGCTATATACAGGGTGTCTCAATTTGCTCGATCAGGCCATTTTTCTCGAAATGTAGTTATGCTAGGGTTCTGAAATTTTCAGGGTTTATTTGTTAGGTATGGAAGGCTTTGGTTAATAAATTTTAGAAAAATCGAACAATGTTGTGCCGTTTTGGAAAATTTATTTTTTCACCGGTAGGTGTCACGCAAAATTTTCAATAGAAAAGTTGTAGGGCATAGTCGAAAGTGTAAAAATTATTTTGGTTCGGTTGAAAAAGACCTATTTTTCACTGAGTTTGGAGGTCGGGGGAAAAACAAGTTGTACTAGCAGGCAATAGCCTTTAACGTAAACAATTGTACATAATCACAACACACATGTACATTTATTTTAGGGAACTTATGCTTTCAGCTATGTAGTTAATAATCAGATCTGCCAAAAGTTATTGTTAAAGAAAATTATTACGTTCAACACCTAATTAGACAAAGTAGACAAAGACCGCTTCTTCCATTTCGACGTGGTTACGTGTAAGATCATCAAACAAAGATTTGTAGACCAAAAATTGCGCTTATTTTTCTTTTGTTGTTTTTTAACGTGAAATATCAATTGTCCGAGTAGTATTTAAAGCGTTTACATTTCAAAGTTAAAACATAATCTCAGCTTGGCCGATTGTTGTCCAGTATGCCTCTCTACACTCGAGATCAGCGCGCTCATATGCTAGAATTATTTTACGGAGAAGGTCGTCGTAATGCTACTCTAGTAAGTCAGTTATTTAGACGAAGATTTCCCAATTGCAGACCAAGTCATACGACGGTTCTTAGAGTGGTCCGCGATTTCGACAACTGGGGTAATACAATCCGAGGTTTCGTGGTCGTGGTCTCCAGGACATTGACATGGAAAACACCATACTTGCCTACTTCGTCGCCTATCCTCGAGCGAGCGTCAGGACTGCCAGCTTTGACTTAGGGTTGGATCGAAACTACGTTTGGAGAACACTCAAAAGACATCATTTTCATCCTTATCGAGCGACACTTCACCAAGGACTGCATGACGGTGATAGACAGCGCCGATTCGACTTCTGCAATTGGTTTTGCCTCATGGCTGACGCACACAAGGATTTTCACGATCAACTACTGATGTCCGACGAATGTTCATTCGGAAGAGATGGGCCTTTCAACCGTCAAAACCAACATATGTGGGACTACGAGAATCCACACTGGGGATTTCCTCACCGCCACCAAGTGCAGTTTCGCTTAAATGTGTGGGCTGGTCTGTTAGGTGACAGAATTATTGGCCCGTTCTTCCTGCCAAATCGTCTGAACGGTCAAAACGACTTGGAGTTCCTTCAAAATGAAATATCCAACGTGTTGGACGACATTCCTCTGGCCGAGTACAGATGCATCTGGTTCCAGCAAGATGGGGCGCCACCTCACCAATATCGTGACGTGGTTGCATATCTAAACGACGAGTTTCCTGGAAGATGGATCGGAAGAACTGGTCCTGTTCGTTGGCCTGGAAGATCCCCTGATCTAACACCACTCGACTTTTTTCTTTTGGGGATTCGTAAAGGACTACGTATAGCAAACACCTGTGACGAACGTTGAAGATTTACGACAAAGAATCATCGAAGCATGTCGCCGGGTGACTCCAGAAATGGTTCGAGGAGCATTTCGCAATATGCAACATCGTGCATATTTGTGCATTGCATCAGAAGGTGGCATTTTTGAAAAAATTTTGTAGAAGTCATTAAAAAACATTTGTCACTTGGGCTAATTATTATTTGTTTATTTTTCGAAATCTTATAACTGAAATGCATGTTACCTACAATTCGTTAAAGGCTATTGCCTGCTAGTACCACTTGTTTTTTCCCCCGACCTCCAAACTCAGTGAAAAATAGGTCTTTTTCAACCGAACCAAAATTATTTTTACACTTTCGACTATGCCCTACAACTTTTCTATTGAAACATTTTGCGTGATACCTACCGGTGAAAAAATAAATTTTCCAAAACGGAACAAAATCGTTCGATTTTTCTGAAATTTAGTAACCAAAGCCTTCCATACCTAACAAATAAACCCTGAAAATTTCAGAATCCTAGCATAAATACATTTTGAGAAAAATGGCCTGATCGTGCAAATTGAGACACCCTGTATATGTTACATTGTCTTAAAGTTATTTCGATGGCGTTATAAAGCTTGGGACTTATTTCGCATGTCTTTGGCCAATTATTTTAAACGTCCTTTCTCCTAATATAAAAGCCTTGTTAATAATTCTGGTATTGTACTTAATATTTGGAGGCAGACTAGTATGACCGATCTTATACGTAGAAAGTAAAATTATTTTTGAATAAATTTGTCTCACAGTAAATACCATAAATCTTTATACAATAATAAACTTGACTCTGCATTATTTCTTTTTAAACATGTATGGATGATTTTCCTTTGAAATTTTTCGAATTTTTCAACGTATGTGTAAAACGTTCCTCCCCATCCAATAATCCCGTGCATTAGTAGTGATTGAACAATTGCGTAATACACTATTTTTAACCATGATATTGTGAAAACATTACGTATTATATAAAACCTGGGTAAGCACATTCTTAGGTTTTTTTTATAAATTATTTACTTGGTAGATATTTAATATTATTTACTCTTTCAAGTTTTAGGCAATCATTGTCACAATGTACATAATTCTTAATACCATGTACAGTTAGGTTACCTCTATCGGAAAAATGTATAAATTTTGTTTTTCTACATTTAACGTTAATAAATTTTTAGGAAACATGTTATTCATTAGATTTATTCCTCTTTGCGCTTTTTCAAATAATTGGTCCCACGTATTCCCTTCAAAGAGAAAGGCATTGCCATCAATATTGCAAAGTTCATTGATGTAGAATAGGAAGAGTTTTGGGCCTACCTTGTGGTATGCCAAGGTTATACACTCTTCATTATTGTATGTTGTCTCAATTATTACTAACGTTTTCCTGTTGACTAAATATCTTTTAAAAAATTCTAGTG
Source organism: Leiobunum rupestre (assembly GCF_980474605.1). NCBI lineage: Eukaryota > Metazoa > Arthropoda > Arachnida > Opiliones > Sclerosomatidae > Leiobunum > Leiobunum rupestre. The sequence goes on along the minus strand of NC_143384.1, from coordinate 76,093,186 downwards.
TTAGACCTCTGGCTCCTGCTCTTTCAAGATTATACAATAAAATAGAATGGAACACCATGTCAAAACTGAGGGAAACACGAAAATTATTGGTATTTACAGCGCGACAGGACCTTAATCGTACGCTAGCAGTTCAGGTCCATGCTAAAAAAAGGTAATTAAAAAAAAACCCACAACCAACCCTTTTTCAAGGAAAAATGGTTCAATACACAAAATTTAAGTTATGGCTTAATATACAATATTTACGTCATGAGAAGCCGCGCTAATGGTAATCTGCATAAATGGTGAACTGCGCAAACGAGAAAACTGCGGAAACAGAGAACTACGGAGAGGGGAAAATTTTCCCTAATGGTAAACTGAGCTATTGAGGAATTGAGAAAATAGGAAAAACGCTAATGAGAAAGTGCGCAAACGGAAAGCGCGCAAATGGGAACTGTGCATACGGACCCAAATCCTTCGAGATATTATAAAATCTTTGTGGCTGGTATGTGGCGCATTTCAACCAAACCATTTAACCGGGTACTTAACCTATTAACAGGACTTAAATATACCAACGTTATACCAAAAAGCTGAAAAGCTTTGATTTATTTTTAATTTTAGCGGTTTTGGGCATTAGTTTTGGTGCAAAGTAAAAGATTATTAAAATCGTGAAAATAAATGTGTTCTTCATTGGAATCTGTTTTATCCGGAGTATCTAGTTTTTGTTATAGAAGCTTGCTTGTGACTTCATACTTTAATACTCTTATTTATCTTAAGTTTGTTATGATGGAACTGCTATTTGTTTCTTAGTAAATGAGCACTTAAACTTTATTCGTGAGCAAAGGTGATCAGTTTGTCAATTGTAAGCATAAAAAATGCATAATAAAATGCAAATTTTATCAGTGACGCTTGATGGAATCCACAAGTCACATTATCGTTTTCTAGCGCTTCAATAATTTAACAAGGGCGTATTCTATGGAGTGCTATGGCTTAAATTGCTTTTCACACGGAAGGAAAAGGTTTAGGTCTCTAAATCAATGGCAATCTTTATTCTTGGGCATAAAGAATAAATGTAAAGAATTGTGAAAGGTTTTGATTAAGCAAATATCTGAAAATGTAATGCACTGTATTGCGTGATTATAGCATTGAAGACTGTGGCTCGAAACATAAAGAGGCCGAAACAAGATTAACCATTTCTCAAGAATTGATCTTTAAGGTATTTGGACAACACAAAGTTACTTTTTTATAGCAAATAAAAGTGTTTTTTTTTTCGGAAAATTTCATGTATGTTTCTCAAGAAATCAAATACTGGAAATTAAAAGCTTTACATAAAGGGTGTTATGGGTACGCGTGTCAAAAACTAAGTTACGTGTTCTATGGGTCATAATGAGTCGAAAATGTCAAATGAACATGGGTCCCAAAATGCATTGCTTCCGAGTAATTTCCTCTTAAAAATTAATCTCCAAAACGTTGAAAAACGGGCAAATGTACAGTTTCTATTATTCCTTAGACCCAATTATTTCCTTTTACTAAAAAAAAATTTATCGAATAAGATAACGAAACGATTAGATGAATCAAAAATGCGATATTAAATTAGCATAAGATGGAAAAGTGTGTAAATTACTTTTGACGTAAAACGAAGCTGTTTCAAGGTGTCACCGTTGTTTAAACGAAAGCTTCTAATTGAATTTGGATCTTTTTATTCTTCAATTGTTCAAAATGACCACCTTGGGCTTCGATACACGCGTGGGCCCGTCGTACAAATGATTCTTGAACCCGTTGAAAGATTCCAGTAGTGTTATGGATAGTTTCACAGGCATCAATTATTCGTTGTCGTAGATCATCAATGTCGCAAACTTCACTCTTGTAAACCACGTCTTTAATGTGTCCCCAGAGATAAAAATCGGGAGGGGTTAAATCGGGAGATCGAGCGGGCCACGCAACGGTCCCCCCTCGACCAATACATCGTAAAGGTGAGTTCTTACTTCTCCGCTAAAGTGTGGTGGAGCTCCGTCGTGCAAAAACCACATGCGCCTCAACGTTGCTAATGGTAGTTCTTGAAATAGTTCTCGCAAAGTACCTTGTAGAAACCGTAAATACTCCTCACCATTTAGCCTGGGTGATCTCAGAACAAATACCCGGCAAATTTGGGGGGGTGCCAATAACGTTAACTGGTGACGAATAAAACGTGGCCAACAATTTTTCTGTGGTTTTATATTGAATGTGCACAAAACGTTAACCACCAGTGGACTCAAAGAAACGTCACGCGAGTCGCGACAAGTGTTAAGTCACACCAACAGCAATGTAGTCGTATTGTTAGTAATCATTTATTTGGAACTTTTCTCTTCCACTAAGGCTAAATGGTGAGGCGTATGTGTGGTTAAAACAAGATACTTTGCCTGAATTACTGGAAGACGTACATTAGCAACGAGGAGGCTCATGCTGTAATTGAACGACGGAGCCCCACCACATTGTAGCCGAGAAGAGCTCACCTTGATGCGACGTTTCCTGAGATGGATTAGTCGAGGGGTCACCGTTGCGTGGCCCGCGCTATATTCCGACTTTTGTCTCTGGGGACACATTCAAAACTTGGTTCGCGACATTGATTACCTACGACAACGAATAATTGATGCCTGTGAAACTATCCGTAACACACCTGGAATCTTCGAATGGGTTCAAGAATCACTTCTAGGTGGTCATTTTGGACAAATTTTGAAATTATATTAAATTTGTAAGTGTTTCGTGACATTTGAAGAATAAAAAGATCCCAATTCAATTAGAAACTATCATTTAAACCACGGTGACCCTTTGAAACAACCGTCGTTTTACGTTAATGTATTTTACACCCTTATCCTGCTTATTTTAATTTAATATCGCACATTTGATACTAGTGATCGTTTTCATATCTTTTTCGAAAAAACAAATGCTTAGTAAAAGGAAACAATTGGGTCCAAGGAATAATAGAAACTGCACATTTGCTCGTTTTTCGACGTTTTGGAGGGCGATTTTTTAGCACTTTATGATAGCGGAAGAATTTTGTAGGATTGTGGGATATTTTATCCAAAATCACAACATTCAATAATTACTACAATCACCTTAACACTCTCAAACGCGGCAGTAATTGCGGCGTGGCGGTGCTTACGTTTTGTCGTGAAACAAAATCTATAACAAGTTAATAGTAAAAACCTTTATTACACTTAAGACAGTTTCTTTCATAAATGGCTTCCTTTGTCTTGAAAAAGGCGATGTGGACTTTCAAAATGTAGATCCTGACCTTAAGAATGAAAACCTTGACCTTCAAATATTTATTTCGGAAATATTCTGAAATCCTATAATGGAAAATAACCAACTATAAACAGGAACTTTTCGACCTTGAAAGTGGTGATCTCTGAATTTGGAAATTTGGGCACCCCATTTGTATAGGACCTAAAACCACTCTTTCAACGGGAAAGTATAACTATTTACAC